>NC_050478.2:131929135-132237885 GCF_012460135.2 Molothrus ater
TGTTTCAACCCAGAAGATCAAAACCGCAACAAGACAAAGCTGTTTGAGTTGCTACAAAATGACTCAATTTTTAGTACTAACTATGAATTAAGCTATGAACTGTCATATCAATAAGGTAAGCAACATTTCAAAATATTTTTTCAAGATGTATCTGCAACTTTTAATTTAGATTCTGAAATTAAAATCAATTTTTCAGAGGAATCTTACCTTTAATAAGAAGTTTAGTGTCACTGCTACTGTAAGTACCAAATAAATATACATTATTTTCAGCAATCTTGACACAAATGTGCTTTTTTTCATATTCATCTGCAAAAATATTTAAAGAATGCTGTATAATTTTGGAGTTCAGTTTAAATTTTAAAACTAGACTCAGGGTTAGAAGAAAGTCTACTTACCTGAAGGGATTTGGAGAGCATTAAAGCTACCACAAGACTCAGTAATGGTGACACTAGTAAGGCTGAATTTTCAAACTGCAGAAGGTACCCCACAATGACAGAAAACAGGTAGATTCTGTATACCTCGTGCACCTATTGAAGAAAAAAAGAAACAATAAGATAAAATTACAGTGGATATAAATCCTGTTTTTTAGACCAGCAGATAGCTCACTTCTCCTGTTAATCAGGAGATTAATGGATGTCAATCCTTCAACTCATGAATCTAGCAGGGTACTATTTGGCTCTGGAAAGCATTGCACATGAAAATGATCCTGCTCAGCCTCAGTAACTAAAGGACAATCACTTCACAGTAATTCTGTAAAAACACCATAAGCAGGAGTATTTTAGGAGGTCTCCCCATCCAGTAATGAAGCACACAAAGCAGTAACTACACGGCACCAGTGAGAACACAGAGTTTGTGACAGAGCTCATCTGTAAACAGGTGGTTTTCTTGCCCTCAAAATAACTTGTTCATTAACCTGTCTCAGGAATGAATTCTCAGACTGTTATCTATACTTGCTGTTATTTACTACTTGATAAGCAGATGTTATAAACCTTGATGCTTGATTCTTCAGACTTTTACCAAAATACCCATTTTTTCCCTTATACGCTCTGCTTTGAACTACAATAGATCAAACATTTCCCACTGCTGAGGAACAGAATAAAAAGAAACTGAAAGAAGAGGTGAAGAATTAGAATTGCATGCAGTTTGATATCTAACAAAACCAAAAAGCATGCATGTAAAAAAAAGCATATTTACAACTGCAACAGGCAGCATAAGAACACCTTATTGTTGCAACATTTCTAAGAGCCATTTTGCTGAATAAATTTAAATACTTTCTTGTATTCAAAAAAATCAATTTTCCCTCAACATCTGTCAAGTCTATTTATTGGCAAAGCAGTGCAGGACAGGCCACTGAGGGTGAAAATGAGCCCTTTAACTGCACAGAGCCAACAAAGAACATCTTTGGTCTGCCCACCCTCCTGTGAATAGGAGAAAGAAGAGGCAGCTAGCCCAAAATGGAGGAATATCATTCATCATTCTTTTAGCTCTCCAAGGATGTTTCAGGTCTCAGAAGCTTTGTTTAGCTTCTGTCCCAAACACAGCAGTCCAAAAGAGACTTAGTTTGAAGTTATTTTATTCTTCTGATGGATATCACATGCACTTCAGCTGGCCCCAGGCTGCAAGACACTCGTCACTCAGCCGTGTGCAGTAGGAATGGCAGGCACCTCAGAGGCTGCCTGTAAGTCCCCAGCTGTCAGGAGGCTGAGAAGTTCCAATACCTTCTCTGTCTGTGCTAGGGCAAAGCTGTCTAGCAGGAAAAGAGAAACAGCCTGGACAAACAGGAGATAATGACTGTATTCCCACATCATCATGAAGGTGTATGTTGAGGCATTCACCAGAAGATAGCAAAACTTCTAGAAGGAAAAAAAGAAAAGAAAAAGCATTAATTTTGTACCCATGCATGTCTGTCAAGTAACTGAGAGGTCATTAAAACATAAACTACAGAAATTAATTATTGTTTAGGGAAATAATTAAAATACTGACTTTGGACATGCTTAACTTTCAGATGGAAGAAAGTAATTACTGAAATATTCAAAAACATTTCAAGCCAATCAGAAGAAATATTTTAAAGACAGAGTCGGGGTAAGAAAGTAAGAACGATCTTCTTCAAGAAAAACAGTTTACATGAGAAAAATTCTGCCTCTGTTTATTCAAAAACAAGCAGCACATGGCCCATTACCACACTGTTCTCTCTGAACCCTCCTGGGGACATAATAAGGTAGGGCACAAGTTGTTTAGCAAAAACTGCACATGCCTAGGTGAAATCCAACTGGCTTTTTTGAAAAGAAGAAACAAAACTTCTACTGTTTCCTGCCCAGAAGGGCAACAATAGCAGAAGTAACTAACCTAGAGTACAGTTTTACCCACAGCTCTTTATTAAAAAACTAATTTTGCTTTACCTCAGCAGAACAGTTTAGGTTCTTTTTTAAATAGCCTGTGAGAGCTGCTACTTGACATGCAAAATATGGCAAAGCCCAATTTTCTCTTGATGGTATGGAATAATCAATTCTTGTTGTGTCTGTTCTAGAATAAAGTACAAAGAAACAAAAATATTAAAATATTTGTTGTACAAGAATATCAAGGAAAGCCTAAATGCCACTTCTAGTTGTAAATGTGGCCTTGCAAGCAAACTTTTCCTGATTTTGGTGCAAAGTAACACTGACACAATTTTGCTGCTGATACAGTTCACCAATTTATTAACAGCATGAAAGGCCCAATCTTTACTCATCCATTTAGCAGGTTTCCATGTTAGCTGGCATTTTTAGGACTGAAGGCAAAAAGAATCTGCCTCAAGCCTTTTCTGACCTGCAATGAAAATCAGCTCATAGCTGAGAGAATAGATTCCTTTAATTTCTCATACAATATCTTTTAAACAAGTGATTTAGGTAGTTGAGCACAACATAAGATACAAACTGGTGCTCCCTCACAGCAGCAGCAGCAAATATTTTGTCTAAAGGGAAAAATTCTGCCCAGCAAAACAAGAGATAGACGGATGGGGAGCATGCAGGGTTTTCTCATGGAATGACTTGACAGTATTCACACAATTAGAGGTGTAGATGAAAGTTTTTAAAAGTGCTAAAGTGACTCAGAAGCACAAGCCACGCTTCAAATGTACTCAAAGGTATCAGTCTCAGAGGTACATAGTCTGCTTTGTGTCTACTATGCCTTTAAAAAGGAGCCTCAAGCTCCTTTATCATTTAGGTATTTAAAAGCATTACCTTTCATTTTTTCCTCTGAAGCCTCTTACAGAGGCATATTCGAAGCTTTTTTAACTACTAAACCTTTCATTTTGTTGACAGTGTTTAATCTTATTCACTGCTGAAAAAAATTACAGATTTATTCACCATTTTTCCTACTTTCCACTCTTCACACCAGCTTGATGAACAGTATTTTCAGCTACTAATCACAGATTCTGTCATGATGACTTCATACTCCTAGAAGATGCTTCCCAACAGTTCAACTTTAAAGGTATAGCTTTAACATTTTGCTCCATAGTTCTTTTATTTCAAGTGCTCTCAAGTTCACAGAAAGCCCCAGAGCTCCATGGTGACAAATCAAGAGCATGAACATAGGTTTTCATTGCTCAAATGAGGCTCCTTATTATTGTGGGGCTTCATAAGGGGAATTCCAAGTGAGTTGTTTTAAAATAAAAAAGTCTTGATATTAAGATTATCTAAGAAAATATCATTTTGCAGGAAAAACCCACTACAAAAAGAAGATTTTGAAAAAATCAAATATTCTTTACCAAAAAAATGCAACTTGATCATTTCTTTCTATGCTACCAGAAAACTGCCACAACATTTAGAGCTGGCCAGAGAGTGCAGCTCTGTTTTACAGCTGTTTTGGGTATTTGTCTTCATTCTTCATCAGCACAAAACTAAACCTTCTGAGGAATATTTTTGAAAAATGAAATTGTACGTGAATACTCCTGTATTCACACACATACATAAAGTCAGTTCAACTGGTAATGTGGATGGTTTGGACAACAGGAGGCCTTTCCATTAAAAAACCATCATGAGAATCAATTAATCTCTTAGAAATGCTTTCTATTCACCATAAGATTTTGCTCTCACAGTGAGAACACAAAGCTTAATAAAAGCAATTCAATCCACTAATTAAAATGACTTCAATCCACTAATATTTTAAAATTCCTTATTGACAAACTAGATTGTATAAAGATGTTTTTCTTACCTGTTAATAATGAACCATGCTACAGTCAGCATTCCTGCCAGCCAAGTCCCACTCATAACCCAACTGGTTACAAACAATGCAGTCACATAAATTCCCTGCAGTCCAAAAACTATACCAATGTAGAAATACACTGGTTCAATAACTTCCTGAAATTACAAATAAAAACGAAGAGACATAGTGGCAACTGAGCTGAAGCTGGAAATTATTACTATTTACAATTTGTTACTGCTAACAATGTGCTAGGTGCTTTACAAACAGGTAAGAGACGCCTCCTATTTTAGAAAAGTACTGGGCATGCCTTTATTTGGGGTTCAAATAAAACATGGGGAAGAACAAAGCAGTGTGAATTAAGTGCACACTTCAGGACTCAGCTTGCCAGTGCCATGATTTTTGAATTTGCTTTAGCTTGAACACTCTATGTGTCAGATTTAATAAATCTATGCCTACAGTGGGATATGAAGTTCAGAGGACTACTAGAAGAAGTTATAAAAGGGAAGAACTTGAAGAAGTAAAGATGTGGTAAAAATGATTCCAAAAAAAGTAAATAATAAAAAAGGAAAGATAATGAGAGTGGACACAAGTACACAGCATAAGCAGAACAAAGCCTGAGTAGAGTAGAAACTGACAAAAGGTTCATCTACAGAAGTGTTTTTCCCTATGAGAATGGGCAGACAGGTACCACTATTAACAGACTTCTGTACTCCAAAGGAGTTAACTAACTTTCCTGTTTTTAATGGATAGCACAAATACTCCTGACATTTCTAAGCAGTCTGTAGAAGTAAAGAATAGGAGAAAAAGTTACTGCTTAGTGTTAAACCCCCAAAATCCTATGCCAGAGACTGATCAGAATTGAGACTGAGGAGAATCTGGACCTGGTGAGAGCCTTAGCTCAACTCATTCAACAAAAAATGTATGTATTAGTTGGATACAGCACAGAAAGTCTCATACACACACACAGAGACACAATCATAATGCAAGTACAGAAAGTAGGAAAAATGCACATACTTCGCTACCAGATGCTTGATATAAAACACTGGCAATCAACTCTGGGTACAAAGTCATTTGCTGGACAGCATTTATGGTCTTCAGTGATATTGTCTTATTGTTGTGCGTCAATTCATAAACACCTACAGACAAAAAAAAATTATTCCTGGAATCACTACTGCTGTTCCTAAAAGAGGCTAAAGTGTATTCAAAGGCAGGGACTGATTCGCCACACCTAGTTTAAAAGGAAGGAGAAACTTCTGTGTTAGATGTCATTCCACCTACTGATCTAGCTAGAAAGTCATTACCCTTTTTTCATCTAGTCTTTAAATAGAAGGCCCAAAACTTATTATCTGAAGCACAGCCTTTTCAGTAACACATTGATGCAGTCCTGGAACTACATTCCTAGAGATCACCTTCACAGGAAGACCTTAAGGAGTGAGATCTAACAGGGATGAGCAGGATGTGTTAAACCTGTCTCCAGAAGGATGTCAGGTATGATGGCCTCATCACCCCTTTCAGCTCGGCATTTCTGAGATTTCTAAGAATCCTTCACCAAACACAATGTGCCTTTCTATGGGGTTAAGATGGAATTGAAGCTGCCATACTTGAAGGATCACTCCAAGATCATTTCAAAATGCTATAAAGAAAAGACTTGTCAATACTTAGAACAATAGAGAGAAGAGCAAAACCAACCCAAATCAAGATATGGGGGAGGAGAACAAAAGCCTCAAAAACAATACAATAGTCAAACAGACAAGTGTTTCCAGCTCTGAGCCTATCTTGGTGTATGGTCTGCAGCTGGTTCTCTGTAGGCCAAACCAGGTCTTTCAGGATTTACAACTGGGTTCAGCTGTAATACACTCTTGAAGACTAGATGCCTTGTAATACCTTGTAGACACGAGTCTACCTGTTCAGCAGAGACAGCATCCCTGAATGAGGCCTGCAGTCCACCCACACACTGCATGGGCAATATCCCCAGAGGACATGAGGCACTGAGTGTACCAAAGACCTCAGATATTGCTGATGTGCTACATTTCAGCTGGGAAACTGTTCAACCAATAAAACACTAACCACAAAGTTTAGTTTTACTGGCTTCAGTGAGGTTTCACAAAAGGACTGAACTAATTCAGTGGCAGACCACTGCAAGATAGGGCAGTTCATCCTCTTCTCTCCTCAGCTCCAGCCCCACGCTAGTGCAGTGCATTCTGAACTCACTGAACAAGCATGGAAGTGCTCCTTCTTTTCACTGCTTTAGTTTCCTTTTGGTATAGGGACCCAGGGCCAGAGAGCCCCAGAGCTCTTTACCCAGTGCAGGGTAAAGAGCAGGAGCACAAAGGAAGGAGAGATAGATCATTGTCACCCAGTCTGTTCTCCTTGCTGTTCCTTTCTGTCCCCACCACTCAGTGCTCATCAGCATCTATCCATCACAGCTGACAAGATTAAAAACTTCTGGCAGGGACAGGATGGAGCGGATCAGCTTGTGACAGAAACTGTTCTGTCTTCTGACAGAGGATGGAGAACAGTTATTTTCATCCCTCATTCCCAAATTCAACATAAATTATATTTACATGGCAGAAAAATCCACTATTGTGACACAGGCAAACCCAATGATAACTCTGACACAGGGCATAATAAGAGTATTATTAACCCTATCCTAGAGTATCAATTAAAGGCAATCTGCTGGAATACAGGATAGTTAAATACTGCTTTTGAAAAGGCACTGAAAAGTTAGGACAGTGTGTGGTTTTTCATTTATCTGACCAATATACCTCCATAAGAGAATAAAATTAGTCTCCCCAGTCTGCAGGAGTTTTTTACTATCTTCAAAGTGAACAGGACTTTTCAAAGCTAATAAAACAAATGAGTTTTGTACCTCTTTCAAAGGAAGGAGCCTTTAGCAGTTCTTTATAGAATGAGTAATAAATGGCACTGTCACCCTGAAATGTAATTTCTCGTTCAAGTTCCTAGAAAAAAAAAAGAAATTAATCTCCTGCAATCTCTTTCCAAAGACAATATATTTCCAGATAGACCAGTTTTGTAACATGGTACATGGTTATGACTTCACTGTACATCTTCAAAATATTCCACAAAACATTAATCTTCACAGCATTTCTACCAGGTACATAATACTCTCTGTAACTTAGCAAACATGCTTGGAATCAGAGCAACTCAAATCCACATTGTAAGTCAGCACAAAATCCACAGGATCTTTTCATATTCACAAGCCCAAATTTCATTCAACTTTCTATACTTCACTTAATAATGGAGTTCTTAAGAAAACCAAACCAAACCAAACCAACCAACCATAAAACACAAAAAATCCCCCAAAAACAAAACAAAACAAAAAACACTCCAAAAAGCCCAACACATATTCCTGTTGAGTAGCTTCTGCAATCCCAGTATGCTTCAGTTACTTTTTTATATTTTAGAAAGGTATTTTAAGGATAAAGGGTGACATGGAAAAACATACAAAAGCATGACAAACCACGACAACTGTTAGCAGGAGGAAAAAAAAAAGAAAATAAAGAAGACAAATAGAAGCTGTTTCAAAGACAGAGGCCTCAGCAGAAGGACACAGGACTGCAAGTAGTTTCAACATGACATGGATCAGATTTGATTTCAAGGACACAATTTGGCTTTTGTTTCAGTAGTTTATCTTTACCTGCCTGCTGGAAAACCAGAATTTCCGTTCATGATATGTGGAGAGGTACACAGCATACATCATCCCACTGGTGACTGCCGCGAGACAGCCAAAGAAAAGCTTTGCAAAACGCTGGATTAACATATCTGAAAATGAACAGTGGGAAAGATAAAATAGTCCAGAGCACTGAGAAACAAACAGCACAGCCTAAACACGACTCTTACTTCTGAACAACAAGTGAACTTACTGTCATGAGAATTATCATACCATCAGCAGCACAGATACATTGAAAACTGGTTTGTTACTCCCGTCCTGTAGTTTTCTTTCCCAGTTGTTATCATGGTTTCACAGACAAAATATTCAACACACTACACTGCAAATTTTCTCCAGCAAGCTTTGTTGTCAAATGAATTCCAAGAAGGAAAAGCCTCTTCCAGATAAACAGAGCAAACTCTAGATTCTACCCAAAACACCACAAACTTCTTAAAGACATTAACAGACAGAGGTGGTATACTGCATCTAACATAATTTCTGAGACATTCTATTTTCCATTCTGTTTTTGAATATAAGAACAAACGGATCTGAATTTTACCAAACTCATTCAAAGGGTGTCTGTCTACTACACCTGTATCTCCTTTGAGTTAGTATGTACTTTTAACATAAAAGCTTTTGGTAGCTTGGTGAGCACTTGCCTAAAATTATACCTAGTTTTAGTTCTGTTTCTTGAAAAGCTCAAAGGACTTTTTGTCTGTTCTTGTTTCAGTACCATTACTTCATGGTACCAGCTTCCAACCAGAAGATCATTCCAGAAACAATAAAAATATTTATTTGTATGCAAATAGTAATAATAAATTTCTTAACTCCCCTGCCTCTACCTCCTCAAGCCTGAAACAGTCCAAGACTACCATTTCACGCTCCAACGCATAAAATGTCATTATTAAAGAACTCCAATGTGCATGCCTGTTTTCCCTCAAAATATTCAAAAACCTAATTCAAAGTAAGTGTGTTATAAATTACTGTGCTACAAATATCTTCCCATAAAATGTAAGAGAATAATGAAAAAAACAATCAAAAGTCAGCTAAAAATTCTGTAGCTTACATTTTGGCGACCTTCCCAGCTTTGAATTTTCTTTGTTTCTCTCCTCTGGAGCCATTTTGTCAGATTCTGTGCAGTTTTGTTTCTTTCTCTGTCGCAGGTCTGCTGCCCCTGAAGACATTTTTTTTAAGTTATTGCAACACATAAAATCACATAATATTGCAATACATAAAATCACACTGGGAAATCCACACAGCAGCAGGTAGCAGCCAGTTCCTGCTACTGATTCAATCCCATGGATGATATATTTGACAAAGACTCAATTAAAGGATGTCATATGCCCAACTAAAATAATAATATAACACCACAGAAATCAATTCTTATGTTATTCCTTAGAAAAAACGACAGTTAGTATTCTCTTGAGGCCATACTCTGGGATTACCCAAAAGCCAAACTGGAAGCTAACTGGTTTATTCCATTTGGTGAACACAAATGAAGAAAATCAGTAGTTTAGATAAGTTGATGCAGACACTGGGAGAAACTGGTGCCAATTCCTCATCCTGGTTTTTCTGCAGCTGTAGCAGTGTAATACAAAAACTGACTAGTCCATTACTTTTAAATTGAGATGCCTATTATTTATATGGCAAAGGCTTTTATAAAGTAAATGTAATATCACTTTTTTCCTGCCTTTGGATCTACTGGAACTAAGCAGATTTATGAATATTTAGTCTAACACATAATTTAAAAGCCCAGTTAGCTCAGTCACATAGATCACATCACAAGACCAAGGGCTTCTGTTCACTTTTTTGTGAGCAGCAGCAGCAGCAATTTGAAGTCCTGGTCCATTTATTTTACAGTCTGAAAGGCAATGAGGCTAATTCACTGACTGCAGGTCTGTGAATACAAAAAGACTCATTGCAAAAAGTATTTTATAATTCCTATATTAAAGATATTCCACAACATTTACATCATTCTGGAAGTGTAATGAAAAGATTTAACTGTAATTCACGCTCCAGAATTTTTAGCTCTCCTGCTTGACCTACTCTCCAACATTGCTTGAAATTTTGCAGCCACCAATTTTCCTCTGGACTTAACACAGCTCCTTCATAAATCCATCCAACTTCAAACTTGAAGTGTCAACCTTCACACCCCACAACAAAGCTTTTAAGTACTCTGGTTGTATATTAATTACTTCAATTCTAATTCAGTCTACTTTTCATTCCCGGCTATTAAATCTAAAAGTTAGAAACTAGAGAGAGAAATATAAATGGTTAAAGTGATGTCTGCCTGTATAGGACACCAGTGTCTTAACAGAGCAAATTATAAATCATTCTGAGCAAACCAAGATCTCAATGGTAACATTTTCATGAATGAACAGAAAATGTCTACCTTCTTAAACAAGACAAGAACTGGAAAGAGTCTAAACAACACAAGGCTTAGGGTGTTCAGTATCACATTTATCTTCATGCCAATCCAAAATGAAATGTACACCAGCATCTCTTAATGACATGTATATGAGAAGTTTATCAGCAATGCAAACACCAAGCGCACTGCAGTTAAAAATCATTTGTACCATGCAAAATAAAGCACACTGGAAGAAAATCCTAGATCACAAAAGTGGGCAGATATGTGCTTGGAACGACAAGTGAGTGCCCCTGTCATTCTAGTTATGACCAAAGCAACAGCACTGAGAACGCTGGAGGAAAAGGCCTTTGCTTCTCTGGCAGAGAAGTGAACCATAGCAGAAGTGTAACAAACTTATAAAGTATAGCATTTCAAGTAGTAAGAGAAAGCTCCCAAAGAAGTAACAGTTTAAAATTCTACTTCTGAAACAACATCTCAATCAGCAAAAGATCTTCACCTCGGTTTTGAAGACTGCTCAACATATTCTGCCTCAAAGCAATAACACAAAAAGATGTGAGTTACTTCTGTTTCTTGCTGCTGCCACAAACAAGAAAAATGCTGTTTTCACTTCAACGAATCCTTCAAACAGAGTGATATGAAAGTCAAACAAGGTAACAACTAAGAATTATCTAGAATTTTGAACTGATGACACAGCCTCTAGTAACTCTCTATCCAGCACATAATTTTTTATCTGCTTCTCATCTGCTTACAGAGAACTTATAGTTCCCTGTAAGTCCCCAGTTCAAACAAGTTCTTGTTCAGAAAACATGCATTCCACTTATTTTTGTGTTTCTACTGCAGAAAAACATAACTCATTCCTATTTTGTGCCACTATACTTATCTACTTTCCACCTACTAATTGAGCACTGTCTGTAATTTTTGTCTTCTCATTTAAAGAATGGTAAGATAGAGCTGGGAAACATTCAGAGAAAGGCCATGAGGGTGATTTAAGTTGTGCAATGGCTTCCACACAAGGAACAAGGAAGCAAATTGAAGATGCCTCAGTCTAGAAAAGAGGATGACCAACACAAACATGCCAGACGTCTACTAGTTAGTGAAGTGCACAAACACACTGACTAGAGAGCAGTGATTCACCTTTTCTAATACAAAAAGTTCTCAAACAAACCTAATGAGTCATGCTAAAAAGAACGAGCTCATTGCACATCACCTTCACGCAGAACACTCCTACTGAAAGAATGTTCTGTAAACCAAGAGTTTGCACAGATTCATAAGAATACGGACACAGTTGTGGACGACAAGCAGCTGGAGACTCCTAAACATACAGAAACCATGTGCAACTCAGAAAGTACCCCTGCTGAGAACAGCTGGGAGGCTGGAATGTGCCATGGGACAGATTTGCATATGCTTGTTTTGCTCCTGCATTTTTCTGGGTACCTATTAACAGTTTTGTTTCTGCTGATTTCTCCAAGAAAACTAAATGCCATCTCATAACCCCTAAATAGGGGGTTTGCACTGAAAAGACATGGAGAAAAATGCTTGTGTAGGGGCTTAAAATGAAACAGAATCTCAGAATGCACTGAATTGGAAGGTACCTGCGAAGATGATCCAAGTCCACTTCTTAACCCTGCACAGGACACCTCAATCATCACACCATGTGCCTGAGAGCACTGTCAAAGCGCTTCTTGCACTCTATCAGGCTTAGTGCTGCGTCCACTTCCCTGGGGAGCCTGTTCCAGCGCCCAACCGCCCGTGGGTAAAGAACCTCTTCCTAATTACCAACCTAAACCCTCCATCCGCAGCTTCAGGCCATTCCCTCGGGTCCTGTCACTCGTCACCACAGAAAAGAGATCAGTATCTGCCCCTCCTCTTCCCCTCCTGAGCAAGCTGGAGGTCTCCGTCAGTCTTCTCCAGTCTGACCAAACCAAGTGACTTCAGCTGCTCCTCATACAGCTTCCCCTCAAGGCCCTTCACCACCTTCGCAGCCCTCTTTTGGATGCTCTCTAATACTTAACGAAACGAGAAAGAAGACTGACTAAAACATACGGAAGGATGCCCAAAGAGAAAGCACACTCACAGAAGCATCCACGGAGCCCACAGATGCTGCCCCGGGCGCTCTGCCCACAGACAATGCCAGGCGAGGGAAGAGAAAAAGACCCCAAGTCCCGCAGAGAGCGGCCCGGCCTCCCTCTTGGGGCTGCAAAGGACGGGCTGCCTCGGGCTGGGCTGGGGCCCGAGGGGCCGCCGGGGCGGGCTGGGCCCGGGAGGCCGCCTGTGTCCTGCAGCCCAGTGCTTCAGCTCCGTCCGTGCCTGGCACAAACCGCGAGGGGCGGCCACACCGCCGGCCCGAGCCCTCGGCCTGGCCTGGCCCCGACCGCCTCCGCCCGGCTCCGGCTCCGCGGCCTGAGGAGCCGCCCCTCACCTTCCTCCATGGCCGGCCCGTGCCCGCAGCCCGCCGCTGGCTCCCCCCGCCGCTCTCTGCGGGGCGACGCGTCCGCCCCGCCCGCGCCGCCGCCCGCCTCCCGCCGGCCGCGGGGGCGGGAGCGCTCCCGCATCCCCCGGCGAGCGGAGCGGAGCGGAGCGGCCCCGCGCTTCCTCCCACCGCCGGAACTGCGGCTGCGGAGCGCGGCGGGCGGCCGGAGCCGAGCGGCGGCGCACCGGGACACAGCGAACGTTCAGGGCCACAGCGGGCGCGCCGGGCGCCTCTGCACCGGGGCACAGCGAATATTCCGGGGCACAGCGATGTACGGGGCACAGCGGCGCACCGGGCGTTCCGGGGCACAGCGGGCACAGCGGACGTGCAGGGGCGCACCGGAGCGCTGCCGGGCGGCCTCAGGGCTCCCGTGCGGGAGCTCCGCGGCACCGCTGCCCGCCCCGCCGCGCAGCCCCAAGGCGGCACCCCCCGGCAGCGCGGCCGCGGTTGGTGCCGCTCCAGAGGGACCGGGCCTCCAGAGAGCGTGGACAAGAGGAGGCTCGGGGTGACCCTAAGGCTCTCTACGCGTGCCTGAAAGGAGGTTGTAGCCATGGAAGCGTCTTTTCCCGGGCAGCCAGGGATAGGAGGAGAGGACAGGGCCTCAAGCTGTGCCAGAGAAGGTTTAGGTTGGATATCTGGAGGAAATTTTTCACAAAAAGGCTGATTAGACATTAGAACGGGCTGCCCAGGACGTGGTGGAATCAGTGTCCCTGGAGGTGTGTAAGGAAGGACTGGACGGGGCACTTGGTGCCAGGGTCTAGTTGACATGGTGGTGTTTGGTCAGAGATTGGTCTCGATGATCTCAGAGGCCTTTTCAAAACTAATTGATTCTGTGATTAAAGAACTGGTCACTCTTCTATGGAAGAGGTTTGTGGGAATTGTCCCTTGGAGGTTTGTGGGAATTGCCCCTTGGATGCTGCATGTCTCCTGACCTACAGTCAGGCCAATGGCTGAGCAGCTGCTGGAAAACTGATTGCTTGTCTGGCAGCTGCAAGGAAAAACTAAACCAGTATCTGTGTCGTGTTGGAGTGTAAAATGAGATTTATAAGTTTCCTGGATTTTTTAATAAAATCTAAAATACTTCTGCAGTCGTTGATTTATTGAATAGTGAAAGGAATTGCTTATGTTTTTAATGATCCACAAATTATCCATTGCATTTCTAATGCATCGTGTTCAAGCTGGGTTTTTTGTTTGTTTGTGTAGGGTTTTTTAAAGTTACTGGAATAAGCAACCATAATCATTGCAATGAAAAGAACAGTAATTGTTTCAAATATTTGTGCTCAGACCATCAGTACATGGACAGACATAAAATAAACAATTGCTTCATTGTCCTCTAGATGTTTTTTCTTACGCCTTCTTTGTACCTGTTGTTTTATAGTGTACCTTGTTGCATTTATTGTGCAGCTTCAGTTTTCTTCTGATGCTCCAATATGGATCATCCCACACCTTGATTTCAGTAAAATTATAAATGCATATCAAGTTATTTACATGCATAGTTAGCAGAGAAGTGAAAAATCCAGCCTGCTCACTCAATTTTCCTTTTTTCCTAAGGAAAAAAATTGCACATTTGAAGGTGGGAGAACCAAAAATAATTTTTCATGCAAGTTTCTTTCTCCCAGAATGCACATGCTGAAATGATTGTTAAGGTAATGTTGAAAATGTTATTACTGTTGCATTTCAATCTTCCAAAATACGTTCCTCAACTAATATATGAAAGTTATTCCATTTGACAGCTTATTATGTGGCCTAAACATTGTGCTGTAATACATTACAATGAATAAATACGAGGATGTTGTGTTCTTTTTCTAAGCTTTCTCTGTACAAACATGCATCATGTATCTGCATGATGGCATTTGTTCTCTGTTTACATATTATTTCTAAGCCCTGCAGACATAATTTTCCTTTTTATTTACATGTTCATGGTACTGATGCTTTCCAGTTTAACAATCATTCTTTCTCTCCTTTAGAGATTGTTGACAGGAGACAGACACAGACCTTAGTGTAATGCATTAATACTGGGCATGTTTGTTATTACACAGAATTTTTTAAAAATATGTAGTTGTTTATTTTGTAAACAAACCAGGTTATATTTTTGTATGTTAAAAATCCCGTGCCTAAAAAATTTGTAAAGTTTCAATAATCAGGTAACAACTGTGGATATTTCACCCATTCTACTAATTTCAGCCTTTTGTAGGGTTAATTTTCAGGCTGCTAACTTATGGTTCTGGATTCTCAGTATCCAAAGGTTTTGCTTATTTTAATTATTTCACATTCTTCTCTCCCCAAAGCTGTATATCTTCTATCAAAGTGTAAAAAAGTACTGCCTACAAAAGTGTTTGTGGGACCAGAATTTTGCTTAAAGTTGGAAAGGTGTGCGCTCCCACCTGATACAGGGACTGCAAAGGAATAAGTGAGGGGATATTGAGGGATAGTGATAATGTGGAAGCATTACTGAAAACTGGACCTAGAAAGTCTTAAGAAAATTAAGTTACACAAAATATATAGAACCTTTGGGATTTTTTCCCACCAATTTAATTTTTTTCCTATCTTATTTCAGCACAGCTTCCATTGGTTTTGATTGCTTGAGTTCATGCCTGCCTTGCCTAGGATATCAGTGAGCCAGGTTCTATGGTCATCTGCTGTATTGTAAAACATGGAAAATACCCATTAAATCAAGGGAGCTGATTTAGATTTGGACTCTGAAACTGAGCTGTGGACATGGAAACATGCTTTGTCTCAATTCTCTCTTAGCTTCAATCCTCTGGTGGTAAATCTGTGTTTTGTTTTCTCCTAAGGCCTTTGGAGTTTCTTTAAACAGTCCCTCCGCAGATGGAAGACACTACAGATGTGATTGCCATGACCATCTTCCTGTTCTTTCTACCCTGCCTCTTGTATTTACTGTCCTTGAAGCAGCATGAGATCCTGCATATTCATTTTCTTTGCTTCTTCCTGTCACTCCTTGTGCTTCCCTGTAATCTAGAACTAACTCATGTCACCCTGTGTTTAGACATGTGTGATGCTCGACAGCCTCTCATCCTGTACACTTTCTCTTCTACGTCCTTCTAACCATCTCATCATCTTCTCCATCCCTTTTTTTTCCTCTCTCCATCCCACCTGAAAGAGTTCCTTCTCTGTGTTTTCACCCTCTTAAATGGCATTGATGCTTATCACAGTTGCCTTTATCTGACCTGTAATTTAGTTTCTTGCTTTTCATCTTACTTTATAAGACAAAGCCATGTCAGCTGACTAATTGCTGTATTGCTCCTGCAGAGCACTGTATCAGTAATAAAGTCTTGGTAAATGGACTTCAGGAGAAAAGTCCTGATAAATGTTTGTTCCTTCAAACACACACAGACACAAACACACACCCTTAGTGATGTGACTTGCTTTCTGTACTACTTCCCTCTTTCTGATCTTGCTCTACTTCTTGTTTGTGCTGCAGGTGAAGTTCCCCAGAGCAGGAGGCTGACCCCTGTATTTGTGAAATGTATACAGAAATAACAGTAAGGAAGCATAACTGGCTGATAGCTGCCTTGCCCTCCACATGGCCTCTGCTCTGTGAGGAAGCCCATTGCTCTGCAATTGTCTCTGTCCTTTCCTACACTCCTTTTTTCTCCCTGAGCTGTCTCTTTGACTTTTATCCAAGGATAAAGCCCTTTGAGGTGGATGACTCACAGCTCTGCACTTGCTTTGACTCATACTTTGCCACCTAGTATATTGGTCAGCTCTTACTAAACTGCATTTAGGTTGTTTTTTTTTTATTACTAATGACAACAACCCTTGCTGCCCACATCTTTGATTTCACTGTAATTTCTGCTGAGTCAGAGTTATGCTTGTTTTCTCTATGATTGGTCAGAGCTGTATTTCCCCTTTCTCACTCTTCCCAGGTTTGATACTCTTTGGTTTTTTAAACATCCCCTGAAGATTTCAGAGTCTGGAGGCTCTTTTGTCTCTGGTGCCCAGCTGTTTGGGCTGCATTTCTGAGGGTGAAGGTGCTGGTCCCCACACAGCCTGCCCTGCCAACATGGAAAGGCAGCCTCATCCCTTGCTTCCCTGTGCAGCATCCTCACCATTCATCAGCTGCTTGACCAGCAGCAGCACATTTCCCAGCTTCCAGTGGTAACACACCTTGAGTAATGGCAGAGAGTTGGTGTCATCACACAGGTGCTGATGATGAGGGCTTAGCAAACACTTCAGCTGGTACAAAGCTAGCACCAGAATTCAGGCCTCTTTTCAGGCACTCTTGTCCCTGAAGTGCAGGCCTAGCATGACTGGAGTCACTGAAACCCCATCCCTGGTACTGACATCAGCAGGAATGACTGATTGCATCTAGGAAATTGCTCTTGAAATATTGTGCTGGCCTTTTTTATATAAGTATTTTTCAGAGAAGTGGAGCAATATGATCTTTAATATATCTTAATGTCTTACTAAATACACTGGTCAGGCACATCTCCTATCCCAACATAGCAACCAGCAGTCTTAGCCCCACATTCTTGTCTGACCATGTTACAGCTGGCAGAAGAAGGGGCGATGTCACTGCTTTTGATGGGTTTCCAACTTTAAGCAGGAAGCAATTTGGCCTGATACTTGAAGATTATAAATCAGTAATATAAGTCATAGTCCAAACACTAAGCAGACACGAGATCCCTTCTCAAAAGCTGCATCTAGTGTTATTAAAACAGCTTGGGCTGAAGCAGCCCTTTGCAGCTGGCGCTGCTTTTCACTGGAGTGAGTAGAAATTACTCCAGCACAGGCAAAATGCACTCCTACCAGGCAGGTTAGCTATTACCAAGCTACTGCTTGTCTGCTAGGATTTCCTAGACAGCAGAAAAAGAAGTGAATGGGACTATACTTGGCAAGGGATGGGAGAGTGCAACTTCCATCTGGGATGCAGATTCTTGACTCTGAAGCAGCTCTGATAATCCCAGCTGTAATTTTCCAAGGAGGAAACATAAGCCAGGCCATTTGTTACAGAGAAGTGTGATTCCTCTAGAAGGGCAGTTCAGTTTCCTCAGCTTTTTTTCAATCCCAGCCAGCATTGCCAAGCTTTGACTTCATTTCCAGAGCTGATGCTTTCCAAGCCAGGAGTTGTCTGAGTTGAATGACCCCATTTGAAATTATTAATTTTACCGGTATCAGCCTGTATAACTGCTTTTATGAGACACGGGGCACTATGAGAAATGCAGAGAACAAACAGACCTAGTGTGTGAGCAGGATGCCTGTCACTGTGTAATTATGTATAACTGTTCAGTTACATAGATGCTTTTCTTGGGAATCACCAGTGACGGCAGCAAGCTTTGCCTGTCATGTTTTGGCTAGTTAAAGCACTGATTCATCACACTTTGAATACTCAGTTTCCTGCTTGTTCTATGTAAGTGGATTACTGCCTGCAATTTCAATAGTAATTAATGAAGATGAGAGATAGATCCAGTGATAAAACTGGGTTGTCTGAAGAAGTGGAATGATTTACTCCACTTGTCAAGTCTCACAGTGTTACTAGAATATCACTAGCTTGTTTGCAGACTGATTCATCCTCTTCTTGAAAGATGCGTTTTTATCAGTTGGGGTAACAAATCTGTGCATACAAACCATGATTTGACTCTTTTGTTCCTCCTCCATGTGAAATATCCCCCTCCTTCCCTTTATGCCACTCACCTTGGGCTCATTTTTGCAGTTGCATATTTCTTCTTGAGCTTCTACAAGATGTATCATTAAGAAACTGTTCTGGTTTAGGGCAAATTTGGGAGAGAATCTCCAAAGGTGGGGGGGGGGCCTCCAGAAAGCAAACCTACATGGCCCCTCCCCACAACCGGAGGGAAGAATTCCTCGGAGGGAAGTGGAAAGAACCTGTTTATTTAACAGGCACAGCACCCCCAGGACACAAAATGAATAATACCAGATGACACCACTCTTTCACCACTCTGAAAAAGATGACAAATTCAGAAAGTCTCTCTCAGGGGTGGTCGCTCTGTTCTCAGTCCCTCCGGCGCTGGGGCAGCTGCTGCAGCCACAGGGTGCAAACACTCGGGGTTCCCAGGTCCCAGTCTGGAGCAGGTTCTAGTAGGTCCAAAAAAAGGAAAGGAGAAACAGTCCAGGAAGAAATTTGGATTGTTTAGCTAAACTAGCTAATAAGCAGAAGCAAGAGCAAGCAGAAGCAAAGCAGAAGCAAGAGCAAGAGAGAGAGCAAAGCGAAAAGCAAAAGCAAAAAAGCAAAAGCAGCACCATGTACTGCCCCGTCTCTGTGTCTCGCCAGCCATGGGGGAGCGGCTGATAAGAAACCAAAACAAAACTTTCACTCTTCAGAGCCAGTCTTGAAGGCACAGAACATGATATCCAGCATAAACAGAACACATGAATGGGGATACAAGCATCATAACGTCAGCCTAGGACAGAAACTCATGGAGAAATTAATTTATGTACAGTTCAGATGAGCAAAGAGTCAACATGTTGGTGCACAGTGCTAGTGAAAGTGCCAAATGTTTGTATGGTTCTTGTGATGGGAGAATCTGATGAAACCAGGCTTTGTAGTTGGCCTTAGCTGGCTGCACTGTTTTTTTTCCTGTGTACATCATGTTAGAGTAATTTGTTAAATATCCTTCCCAACTTTACATAACTCTGACTTTACAGGAGAAGAGTTGGTCCTGCCCTAGGAATTGCAAGAAGAATGATGTTTGTTGACAAAGGTAGATAATATCTTCCTCTTCAGTGAGTCACGATGTCAGCAGCAACAACTTGGACAGGAATTGACAGGAAATTTACGCTTAGTCCTTGAACTCTGTGGTTTTGGCAGAGATTTGACTGAATGAAACACAAAGTGACAGAGGGAGAAACCTGGACTCCCTCCCAGAGGGAGAGTTGACTTGAATTGCTCGGTCATGGACTAGCTTGTTTCATTCACAGAAAAAATTCTGGATCTTAAGAGAGACTACTATAGTATCCATCCCATTGGCATCAGGGACCCTGAGAAGCAGCTGTCATGTAACCATTCTCTGCAATATACTTAGGAGGGTGTAATTAATTGCTGTAAGCCTCCAGTGTGGCTTCACTGAATTCAATCAATCAGCGCCACAAATATCACTGAAACTTCTCTGGTGTATTTTGTAAAGAGGATTTACCTATAAAACAAACTCAGTGTTCATTCAAAATGTCAGGTAATTTTATCCTGAAACAATTTATTTTATGCAAGAGTTTAAATTTTCATTAGTTCAAAGAATGGACGTTCTTTTAGGGTCATGTCTTCCAGATGTGCAGGATTGCAAATCAATAGCCAGTCCCTGCGACAAATTTTCATTTAGACACTTTATGACCCAGGCAAAGAGTACATATAAACAGGGAGAAAACTGATAGACTGCTAGAAAACAAGAGTGCCTGGGAAGGTTAATGGAACTGTCGGCCTGCAGGTATCACACTTGCTTGTGGAGTTTTCTTCCCTCCTCCTCCTCCTCAGCCCTGTTTTTGCAGTTGGCTTTTGGAGAAGTATCAAATTAAATCCAAGTTAATGTATATGTCATGAAATTCTGCTGAATTGAGTGAAGGGGAAAGAGGCTTTTGAGACCAGTCCTGAAAGATTCTGGCTGCTGCTTGTGCCTGCAATAGGGAGCAGTGGAGGGAGTTCAGGGTCTTATGAGGGCAGAGTCTAAATTAAGGCAGGCTCTGGCATGCGCAGTGGCAAGGAAATGCAATTTGGTGTAAACACTGGGGCTCCAAAGTGAGTAAATGCCACCTACACTGCTCCCAGGAGGCTCCAGTTTCTCAGGAATGTTCTGGCAACACGTTCCAACCTAGATATTAGAGGCACTTTTCAGTTTGCTTTGTCATTTTCAGCAGCAGCTTTTAGTCTATAAAAACCATACTAATGTGTGGTAGTGTATTAAGGAGAATGCACATTTTCATTGACTCTAAAGAAGTGGGCAGCATTCTGGCATGCACCCTTGCAGTTTCCAGGCTTGATTCCAGTGAACAGTTCCTACCCTAAACACTGAATTTCCATCATTACAAAGAAAGGATTCTCAGTAAATACACAATTGCTAAGTGCCAAAATAATACAGCATTTTTCAATTGGATTAAACATACAGATTGACAGAACTCACTACTTGCTGACCAGGTTCAAAGGTAAATAAGCTAAGAAAGCAAATTTAGACTGAAAAAAATAAAATCCTACTCATGTGACACTGTCCAATGAACATTTCTTGCCCTGTGAAATGTTCAGTGATAAGGTGGATATTTTCCCTCAACAGACACATGTCAGAAGGCTTAGTGATAGCTCCTGTGTACATAAGATCTGCTTTCCTGTTAGCCAGGGCTCTGCTGCTCTCATTTGACCTCATCCCTAGAAGGCTGAAACATTATTACTCTAATGAATCTGTGTTTCTCCTTCCTTGCACCTGGGGGATTTAAACGTGCTTGTGCCAAGACACCGTCTCCTTGCTTGGCTGTATATAATCTGAGATACATCTAAGTTGATTTCACATGGAAATTAGAGAGGATGGAAGAGATTTGTCACCAGACATTTGTGACCCATGTTACATCAGCCTTTGGGAATACAGTATATCAGCCAAAATAAAGGCTGGCCTTGCAAAACAGATTGTTAGCACTGATAAACAAAGCTTCAACAGGAGTTGAGGATCAGGCTAGTGGCCTGAAATACTGAAGTCATTTGGGACCTTGAATTAATATATTTGTCAACAAACATGTTCCTGGTGAAGGGCAGGGCAGCCTTCCCCACCTAGCAAACTCCATGCCCCATCTGATGCCAGCCATTGTGGGAGAACTTTGATCTTATTTGATTGCTTGTCAGCTCTCAAACTGCCACTATTTTTTAAATTGATCAGTACAGAATTCCTCCATTTTTGTGCTCCCTTCTGATTCCCAATAGCACCAGCCTTCAGTTTTATAATTTCCTGATTTAATGACTCCTGACATACCTGAGCCAAATCAGAAAATGTGTTTCCCGTGGAAGCTCTGCTCTGAAGGTCAGCAGATCCCTTTGCTTTTGCACTGCTTTATTGATGTGTGTCACTTGAAATGAGACACAAGTGAGAATTTCTACCTCCCTTTTAAAGCTCTGCCTAAATGCTTTTCATCAACAGCTCCCACTGGAATCAGATTTCTCCTTTGTTGTTCTGTTTCCTCCTTCTTCCTCTGGGGCCAAACAGTTCAGCACTGTTTAATCCCGGGAAAACCAGGAAATGAGAGTTACTGGGAGGAGGGGTAGGATTCCTCTCTCCTATCCTGAGATGAGTGCCTGTGTGCTGCTCCAGCTCATCATCCCGGCTCCCCCTGAGCAAATGGAGAGGGACAGGAGTCTCCTGGGAATCATTCACCCCATTCTGAGGGAGCTGGCTGGCAAAAGTGTGAGGAACCATGTGAATTGTGCCTGAGGAACACAACTTCGGGGCTTAAAAAGAGAGAAAAAGACTTAACACCAGCAAGCACAGATTGCTGGTCAAAGGTACATAGGGGGCTAAGGAGATTATACAGCATTCATTGTCTAGTATGTTATTGATGGAGTAGTTCACAAAGCTTCTATGAACATCTTCTCAGTAGTTTATTTTTAAGAGATTTATTTTATTTAATTACAATATATTTAATGTAGAAGGAAAATAAATATAAATTTGTTACATTGTGGTATAATCTTTCTTTAAGCTGGTATTTGTTTCACTTGAAACCTTTCTCTCACTTTGCTTTCTAAAAAACTTTTTAAAGTTGTTTTATTTTTAAACAACAAACCAGCAAACCCCAGAAGAAGCTCTCAGGTAACAGTTAAATCTGCATGACCCCCTTTGCATCTCAGAAGTTTTCAGCAACCAGAGGCCAAGCTTCCACCTCTACCCTGAGCACCCTTCATGCATTATTAACTCTCAAAACACATTACTGTGCACATTCAGTGTATGTAAATACAGAGCCTGATTTTTATTTACTCCACATAGTACAGCAGAGTTAAAGAGCTTTTAAAGTGCATGTATATAAAACATTGTTTCTCAGAAAACTAGTTTATATTTAAAAATCTGGACCAAACCTAGAACTTTTTACAGTGTAGATTATCTGTCACAATCATTATTTGCTATGTGACCTCAGAATTTATTTACTTTTATTGATTATTTTTTGTGTAACACAATAAAAGTAATCCACAAATTATTCTTTGCAGTGGTTCTACTTCTCTTGACTTCTGAAGCATTATATTCATTTTATGTTTTGCTTTTAACTCACATTCCAGAAGTCACGTGCCTGGTGAATAATCTCAGTTATACTTCTGATTTGCCTTCTGTTTAAAAAAAAAAAAGAAATGCAAGCAAATTCCCAACCTTCATGATTAGATAGAAACTTGGAAAGACTTGAAACCATGAAAGCAAATGTATCCCCATTATGTTACACTCCTGCCTTCTAAGCCAATGCCCAGATGAGAGGTTCCTCGGTGCCTGGGAGGCTCCTGCTATGCTGTGAGCTGTGAAAGCCACACTGCCACCTGAGTAAAGGGACAAACAGCAGCCACAGGCAGGGCTTGGGGCAGAGGTGGTGGATGGCTTTCCATGAAGGTTGTGAGATTGTTTTAAATGTGGAAAAGGAAAGGCACACAGCAGTCAAGAAGCATACACGATAAAGAGAACAAGCTGTTGGAACAAGGTTCATTTATGCACAAAGGACTCTCAGGGCTTGTCAGTGGATGAAGTGCTGACCACTGCAAGTGCAGGGTTGTCCTGTGTGTGCTCCAGCCTCACTCCAGGAAAGGTACTGGTATGGCAACGAGCACCCCATTGCACACCCAAGGAATGTTTAAATCCTCTGATCACATCTGAAGCATCAGTAGCTGCTTTGTTATTGGAAAGAAGGAAATTAAAACAATACCACTCAAGCTGTAAATTAAAAGCCCACTGCAGATGTAGATTTCATGAGCCAAGTTATTAAGAGCATTAGTATGCATATTAGAAGTAATTAAAAGCAAGCAAACAGGAAGAATGCCAGGTGAGAACATACAGGTTGGAGGAGAATTCTCTACTCAATTACACAAGTGTAAATGAATATCTTGTAAATAAATCCACAATCATTTTCTTGGATGAAGTTACAGTCATGCTGCTTGTAAGTAACGTAACCATAAGCGCTGAAAACCAAATCAACAGCATACAATTTATAACAACAAGAAAACAAAATTTAAATGTAAAACAGAACCAACTTGTTTGGCTGTTCTCAGTGGTGCCCTGGAAATGAGGCTATCCTATCTGAGGATACTGATAATTTGCTGGGCTGGGACTGGTCTGATTTTTTTCTGACTGATGTCATAATTAGTCAATTACTTGAAGATATTTGTCTGAGAAACCTCTGATACTGTTACTTGTTTTTAAAATGTTGTTTACAGTTGTTTACAAGTTATAGCTGTTCATACTATTTTATTGACAAACTTTTCCCCTATTGTGTATGCATAGTTGTCCCTATTTTCTCTACACAAATTCCTTATTTGTGAGTATTCTGTAAATAATTCAAAGAATAACTTCTCATTTCATGTGACATTCAGCAATTATTTATTCCTTACATTCTATAGTGAAGCTGTAAAATGCATCATTGTACTTGCTCCTGACCAAAACATGAAAAGATTTTAAGACCAGGTTTAGTCAACAACAGTTCTCTTTGGATTAAAATAAATCAAGGGTTTAAAAGTATTTTCAAGATGTATTGTAATATCTGAAAGTTGTCTGTCTTGTCAAATAAAAGATGACTCATAGATCCCCCTAGGAAAAAACTATCCTTCTTGTTTGCTCAAATGCCAACCAATCTTTTAATCCTCTTCAGATTAGTTTACGTGTGTGAAATCGATATTTCAAGGTACTTACAGTACCTCCCAGAGCACACAAGTTACTAACCAAGCTGGGCTCCAGAGAGTTTCTGCATTCCATCAGGTGTCACAAGGAGCCTTGACTGGTCTGGGGGAATTAAGGCCAGGTGAAATGCCAAGCTCCTTAGCTCATCTGCTGCAGAGAACAGGTCTGCAGTGTGCCTGCTCAAGGCTTGTTATGGGAATAAATCTGACGTGCCTCACTTACTAGGTCAGAGACAGTCTGCAGTGTCTCAACACGCAGTGATATCAGATGTATCACAGAAGCCAAAAGCATGATTAGGTTGCAAAGGCAAACACTGAAAATTTAAGAAATGCCAGAATTAGGATGCTTACTCAACTGACATTTGTTTCCTGGTAGCAAATGATTTATGATATATTTATCTCTAGCCACATGATCACCCACTGGTGTTTTCTCCTGCCCTGGTGCTCAGGATGAGCTGTTTGTTTACTCTGTGCTGAGTGTGCCCAGCCCTTGGTTAGTGTACACTCTTCAAACCCTGCTTTGGAGACTGCTACTTATTCCTACTCAGGATTTTTCATACGATCGTATTGCTGGAGTAGCTTAGCAAAATACAAGATGTGCAGAGGCCTCATCATTTCCCATCTGCAGCTGTTTGACCTGACAATTGCAATAACACTCCCAAGGGGTAGGAGAGGGGGTGTTTTACCCACACAAGGGGAGGGCAAACCAAGGGCAGTTCCCTCAGGTGCTACTGCAGAGAAGCCCACCCAACTCACCAGCAAATTCAAAGCCTCCTGCACAGACTCTCCATCTCCATCCACAATTTCTTGCCCTGATGTAAGCCTCCTCTATCTCTCCTCACAACTTATCCCACCTATATTCTGTAAATCAGAGAGATGTAAATCATCTCTCACAGCTCTGCATTCATACTGGGTGACTTCTTCTTTATGGCTACATTCACAGCTTGTATTAGGGACCTAAAATTACAATCTCCCCTTAGACCTGACATCTAGCCCTTGCTGGACTGACATTCTCTCCTGTACCTGCAGGTAAGGTCGTGGCCACCTTGGGCTGGAGCACACCCAGGAAATCAGATGTCACGTACTGCTGATTTTTTTAACTGCCAAAGAACAATTCCTGATTTCCCTGATTTCCCTGTGAAACTGCAGAAAAGCAGATTACTGAAAATAAATCATGCTATCATGACAGACTTCTGAGTACAGAGAAATTAGCCCTCCTCAAAGAAAAAGTCACCTAGTGTCTTACTTTAACACAGACAAAATGATGTCTTTTCCTCTAGCCTCACAGCTGTAGTGTTCTGTCTGAAATGTTCGACAGTAATTCAGCAGGAGACAGAGATTCAGAATGAAAAAATTTAGTTCAAGTTTGACAAAATCATAAACAACAGAAAACAAGGCTCCTAAGGGACATGCTGAAGGCCTTAATAACAGATGCTTTCAGCAGTGCTGCTAATAACAAGCTGTGGGAATTGATGGTGTTCATTTTAAAATGATTTTCACATTTAAATTTTGATGGGATTTATTGGTTAGATGCTGTGTGCAGAGCAGATAAAGCAAATAGCTGGCAGACCTGCTGGTTAAGAGGAGGATGAGGCTTGTCTGTATCAGAGGTGAAGATTTGGGGCATGTAGGTCTGTTCTTCCACACGACCATTTTAGGGCCTTTCTCAGAACAGCCCCTGGTGCTCTACCACATATGACACACCCCATGCCCCATACTTGCCCTTTCAGAGAGCAGTTCCCACAAGGTATAGAGACTTACTCTGCAGCCTTGGGCTTTTTCAGGATGCTTGTCAGTCAGCTGCTGCTTAGGAAGCTCCAGGAGCTCAGCTTGGGGTGACTGATGGGAATTCTCAGTTGCCTGGCTGGACAAACCCAGATTTCTCTTCAGTGTTTGGAGGAGGGTTATAAACTATTAGGAAGTGACCTCAGCTGACGGGTATATCATGTTCTTTCATTCTATTCACTTACAGCATTTACAACATCTCCCCATTATCGTTTAGGCTTTTACAACTCTTAATGACCCTTTTATCAGAGCAGCAATAACCAGTAAATCCCCTTTGGCATTTATTGCCCTGTCTCTAATACATAAAAGAACCAATTTATAACAGCTCATGAATGCTGGAGATTATTTTTCAAACTACTTCTTCGAATCTCACTACAAAAATAAGTGCTCTGATGAAGCCTCTGTTTCTGTGGTTCACTCAGCATCAGCCCTAAATTAAATTCACCAACAATATGCAATAAACTTTGTGGACTGGATGCTGTATGGCAGAGAGAAATGAGAAACTAGAAATCCAGAATATCTTCTCTGTATGGAGGTGTTCCTTTCCCTGCCCATCTCCTGCTAGCATCAGTTTTCTCCCTGGTTGCCAGGAGGAGTTTCAGGCCTGGGCATAATCAGCAGGAGCTCTGGGGACAGGGGATGCTCCTTTGTCAACAGCCATCACAGAATGTACAGGTGGACCTTGTACATCTGACATGGTGCACTCAACATCAGACAACTAAAATCAGTTTG
This sequence comes from Molothrus ater, assembly GCF_012460135.2. NCBI lineage: Eukaryota > Metazoa > Chordata > Aves > Passeriformes > Icteridae > Molothrus > Molothrus ater. Next base: position 131,956,155 of record NC_050478.2, read on the forward strand.
CTGGGCTTTGTCTGAAAATGGTGGAAAGAAACAGGCTTTTGTCTGAAAATGGTGGAAAGAAACCACCAGGAGAGGCTTTATCCCATCCTACAAGAGGTGCCTGGGAGAGACAGCTCGAAGGTGCACAGTCCCGGCTGCCCTCCTTTCAATGCTGGCAGCAGTCATCTAACTTCAAAACACCTAAAATTAGATGTCACTAATCTCTATTCTTTCTTTTGTGGTGATGACAACATAACTTTGAAACTCCAAAGATACCTTGTTTACTAATTTTTGTAATTTTTGTCCAACATGCAGTAATGTCCTGTTCTCCCTGTAGGACATTCAATAGATTGCCATTAGTACCTTTGGAAGGTGTGTTTTGTCTTGGTTTATCTACAGGTAGAACACAAACAGCCACAGGAGTCTGCAGAGAAACTCTCTCCTGCACTTCCAAACCCCATCAATTAGAACACAACAGAGCAGTCCTTAGGAATCATTTCAAAGTGAGCTGCTGATGAAGGCAACCTAAGGATTCTATGTGCTCCTCGCAGCTATTTCAGTTTTTCTAACTCTATATCTAGACACCAGACTTGGATTTGATTCAAAGCCCAGCACTGGAAAGACTTGACATGAGCAGATTTTGGACAGGGATGTAGATGTTTCTATGGGTGAATGAAGCACTGTACAAAGATGCCCTGTGCTAAGTGAGACAGTGCCTGGGCTGGAGGCCAATATTGCTTGTGCTGGTTAGACACTGAATCCCAGTTAAGTAGCCTTGATGAGAAACTGTCTATTTTGGCCTGGGCAGAGAAGCTCAGTTAGGGCAGCAGTTTTGTCCTCAACACAAGCTAGCCCAAGCACCTCTGTGCCCTGTGGAGACTGTTCAGTGCCATTATAGCAGGGTCTGTGCCACAAGGACCAGATGTGCTCAGTTCATCCTATTTCCCATCTTCTCCGTTGCCCATTCATTGCTCTGCTGAGGTCTACTGCCAGGTCTTCCCATTTTTCTCTTTGCTCCTGCTGACCCTCTTCTCCTCTGCAGAACTACAAACCAAACAGCTCCCAAAAGAACTTTTCATTAATATAATTTATTAGCCAAATCGTTCCTCTGACCTATTTCTTGTTCAACTAGCATATCTCCCCATCCACTCAATATAATTGGCACAGCACCTGAACTCTGCTGCTGGGGCTTAAATGGCCTGACATATATCACTGAGTCACAGGATATTAAGAGAAAGGTGAGAGGATTATTGGCATCCTGCCACTGGGATCAGATTGGATTTCTTGTCCAGCCACTGAAACATGTGGTTGTATAAAGAGGGTTTACACAGGCTTGGTTTAGTCCTTACTCAAAGCTTGACCACTTGAAAGCAGCAAGGGACTTTCACTAAGGACTGGGGACTTGGCCATGTAAGGAAGCCTTTCTTGCATACATTGTCCTGTTGATTTTTGGAAGGAGATGATCTGCATGAGGCTCTGCAGGTGGGGCTGGCCAGGAGTGCTGTGCTGGAGCTCTCTGGAGCTGGAGTTGCATTAACACTTTTCTCCTGCCTGGCTGCAATGGTTCATTGCAAAAGCCATTACCAGCAGCCTGGCCTTGCCTGCCGGTCTGCACATGGTCCCAGGTACTCCCATTGCTGTGATTTCTTATTTTCCATCATGATTCTCTCACCAATGATCCTCTTGCTTCTAAGTTTAAGGAGGTTCTAAACACTAGGCTGTAGGTTTTCACTGGTGATTAATTTTGTTGTATAATCTTCTCCCCCTTTTGAATTATTAAACATCAAAGGGTACAAAACACAGCCACCATCCTTGCCGAGAAACATCCATTCTTTTTGTTCTTTTTTCCCGGGAAAAAAGGCCTGCTGACATCATCTGCCTTGCTCAGGATCTTTGTAATTGGCCCCTGTCTTTTTGGCTCCTCCTTTCCTCCCCTCATCTCTCATCCCCTACTCCATACTGAGAGGTAACCAGGGAAACCAGAAACCATGGCAACCTAAAGCAGCATAATTTTTCTCTGAGGAAAAAAACATAAGCATGCAAAATCCCTTTAATGTTTATAGCAGGTGACTGGGTCTGAATCTTCTCTTTCCCTCCTCTTTGGTGCGAGGAAGCCGTGGGCCTGCTTCCTCTTGCTGGGGCTGCCCTTGCCATGAGCCTTGGGTGAAGCTCACCTCCAGCCCCTTGCTTCACCCACCAAATCCCTCTGCTCCTCGTGGCCCCACAAAGCCAGAGTGGCAGCAGGGGCTCAGGGTCTACCAGTGGGGGTGGTCCTGACCCACCAAGAGCACCCAGACACTCTAAGGCAGTAAACCCCAGGTTACAGGGAGCATCTGTCCCCACCACCAAGTGCTCCTCAGTCTTGAATACATTTCTCAACAGGACACAGGGAAGTGTTTCTTTCACTAACTGAAAGAAACTCAGGCCCAAGAGGTTTAGGGTCTGGTTTTCAAAGGATGAGCCAGCTGGGCGCTACTCTGTAGCTCTGGACATCTTTTCCTTGTCACAAAACAAGTCTGTGATGGAGGATAGAAAAGTGAGTCCACCCACACCCACTGAATTGTTCACCCTTAGATTCCAAAGTGTCTGGATGAGAGACAAGGATTCTATCCTGCAGGGCAAGGCCAAGAACATAGGATTCCAGAGCACAGAATAAACATTTTTATTATATTCTAGTATAATAACAGTATTGGAGTGGTGCTATCATCACTGCTTCTCCAAAATGTAGGAAAGAAGGGCAGCCAGCTGTGGAGGGGGAAACATGATGGCTCTGTTCTCTCTCTCTGCCTTTCCCTCAGGATATGGCACAGGGTGACACTGCATCACTGCTGCACAGTGCCCATCAGCATGGCTGTGCTCAGGAATAGGAAGCATCGCCCTTGGGCAAAGCTCTCAGGGCTCAGCCCCTGCTCCCTGTCCCTTGCCCTTCAGCCAGGCCAGTCTCCTCAGGGGGTGGTGGTAAGATCCCAGCCCCTTGGAAGCCCCAAGGCCACTCCTTCTGCAAAGGGCTGCTGCTGTACCTCTTGGTGGGGTACAAGAGGTTTTGGAATCAGCTGTGGAAGCTTCAGGCAGCCTGCCCAAGACTGCTCAGAGGCTAAGTCAGCAAAGAAATAACTAGCAAGTTTTGCTACTCTCAAAGTGTACAAGAGACAAAGTGCTTGACTTCTAGCTTGTTTCCAAAATAGAACGCTGACTGTAAGTTGCCTTCTTTAGGAGAAGAATGATGACAGAAGTAATAAATTGTACACGTTTATTTTTGCAGATGAGGGAATGTCAAGCAGTGGTTGGGATGAAAACAAACAAACCCTGGCAAGCAGCTATTTTTATAGAATAGTTTTGTGTTGAAATTTCTATAAGTTGGCAACAGAGTCATCATGAGACCTTTTATCCAGATAAGACTATGCCAAAATCTTCAGGAAACATCTTGCATGTCAATTTGTTTTAATTACAAAACAGGGGAGAGAGAGGGAAATGAAGGCTTAGGGAAGGGAATTGTTTGCAGACGTGCAGTGTCTGCTCTATAAGGCAGCAAATGCTTTTTATTCTGTGGATGTAAATGGGATTTTCCCCAACCTGCCACTTGCTAAGTTCAAATCTGGGGTAGCTCCAAATCAGTCCTTGCAGCAGATCTGCTTGCAGCCAGGGGAGGGAGGTGTCACCAGGCCGAGTAAGCAAAGTTCACCAACCCCAAGGGCCAGTCTGGGATATCTCACCTTTAAGGCCAATGAGCCTGTTGAGAGAAGATTGGATCTCCAGTCCCCCCAAATACAGTTGTTTTAAAGAGACATTTTCAAAACTCTGCTGATTGTGTTGTCCCTGACTCCTGCTTCCCAGCCAGTGCCCAAACAAGGTCTGTGCAGGAGAAGCACTGAGCCAAGAGGACATCTGCTGCGTCCATGACTGCAGCTCCAGGCCCAGTCCTCTGGGAAGTGGCTTCTTTATCAATGTTTGCTGTGTGTGTTTGATGTCTGGGAAATTTCTGGACTTTCTTAGACTTCACTCTATGCCATGAAAGCATTGCTGTGTGCATGCATGCATGTGTCTGTCCCTAAAACTTGTACTCTGAAGAAAATATTTTAAATTTAAATGTTGGCACATAAAGAAAAAATATTTTGTGCTAAAAGAGCCCTTGCCGTTGCCCCAGATAGTTTCTGGCTAATATGACCTGTCAAAAATCTGTTTATTAGAGTTGCTCTGTTGCAATCTGTCATCTGTTGGAATCTGCTGGCAGAGGGGAGGAAAGGGTTACCTTCCATGTGAGAACGGAAATCTAAGACGGGAGCTTTATAACTGGCTCTGTGATGTGAACATTAGATAGTAATGTCTCAAAAGTAAACTATTTAAGCAGCTCCAGTTTCCATGCTAAATTGACTCTAGTGTGTTTGTAACCAAAGGGACAGCTGCTTCCTGAAGAGCCTCTCTTAACGCTTAGAAGGATTAACTGGTTTTGTGTTGAGATTATTGAGATCATCTTGATGCACTTACTTTATTCTGATTTGTTTTCTCATTTTATTTATTGTTAATAGCTTCACTTTAGAAGCATCTTTTCCTTGATTTTACTCCCTTTGTTCAAACTCAATTTCTTTGAGTAAATAGGGCCAGAGGGGGGTCAGAAATGGATGACATCTAAAAGCTCGACCAACTCCTCCAAATTTGCCCATAGATCCCTTTCTAAAGATTCATAGTAAATTTTTCACTTTTCACATTTTCTTGCACTTCTGCTGCTGCAAGTAGCTGAGCACAGAGGGAAGTTTTCAGAGCAGTGTGTGAGTAGCACACATTAAGTCTTCTGAGTATTTCAGAGGTTTTTTGCAGAGGTCTTCCCTGTCCTGAGCAGCAGGTCGGTCTCCTCTGAAGTGCTCTCAAAGGACCCCACATGTTCACCCAAAAGCACGTGCCTCATTTACATTCAAGGCATGGCTGCACCATGAGGTTAAATTTAAAACCCATCAGTCACTAATTAGCTTCTGTGCCCATTGCATACCCATGGAGCCCACACCAGGTAGATGAAAGACATATGCCAAGCACTTTGGAGACTGAGGGAGAGGGAGAGAAAATAGAACTAAAGCTGGGGCAAGATATGAAGAAGGAACATAATTCATAGCCGTGTCCAGGATAGGGCAGGGTCAGACACATTGAGGGAACTAAAAGGACTGAAATGACCAGCAGCAATCAGCAACCATCACAACCCTGCCCAGAGTGAAGGGCCACAGAGGGCAGGTGAGGAAAAAGACAAGGGCAAGAAAAGAGCCTTAGGAGGTGCCCATGTGTGCCACCAAGGAGCCAAAGAGGGCCCTACTTGAGCCTGGTGCTGGGGAGTCTTGCAGCATGGCTCCCTTCCAGACAAGAAGGTTCATGTGCACAGCACTGGCTTAGAATTCATCCTGTGTCTTTCTTCTCAGGACAAGTCCTTTGACAACATGACTTCCAGCCTTCACAATGGATCTTCAGGTGAATCTTCACAGCTCTCCTAGAATGACACCAAGGTGTGTGATAAAGGTGATCTTATTCTGTGGCATGGGACTCAGCTGCCTCTGATGGACTTGTGCTTAAGCATAATATGCATCCTCCTAGGTACCTCTGCTTGTTGTCTTCAGGATGTCTGAACTTCTTCCTTTGAGGTTCCATTTCCCTTACAATCTCTTTATTTCATTATAAAATATATCCAATAATTCCTTGGGCTCCTGATAGTGCTTGCAACTGGGGATAATAAATCTGCATTCTGTACCTAGGTACAACTGGCTGGGATATTGTCCATCCATTAGCTGATGGGTGCAACCAATGGCTGGGTGTTTCTGCCTCATGGAGAAGATGTGTCTGTTTCCCACGCAGAGGGCTTGAGTGCATGCTCCTGATGAAGATGAGAAGGAGGAATTAATGCCCTGATGAGAACCCTTGGAGGTTTGAGGCTGGAGCTGGAAGGCGTGAGAAATGATAAGACATTGATTAGGTCTCTGAGTCAGCAGCGGACGCACCCTTGCTGCTACCAACTGGTCTATTAGCTCTCCCATTTGTTTGTTACCTAACTTATCTTCCTGACTCATCCCAAACCCAGCTGACACCAGAGGCAGGCAAACTACACATCACTGCCCCTTCAGCAGCCTCTGGTACACCTTCTGCTGCCCTGTAACTCCCGTGAGGATTAACAACTCTTCTTTGCCAAACAGGGAAAAAAAAGGTAAAAACATTGTGAGTGTAAGGAGGAGAGGGAATCCTGGAGACAAAAAATGAGCTAGGATTGCTCCTGGGAGAGGAAGAGGGGTTTTTTAAAAGAGGTAATTCCCTTTTGTGCACTTCTGCTAAAAATGTGTCATGTTGGCACCAGTCCCGTATTTCAGTGATGGTGATGTGCTCACTGTGAACCTCTGTAGCAGGAAGGCACAGGTAACATGCAGTACAGTCTTTCATCTCTCTCTGGATATGACAGGGTTCTGGCAATACTTAATTTTATTTTTGTTTTGTCTGAAGGACAGGTTGACATTTCACAGTGCCAGATTAAAGCCAAAGGACCAGCATGGGGGTCATAGTCACCCCAGTCCTGGAGGTCTGTGAGCATCACCATTGCAGCCAGTGTCTGCTCCTCACTGTTCTGAGCTCATTTGGACTCAAAATAGTCTCCTAAGCTCCTCTGCAACTCCTTTTTAGCTAATATGCTCTAAGATTGGTGCAGCAATGGAGATACAGAGAAAAATGGGAAAGGATAGAGAGCACTTCCATCTTCTTCCCTGGGACCAGGTAACCTCAAACAGTCATGGGCACCTTTGAAGAAATCCAATAATTTCCCTCTTTCCCTGAATTTGCAAGGGGAAAACAAGAGACAGTGTGTCCTGCTGGTGGAGAATAGCACAGGGAGCAGATCTCACCTTCCAGCACATACTGTGGGAGCCAATGGGAATCCAGTCAGGCTCAAGGAAACTGCAAAAGGTGATTACATGGGCTTTGGTGGGACTTGACAGCAGGTGGAGTTGGGGATGGGGTTGATCCAGGTTTGATGGGCATGGTCTCCTCTGCCTTTAGACAAGTGAGTCTGTCTCCAGGAGGGGGACAGGTTCTGGTGGAGTGGGCTGCATCATCCCATAAATGCAGCAGGATGGCATCTCTGGCTTGGAGATCTGGATTATATTTACTCTGCATTTTCAATGTTCAGTGTAGTCTTGCTGGTTGTTGTAAATTCAGCAGCTCCAGGTTTTAATTCTTGGTGCAGTATTCCCACCTGCTTTGTGAAGTCCCAGTAGCCTGTCTGAAAAAGGTGTCTGGTCATCTTCAAAATGGTGTCCCAATGCTTACAAGGAGCTTTGTGGGTGACCAAGGTGTTCCCAGAAGCAAGGAGGAGACCTCACCTCCCTGCTCTAATGAGCAAATATCAGCATTTTGTACCAGGCATAGCAAGCTCCTTCTGACTGTAATTTTTCTTGCCTAGGACAGAAGTCCACAAGTGTCCTTTCATGTTTGAGTTTTGACAAGGAGATCCTCAGCAGCCTCTGTCTGAGGCAGCTCCCCTTTCCTGCCCTTTGTGTGGCTCCAGTGCCAATTCAAAGTGCACATGAAAGGCTCATCCTGAGAGTATGTGCTGCTGCTATTGCACATGTGAAAACTGAATTCATTACAAAGGAGAGAGACTTATAGGGAAAGAGACCCACTTTCAGGTTTGCCCCACTCTGCTGCTCTTGGAGGCAGAGACATTCACTGGAGTTGAATCATCTGCAGGAGGTGTAGCTGGAAGTCTGAAAACCATTCTGCTTATCAACTCACAAATATGGGGATGTGATTTCATGTCACAGGCTCTGTCTGGGCTGGTAGAAGTTGGTGCTGGCTGGGCACAGGTGAAATTTCAACTTCACCTGCTGTTAAGGCACATGAAGTTTGCTCCATGTTTTGTAGCTTCTAAAATCTATGGGAAATCTCTTGTTATTCAAAGTAATTTCTGCTGCAGTCAGGGGATGCTGAACATCCCTGACTAAACTGCTGGGAGGCTGTGTTAGGCAGGTGATCCTAGACCCCTGAGTTTTCCATCCTGGACTTTCAAACTTTGCCTTTACGGTATTTTTCCCCACATTTTTCCACTCTCTCTACAGCTGAAGTGACATGGAAATTCTTATGGATAAATATTCAGGACACTATTTAAATAGGCAGCTATATCTTGCAGATTATCTGCTTTGCTATGTTGCAAATGTTGCATTTGGTATTGTGTAGTGTGAATTATGGATATGTATTGCATGTAGTCTGGGACAGGCCCATACTTGTCAAGAGATGGCAAGATATAATCAAACTGGACCAAGTTCACAGTTCTTCCAATTCGTCAGCAGGGTTTGTTTCTTTGTTTATTTGCTTGAAAGCAATATATTTGCACACTTTTCCCAATTATGGGGATATCTGACCTTGCAAGAGAAGCACTTACATGGCTGTAGCCTACCCTATTCCTTAACACTTGCTCAGCTGTATTGGTAAATTAACCACATGAATCCAAACTATCCTACAGCCTAGTGTGAAGGAATATGCAAAGCTTCAAATCGAGATTCTAATCTGTTAGCAAACAACAAGCTTATGTAGTAAAATGCCAAACGAAACCCTTGTCTTCAAAAGAGTTTTCCACTCGGATGCTCCAAATCCTGGGCCAAGCTGGGGCTGGGTGCTGGGACACTGAGCAGCCCCGTGGTGTTTCCAGAAGCTGCTCAGGGGAGCTTCCCCCAGACACTGAACCCACTGGGTGCCAGACAATGCTGGGATCTGCATCTGTTGGGCCAAGTCTTGGTGTAAACCCCTGCGTGGTGGGATGAATTAGGCCCTCAATGGCTACAGAAAGGCATTGGAAATAAGAGTTTATATTTACATAGTACATTTCATCCCAAAGGACCCTAAATCACACTGCACAAACTTTACATAAACAGCAGAACTGAAATGCAGCTGCGTCAGGAATGGAGGGTGGCAGCCAGCTGGCATGTGTTAGCCGGACAAAAATAAGCCACTATTTTTGGCCAAGGACATCAGGGCAAACCCCTCTATTGCAGAAGTGCCTACCAAACTTCAAAGTGCAGTTTTACTCTAAATAGTCATGGTGGATAAATAGATCTTTTGTAGTCAGTTGACTTGTTCCCAGGCACATCTGGGGAATTCACTCGCTAAAATAAGGATTTGCTACATTTTATGCCAGCGAAGGCTGCAGAACTTCTTCACCCAAGATAGCACATTTCTACTCCAGTCACATTTGCAGAATTGGAAGCCTTTTTTACACAGACCTTACTACTGAGGATGCAGAAAAAGCTGCTCTGGCTTTCTCTGCTGAACTTACCCTGAACTGGCACATCTGGAAATTAACATATTCTGTTGTTAGCTAGGGAAATTTGATGATTAGAAAGACAAATTTTCACTATGCCTATCGAGGTAACTTTTCAGAATACAACTGACCTTTAAATACCATCGTGGGGAGGTCAGGACATTTAAAGATCTTGCCACAAAGCCCTCACAGAGCAGGCTGTGCAGCATCTCTCAGGTGTCTAGGCTATCCAAACACTGCACAACACTGAAAGGCATGATTCCTTACAGCAATGTCACCTATGAAATGCACAGTATTTTTACAGATACACATTTACTTTGGGGCCAGGAGGGCATCTACACCTGCAACTCAGAGAACCCTGAATAACCCTCCAGGAAAAGTTGCCCTGTGGCAACTGGTGGTTCCCTGTGGGCCTCCTCCCATACCTCCATGTTGTGTTAAAGCTGAATCCTGCACTCTGGCATTCACCCTCCTGAGCCATCTCATTGTCCTGTCATGCCATTTACCTATTGCTAACAAATTTTAAGTGATATTTCTCTCTCAGAAGAAGTGTAGGGAGTCCAAGTAGGACATACACTGCAGAGTCCTGTTGGTAAGGCTTTGATAAGGTTACTTCCATGAGCCTTTAGATTCATGAAAAAACAGCATTAAAGGCCATTTGGACTCAGAGCAGGGCTGCAAGGGAGGCAGGCAGCATTTCAGGTGCCCAAAGCACAGTGCCTTCTCTGGGTTCCCCAATTTTTTACTATCTCCAACTTGCTGAGGCAGAACATCAGCCTGTCTTTGTAGTAGAGGTACTCCATTCCTCTGACCATATTCATGGCCCTTCTCTAGACCCACTCTAATAGGTCCATATCTTTCTTCTCAGCTGTACTCCAGGTGGTGACCTCGTGGGGCAGGGTAGAAGGGGAGAACTGCCTCCCTTGATGTGCTGGCCACACTTCCTTTGAGGTAGCCCAGGATGCTGTCAGCTTTCTGGGCTGTGAGCACACACTCTTGGCTCATGCCCAGCTTTCATCCCTGAGAATATCCAAGTCCTTTGCTGTGGGACTGATCTCAATGACTTCTTCCAATCTGTGCTTATATCTGGGATTGCTCTGAACCAGGTACAGCCCTTTGCATTTGGACTTGTTGAATTTCAGGAAGTTCTCATGGGCCACTTCTCGAGTCTGTCCAGGTCTCCATGGAAGTGACCCTGTCCTTCTTTTGGGTCATCTGTAGTGCTCAGCTTCCGGTCATCTGCAAACATGATGAAGGTGCGCTTGACCTCACTGTCTGTGTCACTGATGAAGATGCTGAGGAGCACTGGTCCCAAGACAGGGCCCTGAGGGACACAGCTCCTTGCTGGCCTCCACCTAGACACAAAGCCATTGATCACAACTCTCTGGCTGCATTCATCCAGCCAATTCCTTATCCACTCAATGGTACACCCATCAAATCCATGTCTCTTCAATTTGGAGATAAAGAAATCATGTTGGACCATACCAAAGGCCTAACAGAAGACTACATAACTGATGTCTTTTGGTCTTCTCTTATCAACCCTTGCCATCACTCCAACACAGGCCACCAGATTGATCAGGCGTGATTTGCTCTCAGTAGAGATGTGCTGGCTGACACCTCCTTCTTTTTTATGTGCTTTAGCAGATTGTCTAGGAGGTTCTGCACCATGGTGTTCCCAGGATCAGCTGCTCTGTAGTTCCCTGGATCTTCCTTTTCCCATTTTTAAAAATGGGAGTGATGTCTCCAGTTTTCTGGTCACCAAGGACTTCACCTGACCACCATGAGTTTTTTAATATGATGGAGAGTGGCTTAGCAACAACATTGACCAGTTCCTTCAGGACCCTGAGATGCATCCCCTCAGATCCTGTAGATTTGTGGCTATTCAGCTTCATCAAGTGATCCTGAACTGCTCTTCACTTATACAGGGAGGGGCTTCACTCCCTCCTACCTACCCAGAGGGTCAGGGATTGGAGAGAAATGGGAAGCCTGACTGTCAGTGAAGATTGAGACAACTCATGGACTACCTCAGCCTTCTCCATAACACTGTCACCCTTTTTGCTTATCACAGGGGCTACACTCTCCTTGGCCTTTTCTTTTCTGACCTATGTCCTTATGGAATCCCTTCTTGTAATTCCTTACATCTCTTGCCAAGTCCTGTTCCAGCTTTGCCTTGGCTGTCCTGACCCCATTCCTAGACATATGAACCGTGTCCCTGTACTCTCCCCAGGTCACCTGTCTCTGCTTCCACTGGCAGTGCATTTCTTTCTTACACCTCAGTCTGAGGAGCAAATCCATGTCAGTTTCTGGCCTGCCTTGCCTTATTTCCTACACACTGGAAGAGCACTTCTGCACTCTAAGAAAAGGGGCCTTGAAGAGCTGCCAGCACTGGTCATCACCTCTGTCCTTAAGGACAGTTTCCCAGTGAATCTTATTCAGCAACTCCTTAAAGAGCTGGATGTTCACTCTTGCAAAATTCAGGGTTTTGACTTTACTCCTTTCCAGGCTCACACTCCTTGAGATCACAGATCTCAAGATCTGGGCCTGAGAGGACCTGAGAATGAAGAAAGGGGAAAACAAAGAGAGAAACATTTGGTGACCTTATCTGAGCCCAGAGAAATGTGGAAATGTGCAGGATAGGGGTGTGATGCTCTGGGAGGAGCAGAGTCCAGGGAATGAAAGACAGATCTTTCCCTTGTCAAAGAACCAGTGCAAAAACTGTTCATGGAGGTGGATCCACCTTTGATGTTGTGAGCAGATTACAGAGCCACGTCACACCATGCCACATGTTTCCAAAATTCCTGGAAAAGAAAGCTGGTCACACACACTGCAGGACTCCCCACAGCATGTCAAGAGCACTCAGCTCTTATACCAGAATCTCCTTTGTCCTTTATTAAGTCCCTTGCCTTTGCTCTGTTTGCACAGCATTAAAGCACTGCACTTTCCAGGGAGAATAAACTTTTTTCTAATATTTGTAATTTTAAAGCTGAATTTTACTTTTTTTTAATGCACCAGCATTATCCAACATGTAATCCAATATATAAAATTGATCATGACCTAGAAAAGAACCTAAGCTTTTGGAATGATGCTGCAGGCAGGGAGAGAGGCCCCACAGGCCAGGACTCAGGCACTCAAACTGATTATGCACAAGTTGCACAGTTTTATACACCCATGAGTGTACACAGGCACTTTGAAAGTCTTACTGAGCAATAACAGAGAGTCTCCCCCTCTTCTCCACTCCCTCCTCCCAACACAGGACCCTGCAGGGAAATGCACTGTGTAGGACTGGTATTTCCCCAAGCAGACTTGCATCCATGGCAGTATGAAAAATTAATAAAGGAGTACAAAGTGCATTAACAAAGGCTGACATATTTCCCACAGTTAATTGACATCCCCCATTTTATTTAAAAATAATAAAAGCTTGCCAAGCATGCAGAACTTGCACATCATAGCAAAGGAGAGGTCTCACAGAGCTCATCAGTTTATGTCCCTGTATTAGTGACACTGCATGCCATAAATCATGACAAATATTCCCAGTATTATGACAGGCCTGTGTCCAAGGTGTTGCTCTCAGCATCAGTGGAGGAGGGCTGTCTGACACATGCTCTGGAAATTGCCACTCTGATGGATGAACACAGGCTGCTAAGCCAGCCTTATAACATCTAAACCCTGGCCTCCAGCTGAGGCCAGTCCCTCTCTCTCTGGTGCAGTGAGGGGAGAAATCACCCTCAGCTCATGGAGCCTGGCTGGGGTCTCCACACAGCTTGTGGTGGTGGGGAACTGCACTGTGCTGCTGGCCTGTCACTGCTCCTGCAGTCATTAAATGGGTTTTTCTATGGCCCAGATGTCCCACCAACACCTTACTGAGCCACACATAGAGAGTGTTCACAGAACCTTCTAGAAACTAAAGAAGAAACCCTGGCAGCGCTAATGACACTTTTAAGTGGGATGTCAGTCCCCTTTTTTTCCAGCAGTGGAGTCAGGTGACAATCTGGTGAATTGCATACACTGTAAAGCTAAGACCTCTTTGAGGTTTTCAGAAGGCCTGAAGCAGAGCAGACAACTCCTAGATGAAGTTGTACTGGAGAGCTGTGGGGCTTGAGGTACCATCAGTGGCATAGCCCAAGATGGGGCTGGTCCAGGGAGGCAGGAGTGATCCTGTTCTTGGGTGATCTGCCCCATCGAGGCCAGGGCTGCACCCAGGTACCTGCACCTGGTTGTATTTGTTAAGTGCAAGCCTTGGCTCAGGCATAACAACAGCAAGGGCTGTGCCAGGCCAGTGAAATTAGGGACCCTCACAGGTGACACAAACAACACTCCAAGACCTGGGGATTTCCACATGCTGCCTTGACAACACCTTTCTGGATGGTGATGGCTGTGTTCTTTTGAGTAGACAGTCTGATGCAATATCTCTCAGGTAACTGCATGTGGAAAAGTGTCGCTGTCATATTTTCTGGAAAAATCCCCTTGCCCAGGTTTCTTCTCCTGGGAAGCTGAGAAGCCTTAGAGAAAAAGGAAAACAATATTATCTCATTTGCTTCTCCTGTGTTTTGCTGCTTTGGAATGTGTTTGGAGATTGTTTCTCCAACAGGTGGCTTGTTTGATTGGTTTCATGTGATTGTTTGACTTAATGACCAATCACAGTCAAGCTGTGTCTGGACTCTGGAAGGAGTCACGAGTTTTCATTATTATCTTTCTAGCCTTCTGTAAGATCCTTTCTGTATTCTTTAGTATAGTTAGTATAGTATTATTTAATATAATATAGTATCATAAAATAATAAATTAGCCTTCTAAGAACATGGAGTCAGATGCATCATTCCTCCTCCATCTGGGGAACCCTGCAAATACAAGAGAAAAGTGCCTTTTCACACCTTGAAGCATGCTCTGTGGGCCAGTGGTGGTCCTCAGCATACTCCTCTCCATTCTCCCAAGCTCACGACAAGGAGGGAAGACATATGAAATGCACTTGTACCAGAAGAGAACTGTATTGAACTCCTTCTGCTTCTCCTCTGCATCCTTGTACTTGTGGCACTGCTGCTGGGTGAGGAAGATGAAGCTGGGAAAATGGCAGCTACAATTACATGGAAGAGTAGTGCCTGTCTGGAAAACTTGCAGCTGTCTGCCACTGGTATGCCAAGTGTCCCCACAGTGATGGCCACCACCCCCAGTTACTCTGGGGAGAGCTGGTTTCTTCAAAGGGATTTGTTGGTAACTTGAACAACGACAACACCCAGAAGGTGAAACACAGAGTTTTGATGGTGTGAACATCTGGGTGGAAATTTGTGACTTCTGGCTATGCCCTGTCACCTGCCCCACTGGGTGCCACTGTAGCTATCCCACACCTAGCTACTCCACCAGGTACCCTGGTGTCCAGCTGAAGCATCCTTGCTCTTTTTCTCCAAGCAGAAACAATGACTCGGGAAGAAGCCCTGTGTTCATTTGGAAGCTGCTCCTGCACACTGGTTTATGTGAAGCAATTACATTGAGGCACCACATGTTTCAAAGTAAATTTCTTTGTGTAACCAGCTCTGAAAAGAGAAAAGAGCTTCTCACATCTCAGCTGAGAATTGTACCTGCACTTCTGTGGGAGCTACTAACTCTTTTCATTTAGGCTGTGATGAATTGGCTCCTTTAAAAAGGTACCAAGCCCCACTTTGATTTTCAGTTTCTAGTCTCTACACAGAGGCTGAATCAAAGTAACTTAAACTGTGGCTTTGATTCCTGTTCCCAGAGCTAGCTTAAGATGTATTTTCATGGGCTTCCTGCTATTTGTTATCATCTGCTTGCTGGAGATTCATCCCTGCCTGGTAGAGCTGGTGGACCTGGATGTGTGTGTATGTCTGGGCTTTGATGTTCACAGCTTCCCAAGGCACTATGGAAACACAAGCACTTCTGATCAAGAATACTGGTGAGAGCTGATGAATTAACATATGCCTTGAAATGCTCCCATTCTGTTCTCCAGGATAACATGTTCAGTATTCCGGTTTAGCAATATTTACTCATACCCTGATCCAGCTGTTTGCCTCATACTTGGTAATTACCTTGATGGGGCTATTTGGTTGTTTCTGGCAATGATGTAATCTTTGCTTGTACTGCTTACCTACATAGTTTGCTGTATTGAAGGGTTTTGGAGTACTTCCTCTGGTGATTTTATTTCACTGGCTCTTTAGAAAAAGCTGTAGCTATTTTCTCATCTAGCTGTGCCCAGAACTTTTGTCTCAGGGAAGAATATGAGCTCAGCCGATTTCCTCCTATTATAACAGCTTCTCATTGTACAACTGGAGTTGAGACAGATTTATTAAATCTACACTTGCTACAAAATAGGCTGGATCTTCAGCTGTGCTCATGCACTACTTAGTCTGAAAAAATGACAGGACAAAGGTTTAAACAAACCTTTAGGCCTCTCTTCAGCCATTTTATTTCCCAGAGATTATGTTTTTTTTTGTTGTAGCCCATGTATAATGTCTCATCAATTTAACCAAATATGCCAGGTTGGTCTGGGATGAATAAACTGGTGTGTCTAAAAGCATGAATATGTCCCATCCCGCTCCTCCAGGGTGTATGAGGGTGAGTGCAGTCATGTAAGGCCCCTTGTGCATGATCTGGGTGGTGGAAGGGGGCCTAGGCAAGGATAGGGCAGGTTTGGTTAAAGGCTGATGCCTGGGTAGGGGACAGGAGGGAGATGCAAGTATTTAACTATGGTCTGTCTCTGCCAGAGGAGTTCATAGCTGGAGGCTCTGTGAAGTAAGTGGGTTACTGGAAAGGGTCTAAGGTAACATTTTTTCCCAGCTCTGTAATTTGCTTGCTAGATGGCCTTCATCACATCAGCCATCTGCTCAATGCCATCGGTGCAGTGTCTATGCAATGGGTTTAAAACTATCTACTTCCAAAACCCCTTTGAGATCCACCAGTGGGAAGTGATACCTAAAGCCTCACTTTGCTCCTCCTGCCTGAATTTCAGCAGCTAAAGAATCATGGGATGAGACAGAGAGCATTCCCTTCCTCTCCTGCTATCCCACAGTCATGTGGCCTAGCATGATGCTGGGGTGTGGGAGAGGAAGGTTTGAACTCCCAGGGGCTGTGGAGCAGCTGTGCTGACTTACAAAGTCTGACAACCCTTGCTGCTATGTTGGAGGAGTCCCCTCTCAGGTGTTTACTCAGCGCTTGTGCTGCCGTCATCATCATCGTGCTGTGAGCTGGCAGAAACGAGCCTCCCTGTGCCCCAGTTCCTCCAGGGCAAAAGTCCAGTGCCCTCCCACGGATGGCTGATGAAGGCAGGTGTGTGGGAAGGTTTGTGGGGTTTTTTGCACAAAACCAGCTGAGATGAGCACCCAGGGCAATGGCCACCAGCCCTGCTGAGAGAGACAGACCTCTGGCAAGGGGATGGGAACAGAGGAACCTGTGAAACCACACCTTGAGCTGGCTCTGGGAATGCAAATCAAAGCCATGATATAAGTTAAATTGGTGCAGCTTCTGTGTTCAGCCGAGCCCTCTAATCTTGGAATTGCCAAAGGCCTTGAGGGATCATTGTGTTAGGTAAAGCCTACCAAAGGGCAGGTTGCTCCAGCCTCTTCTTGTCAGCAGGTGTGTAGACTGTGTGTGGGGGAGGTAGCAGGGATGTCTCTGGTTCCCTTGTCAGAGGGGTGCTTTCAGATGAACCATAGAGGCAGCTTTCTGATCCTTTTCTTTCATCAAAATGGCACAGAGGAGCTCCATGGGAACCAAAAGCTCACCTGGGCTTTTTTTTTTTTTTTTTAGCTTTTAGAAGGATTAACACAGATTTATGTTTGAGAAAGCAGGCTAGTTCCAATCTAAAGTGCAGGACACTTCCCTCCAGTTCCCAGGAGGGTAACATCATAATCCATTATTAGCTGTGCCAGTTACAGTTATTTCCTTCCCACATTTCCTTTTAGGTGTCAGAATAGAATGCAATTGCTTTTCTTCCTAAGAGCACTATTTTCGAATCTGAAGAATTGAATGTTATTAATATAGTAGGTGTTGTACTGTGCAGCCCATTCTATAATGGGGTGTTTATAGCACCAGTGCTCTTACCCAGTCCATTTGTAATCAGAAGTAATAGCAGCACTTCACCACTTGCTCTGCTTGAAGACGCTGCAATAAATTCCAATGAGCCATAGCTTGGCTGCAGCTGGTGACTGATGTAGAAGCTTTGTGCATTTTTACTTCTTTAATGTTTATAGCTCTTTTACATTATATGAATATTGCCAGTCCTGAGGATTCAGCTGTCATGAATCAAGCCTCAAAAACTAATGAGATTTTACAAAATGTGTTCATTTGAAGTGTGTTTTATGGGTCTTCAAATGTTTCAGGCTTTGTGCCATGCTGTCAGGCTTCCCTTATTTTGCTGCCACAAGCTTGCTTTAAGAAAGGAAAAAGAAAGCTGGGATTAACATATGATCATCTGATTTCAACAACTGCCCCCTACCAACATCACCTGATATCACAAAACTTAATGCTGTAAGAGCAGTCAGCACAGTCAAACACACCCTCATCTGTGTGATGGGCCAACACAACTCAGCTAAAACAGTGTCACCTTGGGCTTATACATCCCTGGTGTTCTGTGGGAATTAAAAACTCTCAACTCCAGCTGCCATGAACTCCCCATGTGAAAGGAGGAAGGAAGGGTTCATTTTGGAGAAGTGCAACAGAAGCCACCGGCCAGCAGGGATGGGCTGAGCAGAGCAGAGCACGTCCATGTGCCACCTTTGTCTTTTTGGCAAGGAACATCCAGCAGCACAGATCCCCCACCCACCAATTCCATGTCATTGCCTGCTCCACTGATGCAAGTGTCTGTGAGGCTGCAGCATGAAGTGGGCAAGGGAATCAATCCAGGTTAAAAATGACCGTGCTTCTCCTTCCCCCTCTCCCAGTCTCCCAGGTTCAGAGTATTGCTTTACACCTGGAGGTTTCCTATTCCTTCTTGATGGTTGATACCTCTGAAGTGGCAGTGGGGATGCAGAGTGACCCAAGCAGGAGGCATCACTGAGTACAAAGAGCTTTTTTAGGACTCTTTGCAGACCGAAGGGTGCATGTGCATAGGAAATGGAAAGAAAGGAGAAAAATCAGAGAAGAGATGGTATGTCATTTCTAGTGGAAGCAAGGAAGAAACTAAGATTTGGGAGTGGTGTTTTATGGAAGGACAGGCCTGGCTTTCTTGAGCACTGCTCAGGGAAAAATGACTTTGGAGAGCTATTCAGTAAGTGAGGAAAACTGCACCTAAGAAATGTTTGTCCCTGGCACCAGTTCCTCTAAAAACTCAAGCATAGACCCAGATTTGGTTTGGGGCTTCACTGAAATGAAGGACAACTGCAAATGGATTTACTTTGTGTTTTGCACATTTCTCAGCACTGGGGTGCAAGACTGCTTGGATCAAGACAGGTGGTCTTAGGAGCAACTACTCTAAGAATAGACTCAACAAAAGGGTGCTGCTGATGGGAAGCAGTGTGGGAGGGGGTAGCAGCATCCTCTTCTGTCCTTGCTCTGGTAGTGCCCCAGTCTTAGTCCCAGTGGTCACCAGTTTTTTTTCTGATGCCTCTAGAGCTCATGAAGCCACCATTTACACATGTTAAAAATTCTGGCTATTTTTAATTTTTTTCCTAAACTACCAATGGCAATTGTCCCTACTTTACACTGCACCTTTCCTAACTCTGTACTCTGTAATCTCCCTATGCTAATGTTCTCAAATGAAAAGCTTTTCTATTCCTCTTACACTCGTCTTCTTTCTTTCTGTTCCTTCCTTATTCCCATTTTCTTTTTCTTATACCCTTACTAGGTAGCCCTTCCCCTCCTTCTCATTTCTATTCTGATGATCTGTTTCTGATTAAAAAACTCGATTTCTAAACAAAACAGATCCCAGCAGGAAAGCCAAGATTAACAATTCTGCTACAAGTATATTTTTCTGGGTGAGATCTATGAGCAAGTGCAAGAACTCTCATCATTACTCTGATACGTATTTTTAAGACAGAGTATTACCTTCCCCCAGACTCATCTCTTTTATTTTTTAAAAATGTTCCCTAGTGACAGAGACCATACTACCCTATCAGTTTGTATAATTTCTAGCACATCTGATCACTCCTGCAATATAAAATGCCATATAATAATCAAAATAATACATAAAGCACTCGTTTCCTGCAGTCTTAAGATGTCTGGAGTCGTGCACTTCCTAAGCATCTCTCTCTGTGATCTTCCACCTACCCAGCTCTAAGGAGTTTGGAGCATCCTTCAGAGGTGACAAGATGCTCTTACCCTCACACCACACATGAGCTACAGTGATGTGACACAGGACACATAACATATCCCTACAGACTTGAGAACCAACATCTGCTGAGCCCTTGTGCCGTGCTTCAATGTTTGGTCCCCTTCTTTCCATAGGGTGGTGGGAAGCAGGACGTAACTCCAGTGGAGGCAAAGCCTCCGTGGGCCAGATGGTTTCATGAGTCCCCATGAATGCAGCCATGGAACTTGGTGGACTATAAAAGGGAAAACAAGACAGGAATAATGCAAAGTCCACCTCTGTTTGCTGACATCCTTTATTTCTTTTTTAAAATAATGCTTTGATCCAGTGTTTCCCAGGGGAGATCTGGAGGGAGTCACCATCTCCACGTGGACTCGTAAGAAAGGAAGCAGCTGGTCCCTGATATTTATTGCTGTATATCAGCTTGGAAACCTTGGCGTAAACACTGCACAAACATCCATTTCTCTGGGTTATTTTCATCCTCCCTCCTTTTGTTCAATGAAATAATTAATACCTCAAGGAAAAAAAACCTCTGGGAGTTCATTTCACTCAGGACAGGGAGCACTGGAGCATAACCGGAGGTAAGATGGGAGTGCTGTTGGACACAGGTTTATTCCTGTTCTTATTTTAGCTGAACCAGCTCACCCTTCCCAACAAGCAGGTGATAAGGCAGTGTTTTTATGGAGAGTATCCTGTGTGCCACAGCTGTACTATAGATTAGGTAATGTTACTGACTCACAGCAGAGTTATTGGGCCACCTCATTCCTTCCTTTCTCAGGGCTACAGACTTCTCCATGTACACACTGATGGGCTTTGCACACACTAATCAAGCCTCAGAGCTTTTCTGATAGGTTAGGTGTAATTGTAGGCATTTTTCAGATGGGAAAAATGGGACTGCAAAACAAATCTTCCTGCCAAAGACATCAAGTTGTTTTCTCTGATTTTTTCTAGGGGTGCTTGAAACCTCCTTCTAAAGAACCAAGCCCTCACAGGCTGATGCAGGAATTATAATTTGGTATCTCCACACCTAGGGCGTTCCTGGCCAAAAGTTTAATACTCACCCTGGATAGTGGGCACCTAGATTCAAAACAAGTCAAAAATAAATGAGGTTTAGTAATCCTGCTGTAGACAAGAGCTATGCACCTAAAGGGCCCATTGTTTTAACACCCATGTGTTGGACTTCCTTTGATGGATTTGGAGAGCTGCTCTTCATTTCAGTTTAATGCAAGAGGCTTTTTATTAATGTACTGACCTACCCAGGTGGTCAAGTCCATGATGGCTTTTAGGGACCCCGCATGGGACTTTCTCTGCACAACTGCTAAAACAACACCATCACAGAGTATGTGGCCTAGCATGAGAAGACTGGATGCTCTCTTTCAGTGGACATGTCCCACATATCAGGTGCTTTTTTTCCCAGCCTGTGTTCTCAGCTGAGCTGGATGCATAGGAGCCTCTGTCAGCCATGTTTTTTTATTTCCCCTACGGTTCAGATTGAAGGAACTTGCTTTCATATTATTTTACATCATCCCTAGTCACAACAGAGACCGTGGTGAATGAGCCAGGAAGTGGGATAAAAATCTATGGGTTGCTACCCAAACGATCTTTTAGTACCCACTCCAAATGCCCTCAGATGGGACCTTCACAGATCACATCAAAACTTCAGTAAGTTTTTTACTCTAAGTATAGATCAATTGAAATCATAGGAAAAGGATTGTTCACTGATTTCAGTCTTACTGGGATTTGATGTTGCAACAAGTGGACTAACTGTTGTTCACTGAAGCCAATGGAAAGGACTGTAAATAACTTGAGCCTGTGGTTTGGATTTTGGTCTCACTACTGCTTTGGAACTGGCTCTAGCAGTTGCTGTTTACCCGTGTCCCCATCAGCTGATCAGTCGTGCCTCCCTGCAGCCTCCTGAGTTGCACCAGCCCAACAATCTGTGTAACCATGCAGTAAAGAGCCTTAGGAAACAGCCAGCACAGGGATGTTCCCTGGCACAGCTCACTGCCTGGCTGCACAAACAGCTGTGCCAGCCCCTCAGACAGGTGGCACGGGGTGCAGGGCAAGGAGAAACAGCTGCTCAGCACTGCTACCAACAAAATGTCCCCCTTGGAAGATGTTCCCAGGTTGGTGATGCAAAGAAACTGAGCTACATCAGTAGGTGCTGTCAAGAGGGTCTTTGCTTGAGCCATTTCACTTGTGTTGGCTCTAGCATTTGGAGGCTTCACCAGAGTAACTGAGCTCACTAGCCTGGTAGAAACTAGGCAGGCTGGGTAAAGAAGAGGCTAGGTTCCTACTGGGCTGTTCGATGGTTTAGTTGTCTTGTATGATGTCAGCCTCAGTGATCAGATCCTTGATGCTTGCCACTTACACAAGGACACACAGTTGTATCCACGGTTGTCCTTATGCTTGATGAAAACAATCCATGTTTACAATGGAAATACCAGAGAGCACAAGTCAAGAATGTGGTGACTAATTATATTCCTTCAGCATTACTGTGTTGGTATTTTGTTTACTGAGCTCTTCCATTCTAGTTCAAGATTCAACATACAGGCTCATTCCCTGGTCTTTTCCGGGACATCTGCCTCATAGAGGACATCTGCAGAGATGGCTTTGTACATCCTCCACTTGTTTATCCACAGCTTTTATTGGCATGGACATACCCATCCCATGCAATACTCCCAGCAGTTTCACTTTTATATCATTCAAATGCAGAGTAGTCAGGGGTGTGGTTTTTTCCTAGTTTCTCCCTTTAAATTCCAAGTTTGAGCCTGAAAAAATATTTACAGCTGTATTATATAAACTAATGAAAAACAATGTTTAAAATGAAAGTGCTTGCACAACTTTATGGAGAACAGCAGTGGAAATGGCCATGTGGTAATAAACAGGCTACTTGATATGGTTTATTGTTTAACTCCTTGCTTACTTTTAGAAACTTAAGCTTATGTTCTCAAATGCCTGAGTCCTCTGAGACACGTACATGTGTTGGCTTTATCACCAAACCCAAGCCCAGGTTCCCCTGTGGGTATATAGCCTTAGAGTAGATCAGTGAGTAAGGAGCCTGCTCAAGCAGGGACTGCCTGTATTTCCATGTGCTTCACAGCACAGAACACACCATAAACAAAGACCCAGTTTCTAAGGTGAACAAGAAAAAAATCTGATTTTTAAAAAAGGGCAAGAAAATGTCTGGACATTAGCAAGTTTTCCTTCTTGCAACAATCCACCAGGAAAACAAAAGAGAGTGAGAGATTTTATGTTACTGCAATGTTGCCTTTCTCACGCACAGCCGTGATGGTTTCCTAGTCTTTGATCATAATGGCATGATGAGATATTTATAACATGCTAGGAAAAATGTTTCCTTTTTAAAGCCCATCACAGTAGCATAATAACAAGCCTTGAAATCTGTCTTTCCTATATCCCCAAATCACTTGATAGAAATTATTTTTATGTGCTGACTGTTGGTGTGCATACTAAAGCCATTTCTAAGGAAAGGCTGTAAAACACAGACCCGTGCACTGCTCTCTGCACACATGGCTGCACAAGCAGATTGGGCCACATGGCAGTAAAAGTGCCCCTGCCTGGTCCAACAAGAGCTCCTGCAATTGTAGCCACAAGTGAAGCCATGCTGGTACCAGAGCAAGGGCGGGAACAGCTCGAGTGCAGATAAGCCTTTACAGTAAATCAGCCATAACATGCTTTGGCTCCATGCCCAAGTAATAACTAACCAGTTTTATGTTAATTATTTGCTATCCTTCTATGTACAGCAATAGTTACAAGCTTTACTAAGCATAAATGACTGCAGTGCGTAGTTGGCTTTCATAAAGTCTCTACTTTTTTGACATACTGCATCACTTTCTAACTGACAGTTGTGAATTATTCCAGTTTTTCCTTTTGCTCTGGCTTCTTTCTTGCAGCCTCTCATGAAGTAATATTTTAAAGTGTGTTTTTAAGGATGAACAGAGGCAGTCATACATTTGGATATTTCATTTTGTAGTTCCTGTGCATGTTATATGGTAACTCACCCTTACACACAGACTGCAGAACAGTCATTCTCTCTTGAGCACCCCAGTAAATCTGCTTCAGTAAGAATATGTTTCCATATCTGGAACATAACCACCAAGAAGATGGGCTGCAAAACCACAGAGTCCCCTCTCTATCCTTCTCTATCCATCTTGATCACAAGTCTCCAGTCCCCAAATTACAGTGCAACACTCCATTGGGAAGCCAATCCAGCTCTTTGTGGGAGTGATTGAGAAACTGGTCCAGCTTTGAAAAGTCAGCACATTATTTACCCCCAGAATTGCTTTTTTAAGCTGGTAGACCAAAGGGCCAGCCTGCAGCAGCACTGGCAGGGACAGAGACAAATGTCAGAGATGCAAATACCTGCAGTTATCAGTGCCTTGATGATTCCTTTCATGGAGTCGTGGTCTGAGACCTGTTTCCATCACAGTAGGAACCCAGTGACTAAGATGTATGCTCACTCCCACACAATTCCACCAAGGGACTCTCTGTCCCCTTCAAAATCTCAACCACAAAAGTCCTTTATGGGGACCTAAGGGTGTAAACTTCTCTGAAGTGCTTGTGGAAGTGTTGCTCTAGGTATTACCAGCTTGGTCTCCACTGGTAAGGATTTTGATTCTCCATCATGACTTGTCTATTCCTGCAGGGCCAGTGCACATCTGGAAGGGTTGTGTAGTTCTACACTGCAGGTATGCCAGTCACCTCTGCAAGTGGATCACACCAAAAGACAGCTTTGGCCAGAAGTGCAGTGTTGCTGGCATGACTTTAGGGTCACTGTAAGTTTTTGTGGATGAAGGTAAAATGCTTCTGAATCCCAAATATATACTCCTTCTAAAACTGGATATACACCTTGCACAAGGATGAATGGCTAACAAGAAACCGAGAGAGAAGCTAATTATGCCAAGGGACATAAGATTTATTAAATCTGCAGCCTCCCCTGGGAGGTAATTTGTGCAGCCATTAAATAAAGTAAACACTATTGGAATTTCACAAATAAATGACAGGAGGAACAATTTTCCCTTACATGAGTAGAAGACACATTCCTTCAATGATATTGCTACAGTGAAGGGAGATTGAAAAAAACCCAAGATTTTATTAAAATAAAATGTTATAAATGGAAGGCAAAGGAATCACAAAGTTTCTTCCAGATTACTCCAGGAAGTGCTGCTCTTGATAATGACGGGGAGAGCTCATTGTGGAAAAATGAAGTTGGGAAATAAAGAAGACATAAAATTGAATGGAAAAGGCTTTGAGTCAGGCTGACAGCTTGGTTAATACAAGCTTGTTGACGAGTTTGGATTGTGGAGTGATGGTTGACAACTTTGCTGCTGCCACAATGTACCTGTTTCCCTGTGAGCCTGGGTTCCCTATTAACAGTAGACACTGCTGTAGTAGTAGAACACCAGCAAAACAGGAACAGAACAGGACTTTGGAGAAATTATTCTACAATAAACTTTGATTGTTTCTCTTTGGAGAAACATGGAGCAGCAGTGAATGCTCCAAGTTCTTACAAGTTTCAATGACAGAGGAGCTCTCAAATTATGAAAATGAGTCCCCTGGTGCACAAATGGCAGATGACCACTGAGGCACACCAAATACACTTGTAAAATTGCTGTGTCCTGACCCACCAGCCACTTTGTTATGAACTTTAACAGCTACATACCAGAGCCTTTCAGCAAACTATATCACAGAAGAAATAGGAGAGAAGAAGAATTGAGCACATGTGCTGTGGAAAGGGCAGAGCCAAGATCTAGAACTTGTATTACCCTACAAATGAAATGAAGACTTTGTAAAAAAAACAAAAAAGGAAGAGTGTTTGGAAAGAGCCCAGTTCTTGTGGCTCTCATTTTTCTGAATGTTTTTATTTGCTTTATTCTATTTACAGCCTCTAGTTCTCAAGTGTGTCCAATAATGTTTCACCTTAGAGCTTCCCAGCTCTCAAATGCTGGAGCCAGGCACTGGCTGCTGCCCAGCTGGCCTCTGCCCTAGTTACACTCAGCAACGCAGCAAGGGCTGTAGTATCAGTCCTTTTCAGGGCTAAACTGTGCCATGGACTTTTGATCATTAAAGGAAATGAACTTGGGATGACATAAGAAAAGTAAACAAGACTTGTGTACAAGGACATCAAGATTACAAAGTAGCAGTCTCAAAGGTTGGAAGATGCAGAGTGCAGAGCTGCTGCTTCAGTGATGTTCTTTGGCAGGAGTTTAAATGACAGCAAGAGGTGTGAGGCAATGAAGAATAAAATCCTGAGTTTTTGACTTTCAAGGAAATTTGCAAAAAGCACTGTCTCAACAGCCAAGATTTACACATGTCTTCCGAGAAAGAATTACTTGTTTATGAGAAAGTAATCATCCCCTGCACTGCTGAGCTAATGATGTATAAAATAAGTCTGACAAGCCCAAGTCCCAGAGTGACACCAGACAACACACAAGAAAAAATGGAATCCAAACAAACTACTGGTGACCAGAAAACAACTCAAAGCAGATCACTAGCAATAAATTGTAACATGACATTGAAGCTGGGCTCATCTTACAAAGAGCAAAGAGTAGAGAGAGAATTGCTAAGGGCAGATGGCTGTGCCTTTCCCGATGATATAAACACAGATGAATGCATATCACTTCTGAGAACTGTATATGGCTCTGCCTATCTCAACAGCATAAATAACTGGAAAGAACTTTAACACATTTCTAGTGATTGAGTTCTAATTGTTGTGTGGTATACAACCATTGGTTGCATCTAATTATACTTAACATGGCTATGGCTTCAAATGTTCCACATTACAGAAATTATGAAGTTCAACTGGATGTGTTTTACCTGTTATTTCATGTTATCCTGCAGTAGCTGGTGGCAAAACAAACCTACTGCAGTGTAACAGGAGGTTACGTCCTTTACACGGTTATATTTAATCCCTCCTGATGCTTATCTGAGTTGTAGCCGAGTACAAGGAAAACAGATTCTGCATTCAGTTCTTGTAAGTACAAAGAGTAATGGCAACAGCATAATGCATAACTCTTGCATTTGTCTGTCGAGGAACCAAGGATTTTTTAATGTTTTATATGTAGTTTATCCTTTGTTCAAATATTTTCCACGAAAGTTGTGTTGGAAAATCCATGAAAATCAGGAAATCTGCCTCTTTATAAGAAGTACTGGAAGAAATGTGAGCTTGATCATACAGAACATATGATCATATGCATAAAATTAACAAACAAAAAGCTACAATGTATATTCTTTCTCTTATAAAACTTCCTTAAAATTCCTTTTGGGATATCTGTAGCAATAAGATTTTTTAAAAATTCAGACTGTAGAGTGACTTGCCAAAAAAGTATGTCCACACCATTATGCATTCATTTTTCTATACTATCTATGGGTACATTTGTTTGTAAACCTTTTAAAATGTTCTTTCCACTTCTTGAGATTTACTTGCACCATTTCATACTTCTGTTGCACAAAGCTGACATATCCAGATGGCAAATATAAACATCAAAAGATGGACTGCCTCTCAAAGACATGTGGGAAACATTTGCCAAAGCTAAATATGGTCTTAAAAGAATTTCAATATTAGTGTAAAAGTTCTTCTGAACATGCCATTAATAGTTGTGCAATAGATCTAGCTGACACATTGGAGGTGGTGAGATGCACTCAAATACTTTGCTACCCACAAAATGGCACTTACTTCAGGATAGTTCCATACACAGGAAATAATACAGTAAATCAAACTAACAAATTACACAAACTATGCTATAAAAAGCAGTACACACTGAATAGTATACAAGAAACATGCACATGTGCATGCATGGTGAAGGAAGAGTCTATGGGATTCAGCTTTTTTGCTGAATAAATATTTGAGAGTTTTACAGTTCTTCAGCATTTCTTTTTATGTAATCAGATAACTGCAACTACAAATTCAACCTGATGACTGACATTTTTACATTACAATGGCGTCTTTGTTACTGCAAACAGTAATATATATACAACAAATCAGTTCAGAGGGAAAATGCAAATGCTTTCCATCATACTTGGCTTTGCCTTGTGATCAGAATGAGAAACCATGTGCATGATTTTTTTTTTCACAAGCAGTATTAGCCTCCTTTACCTATTGGCAGGGGTGGGAGGGGATCTGCTAAAATCCATTACACATTTTGTCCTGGCTGTAATAAGAGAAGGCGTCCATTGGGCGCTGGACAATTCAAAGAGCCAAGGAGTTCACTCAAAAGAAAGAGTTCTCTCATAGTGGACAAGCAGTTTGAACTTTGACACACTTTCCAAGAAGAAAATGTATTCTAAGTAAAGCATTTTACAATGTTTTCTCAGACGCAGAAGTCCAAAAAGTTTACTCATCCCTTACACCAGCCACCACAGAGAGAGATCTTTATTGTGACTGGTCCTTGCCTCTGACACCACTTCTGCAAGTCATATGGTTGCATAGAGAATCACACTTTTTTGGAGACTTGACTGCATGCAAACTCCAGTGAAACAGTGAGACCACCCATGAAGGCCAGGTCTTCAGCCACTTTGGACCAAGGCTAAATATCGGCACTCTTAAGGTGTTTTTTATCCTAAACATAACCTATGTTTGTTGCTAGCATTGAATAAATTTGGTTTCTTTTTATTCCTTAATCATGGTAAAAGCAATGGATTTTGACGGTCTGTAGTGTCAGCTGATGAGTCTAGATTGAGCAGATCTGCCTGGCTCCATTCTGCAAAGGAGATCTGTGACACCAGTAAGCCCCAGTAACTGCACTGCTGTTGTAGTGGTGTCCTCTCTGCCATGCCTGTCTATGCTGCAACACTGAATTATGGATAACCAGCTTGTCCTATACAAGATCCACAATGCCATGCTACAATTGCTATGTGGTAATTTGTTCCCTCAGCAGATTGTTTTCTGGGAAAAACACTCAATCCACTAGTGTAGCTGCCACACAGAGCATCTTCTTTAATTAAAAAGCACAGAGGACTTGCAGGTGCTGATGAGTTCAAGGAACATGAGCCATTGAGACCACTCCAAATTCAGTTTCATGAGAGACTGGCTGCAGAGACCACGTGGGTAAAGTTCCTGCCCATGACCTCCAGCCATTCACTCCTGGTGTTACACCACAGCTCATCACCTCTGCTGTTGCATCAGAAGTTATGTACCTTGAGCCACAGCCCAGTCTATAGTCTAGCTCCACAGAGATTGATTTCACAGACCCACCTGGACAGGTGATGAATTTCAGCACAAAAGCAAAGCAGTCAGCTGGGCCTGGAGCATGGCAGGCACTGTTTGAAAGAGCTTCACTACCAAAGTCAGTGTACTGGGGAGACTCCTCCTGCAGGTTTATGATTCAGGTAAACCAGACCTGGTAGCTGAAAGAAGTCCCACTCCCTCTCCTATCTGTCAGCCAGGCTTCCTGCAAGCTGTTTGCTAGGGATGTACATCAAACCATAAATAATCCAGAGCAGAAGGCTAAACTGATCTATAACTCGATGCTTTGTTGCAGGCCTAGTTTTCTGCTGTCTGGACCCTCTGATCTGACTGCCTGTAGCTCCAAAGAGCACCAGAGACAGCACAAGGGATGTGTCAGAAACACAGAAAGGCAAACAGGTGGGGAAGGGCTTTCAAAGGCAGCTGGGCATTATGTTGGCTTAGTCAGGTTTGGTCATTATCAAATGCCATCTCCAGGATGAGGTGCCATCCAGACTAGCCACAAGTTACACAAGTCACCTTACAACACCCCTGCAAAAGCTGGGATACCTCAGCACAGGAAATATTCATGTGGTCACTCCCTTCTGCTTGTCATTTTCAAGGGGTTTCTTATTGAGCAATGCAACCAAATTCCTCTTTTGCTATCTTAGAAGAGGTTTTCTTTTGGGATTTTGGGACTGCACTGTTCTTTCAGAATTATTTTGTGAAGGAAGAGGAATTCAGATTCACATTGTTTTCAAGAAATTATTTCAGTATCAGTATATCCTACCTATGTCAGTTGCAGAGCCTTCAATGAGCACAGCACAGAGTGAATGATGGCAGCAGTGATAATGAGTGCATATGGGAATCCCAGGAAAGCTTTAATCATCATCATTAACATTTTATTTTCTGCAGTGCAATTCCTACTCTGATGTACCACAATTTGCTGTAGCAGACTGCAATGCCCAGTGCTGATAAAGATGAAGAGCAGGGAGG
Source organism: Molothrus ater (assembly GCF_012460135.2). Taxonomy (NCBI): domain Eukaryota; kingdom Metazoa; phylum Chordata; class Aves; order Passeriformes; family Icteridae; genus Molothrus; species Molothrus ater. The sequence continues at coordinate 131,985,840 of NC_050478.2, forward strand.
CCATGAGGAAGAAAGTAATCACTTAGCTGGAACTGCCATGGTTGTTTACTGTTTTGATTTTTTTTTTTTTTTTTTTTTTGTTGCTGTGTGAGTGTCTTTCAAGTTAGGTGTGATTTTGAAGTAGAAGAAAGGTATACTCAAGCATGTAGACAGATGATATCTAGTTTCCCTGGTTCCTGGCTTGTTGATCATTTAAAAGTTTGTGTCCTCACAAACCATGTTGCAACTTCTGGTTTTAGTACTGCTTTGCCCAATTTGCTATCGCATTCAAATGAACGTTAAAGGAAAGTAATAAAAGCCACCAGGCCCAGGCTGCAACACCAACGAATTTTGGTAAATGCGGTGGAATTTTCTTATTGCAGCTTGACATTCAGTAAGAAACACAAACTTTAGGTAGGGACCATTTGGAAATGGATCGTGAAGGTAAATTTGTGAAAACAGTAAAGGAGAGAACTTCTAAAATGTATGAACTCATTATGCCAATGGTACATAATCTAAGGGATGACTTCCTAGCTGAAGATGTATTTTACAGGAAAGTTATAGTGAAAGCTAACAATATTAAGTTCTTTATAAAGTGGTTCATTAACTGAAAAGAGTTTTTTTCTTAGACAAATTGCATTAGAAATGTCAGCCTTAGGGGTCCTGTCATCCTTGCTAAAATAGCTTAGTGCCAACAGAACTACTTTATACAGTTTGAAAGTAATTTTGCAGTCAAGAATTCTGTTTATAAGCTCTTTAAACTCAATTTCACTGCAAAGTTAACCTGAGTTGTAAGTTATTCCAGGTATAACTGGAATCCTTTCTATACAAAAAATATGAAACTCAAGCCTGTGTTTGCTTTTGATTTGAGGCAGCCAGTTTAATAGGAGGATAAAGACTGATACTGAAGTGTCTGTCTTGTCAGCTACTCTGTCCTATGAGGACATTTTTCACCACTTGAGTGATATTATTCCTCCAATGCCTTTCCATTCCTCCTCCTTTATTGCCAGAGGCCTCCTGCCCGTGCCTGCCTCAGAATGAACAGCACCACCAGCTTGTGGTACTGCGAGGAACCTTTAAGGCTGGCAGAAATCCTGGGGCATGGGTTTGTGGTGTGAAGTTTTTTAAGGGTAGAACCTGCTTTTAGTGCTCCCATTTCAACATCATTCCTCAGTCCTGCCCTTCTCTACCCCTGCACTGTTCATTTCTGCTGATCCAGTATTTTTGGAGTCCTGAAAAAGAGACATTTCTAAAGACCAGCTCAGTGGCTCCTGGTGTGGCACAAGACACACGATGAGGGCTGCAACATGGGCATGGCAGGGGGCATGCAGGGTCAGAAAGCTTAAAACAAAAACATGTGGCATTGTGAAGCTGTGACAACTGCAGGAGATACAAGGGAAGGTACAAAGACATGCTCCAAGGGCAGAGGCTGCAAATGCCCCTTCATAAACTAGCAAGAGACTTGAGGAACCTAATGCAAGAGCACATAGAACACTTCTAAATCCCCCAAAAATGCAGCCAGTGCTCTGGGGGGGGAGGCTAGCTGTAATTTTCCTGAAACCCACTTTAATCCCCATAACTCACTCCTTTGAGATACAGTCATATCTTTCAGCAAAAAGGATGTAACACAGGAATCAAAATGTCCAATCATAGTTGTCTTGTAGCAGGCAGTGTGGGGAAGAGGAAACATAAAGTGAGACAGGAAAGTTGTTGATATTTGGTTCTAAAGTGTAAAAAAACTTTCTTCATAGTTGGAAGGAATTTTGGTTTGCTGCTCTTAGTTTAAGAGATGCTATACAGAAGAAAGAGAGGAAATTTTTACAAAGTGTTGAATGTTTTCAAAGGTAGAAGAGCACATTTATCTAAAGCAACAGTGGGAGTCCAACAAAAACAATTCAGATCATGCAAAAAAGCAGAGGCTCCCCTAAGGATTTACCTGTAAATCTTCATTCCAGAGGTCTCCACTCAATCTGAGCACAGCCCTCCAAACCCAAGTGGGAAGGCAAAACTCTCACTGAGATGGCTGAAAGAGCCTCTTCCCACCACTTCTGCACTGCCCAGTTTTCCTGCTTCAGGGGCAACTCAGTCTGCTGCTCTGCAACTACAGAACTGCCACAAATCCAAGCCTTGCTACAAAGGAAAATTAAAATTCAGGTTAACTGCATGCTTCTGAGTCTGCTTAAAACTAAAAGAAACAGTTCCCCAGATACATAAACAAGCAGAAGAGAAAGAAAATACTGTCCCACTGATAAGAGAGGTGAATTTGTCACTGACAATGCTGAAAAGGCAGAGGTTCTCAACACTTCCTTCACCTCTGTCTGCACCAGCACTGCTGGGCCCCCAGCCATGGGGACAAAAAATCCAGGCTGATGCATCCACAAGGGCATCACCAGCAGAGATCCAGAAGTCATCGTCCCACTCTGCTCAGTGCTCATCAGGTCACACTGAATACTGTGCACAGTTTTGGTCCCTGCTGTGCAGAAAAGATGTGGACAGGCTGGAGAGGGTCCAGAGAAGAGCCACAAAGATGATCAAATGACTGGGAAGCCTGTGACAGGGGCAAAGGCTGAGAGAACTGAGTTTGTTCAGCCTTGAGGAAAGAGGGCTTAGGGGAGACCTTATCACCATGTTCCACTATTTGATCACTATTTTATGGGTGGCTGCAAAGATGGAGACTCCCTTTTTACAAGGAGTCACATGAAAAAGACAGGGGGTATTGGGTACAAGTTACTCCTGGGGAAGTTACAGCTACTCACACAATGAAAACTTTTCACAATGAGAACAATCAGCCATTGTTCACAATAATCTCCCTAGGGAAGTGGTGGATCCCCAATACTGTACACTCCTGAAACTTGGCTGCCAGTGTGCTGGGCCATCTTGTCTAGATTGTGCTTTTAACAAGATAGGTTGGATGAAATGTTCCTTGAGGTCAGTTCTTTCCAACCTGTATTCTATGATTCTACAATTTAAAATCATGGCCAGTTTTTGTGCATGCCCCTGGCTGTGAACTGTGGTGGTTCAGCAGGACCCTGGAGAGAGGAAAATGGAATGAGGCAGGAACATTCTCCGTGTCTCTTATTGTGAGCCAAAGACCTTTTTTTATACAAAAGTCCTGAGAACCCTACACCAGAAGGAGGTAAGCAACATGACCTGTGATACTTACTCTAAATTATGCATGTAGAATAGCACCCAAGGATATAATGAAATCTATTGTGATGAACATTATATGCTGAAAGGTTTGCAACATAAAGGGCTGTTTTTCTTCATCCACTGAGGGTGAATTTAGCACTAAAAAAAGATACAGGAAAACACAGTTGTTAATGTGATGGGAATTATTACTGTGTAATAATTTATGGGTGTTGTTTGTTGACTTTGCTGTTGGGAAATTCACTGTCTAAATATATAGGCTTGATTTTAAAAAGGGAAAAATCAGGCTAACCTAATAGATGGTTGGAAGATAAAATACACAGATAGCAGAACAAAAATCCCAAACCTCTCAAAATAGGCTACTTCTTCACACTCTGACCAGCAGGTTGAGGAAGGTGATTCTGCCCCTCTACTCCACTGTTGTGAGATCCCACCTAGGGTACAGCATCCAGCTCTGGGCCCCCCAGCACAAGGAAGATGCAGACCTGTTGAAGCAAGTCCAGAGGTGGGTCATAAACATGGCTGGAGGGCTTGAGCACCTCTCCTGTGAGGACAGGCTGAGAGAGCTGCCTTTCAGTACCTCAAGGGGGGCTAAAAGAAGGTTGGAGAGGGACATCTGACCAGGGTATGTAGTGACAGGACAAGAGAGAATGGCTTTAAACTGAAAGAGAGCAGGTTTAGATTGGATACTAGGAAGAAATTCTTTACAGTGAGGGTGGTGATGCACTGGCACAGGTTACCCAGAGAAGTTGTGGATGCACCATCCCTGGAAGTGTTCAAGAATGAGCCCACACAATGGATTACCATCCCTGGAAGTGTTCAAGGCCAGGTTGCATGGAACTCTGAGCAACCAGATCTAGTGGAAGGTGCTCCTGCCCACAGTAGGGGGGCTGGAACTAGATGATCTTTAAGGTCTATTCCAACCCAAACCATTACATGATTCTATGAAATGTGTTTGGATACATACAAGTTACTGGAGAAAGAAAAAAAAAAAAAAGAAAAAAAAAGACTGTAACCAGATCAAAAGGACTATTTTAGGTAAAACAGAAAGGAGCATGTGCAGTGGAATCAGGCTGTCATGGACATAATATTTTTAAAGAGAAGAAGGAAAGGTGTTTCAAGAAGCTGGATCTATCTGTCTTGTTATAAAGGGCCAATAAGTATTGAGAAAAATGAAGTTTGTTGGTTTTAAAATCTTTTACTAATCTCTCTCACAAGGAAAAATGCCAGACATTAAATATCAGGCTGAGTACCACAAGTGAACCTCACAGTGCTCTGCAGGATTAGATTAAGAAGGAAAACTGAGGAATTCACAATGAGATGAGTAATACTGCCCCCCCCTACCCCCCCCCAAAAAAAAGAAAAAAAAAAAGAAAAAAAAAGAAGAAGAAAAAAAGTGAGCTTCCTGTGGTCAGGGAGCAAGAGAAGGAAATGTGACCACATCTATAACCACTGTAGCTGCCCCAAGAGGTTTCTTACCTGAAGGTTGATCATGCTTCTGTGAGGAGCAAATCCAGGGCCTAAGTTGCACTAAGAGCACAGTTCAGACTCAAAACAAGAAGGAGCTGTCAGATCTCAGGTAGTGCCTGGTCTTCATTTTTCTTTTTAAGTAACAGTCATCTTTTTCTAATGGTTTAATGCCAAAAGTATGCTTGAAGGAGGAATTTCAATGAGGAAAGTTGGCAGTCCTGCCCAGGTTCCATTGATTCAGTGGAATTGGCTGCAGTCCTTGTGGGACAAGTGCTCCCTTAATTTTAGACAAGTCTACTTCAAATATAATTAGACAGGAGTCTTTATTTTTCTTTTTTGCCCGACATGCTGAGTGAGACACATTACTTGTAATCATTATATACTAGTTTATTGATCGTGCCTTTTCAGTATTCACTGTAGAGAGGCTTGTTTTAACAGAACTGTCAAGAGATGTGTCTGGTTAACAAACAATTACCAATTGAAGGTATAGAAACAAGCACAGGGATTTTGCCAGGATATACAGAAATGTGCAGGGTATTTTGACAAAAGATGAAAGGGCATTTCTCTTGATATTTTTTAAGAGATGTTCCTAAAGTCCATTTAATGACATTTTAGGAGTGGTTCAATACATTGTTTTCATCTCTGCTTTCTGTATTTCAATATTTGTAAAGATTGAACAAATGGAAATTATTCTCAGGAATATTGCCTATATGGAAAACCTATGAGAGCCCACACAGGCTCGTTACTTATAATACAGGTTACCATTAAAATGTATTCCAGTTATTAGGAAAGCTGGAAGTGAGTCAATTATTTGAATAAACAAACAAAGACTTGGTTGCCCTGTAGTTTGGTGCATCCCTGAGACGTCTGCAGGCTCCTTTCCCACGCCTCCTGTCTCATTCCTGAACTAGCAGAGGCTGTCATGCAAGGCAGCCTGGCAGCTCCTAATGACCAGGTACAATTCCTGCACTGTCCACTGCTGCACATTTGCTGCAGGCACAGGGCATCCACTGCAGCTTGTGTGCATCAGAGGAGGAAAAAGAGGTTTTGCAGCTTAGGGAAAGAGAAGCATCAGCTTATCAGGCCAAAGGAATGTTACTGTGGTCCCTCCAAAGGGGCCCTGCGTTCTGACTGCCTGGACAAGCTGAAATACAGCAGTTTGCTGTGTCAGACATGAGAAGAAGGTAAGAAGACAAAAAAGGTGCCAGCTTTTTGCTGTCCCCAAAAGACTGGAGAGGTTTTTTTTTTTGTGTCTAAAAGATATAAGAAACAGTGATAACTTCAGCAAAAAGAAGTAACTCAGCCTCACAACTGACTGCAGTTTCCAGCCTTGTTAGGAAGCAGTATCCCTACATGCAAATTCTTAGGTAATTGAATGAGGACAAACAGAAACAATACACAAAAGAAACAAATCCCAAATATCCACTGGGACAAAGTATGCATATTTCAATTCCTTAAGCATGAAAGTCTGTATTTTCCAAAACAACTAATGTTTCCTGTTTCCATTAAGGTCTCAGACTGGGCATCCCAAACCATGCAAAGCTGTTGGCCAACAAGTTTATATTTACCCTGGGAGTCAAGGTGAGATTCATGACACTGCTGCTTATTAAAGCTCTTGTTTTAATGTCCTTGGCTTTTGCAAGTTATGACACAGTAAATACATTTGTGTCACTTAGCAACCTCAGTTGTTTCTACAGGAATGTCTTTTGTTCTTGGAAATCTATTATAAATGCAGATTACAAAACAATTATTGGGGAATCTAAATTTGTCTTATTTGGATGGTGTTCTGGCCTCTCTGCAATCTGCATTTGAACTGTGCACAGGAAAATAATTTTGCACAAGCACCCTTCACTGACGCTATTGTTATGAAGAGAAACTCTGCATATTTAACAAATATTACAGAAGTTTCTGTAGAAAATAAAGGATGTGAGAAACGCCTGGAGAAAGAAAGGACTGGAAAGGACTGCTAGTCACTGGGTTGACTCAGTTCAAAGCTGTCTTACTGTTTTGTAAACAACACTATAAATACTTGAACACTGTGATGCAACACTACATAGTCTCTATCATGAATTTATCAATGTGATTAATTTCTACACATGCCAAAGTCTGAGATCACAAACCATGCAGCTCCAGCAAAAGGGTTTGAAATGTAAACACCTGCATAAATGAACTATTATTTATAATTTTCACATTGACTGGGTTACAGGGTCTCCATAACAGATTAGAACATGCGCATGATCCTGAAGATGTAGTCAAAGGACTGAGATTACACTGAAATGCAGACTTTAAAGGATTTAAGGGTTTTCTTTCTTTGTCTTTAACAGGTTTAAAGCTCTGAATGCACAACCATGTTGTCAGGATCAGTATAAAAGGTAAAATATATAAATTGACCTTTATATTCTGAAATTAAAATGTATCCTCAGGAAACACAATAAAATGACATCGAATTTTTATAGATGGACACATAATTAATATAATTAGTACTTGTTTATGAAACTCAGATTTTGTCCTCTGCTAGGAATATCTGAAAGACAAGTATTACTAAAAGTATCTTAAAGACTGTTTTCTAAACATTTGAACAGATAAAGTGAGAGTGCAAATGAACAATAATCATAAATAGGGACCAATCACTACTCTCAACTGTAATATCTTGCTAATAGAATAACTTAGACAACAAGTTGCCATGAGAATTTTGGCAATCCCAGCAGACCATACACAGAAATGCATCTGGGAAAAAAAAAAAAAAATAGCAGCAATGGTCATTTTCTGCTCAGAAAAATACTGTCAGGGGTCAGAAAAAATTTTGTCAACAGTTTTGCAACTCCTTTTATACTTTCATTTTAAAAAGAACCTGCCTCTATCCTTAGTGTTCTATGCTCTGGGGTTTTGGAGATTTTTTTAATTGCAATTACTGTGGTAAACTGCTAAAGTAAAAGCAGTGTTGCAGAGCTCATCTCCAGCAGTAGAAGACCAAGTATGATAACCAGGCTGTGATTCTCCTAATTAAAAAGAGAACACAGTGAGTAAGCTATAGCTTACTCAGGACTTGGCCAAATGACCTGAGAGCTGGAACTGACGAGGCCTCAGCTTCTTTGGGGCTGACCTGGCAGCCAACCCTGCCACTTATGCTCACAAACTCCACACCAGGACACCTATGACAGCCCTTTATTAGTTGAAGTTGTTCTCATTTCTTTGGAGAGGCACTAGCAAACAGCTGTGGTGTTTCTGCCAGGAACACCCGACAATGGCTGCAGACAGTTTAGATCTGGCCCTAGCATGGACTGGGGTTTAGTCCCAGAAAGGTCTCTGGGTGCTGACAGACTGAGATCCATTCCACAGATACGATTATGATGTAAATTCATATTGAGCCCTCTTTGGTACAGTTTTCCCACATAAACAAATCTTTGAGGGAGAACCACAGATATAGGATATATGATCTTCTCCAGCATTTTAGCTTTTCTCTCATCATCCAGTGAAAAGAGCAGATAGTACCTAAGTAATGGCTGAGATTCCCAGTTCCTCTAGGAGGACAATCTGAAACACTCTTCTCCTGAATGTCCACAAACCTCATTTTGTTCAGCTGGTAACCTGATCAATAGCATTCAGTGTAAACATATGTAGTATGTTTAGTCCTAAAACCCTCAGCAGATACTCAGTCCATTGTCAACCAGTGACCACTAAAATTTTGCATTTAAAAAGATCTGAGGACATCAGGATTCTGCTAATGACTGCGCTCTTCCCTCCCTATCTGTGGCACTGATCTGCAGGATCCTGCAAGCTTTTCCCAGCACTGCCGTTGGTTAGGGATGCAGTGAAGCACGATTTGCGATTATCATTCCCGGGCTCATGAAAGCCCCAGGTGTAGATGTAATCACAAGCAGCACTGAGCTTTTGCTGGTATCGCTTATTTTGCTTTTGTGGGAGAAGAAAAGGCTGGAATAAGCTGTACTGGTTTATTGCAGTTTTGCTTGTATAGAATACCAGATTACCTACTCAGAAGTGATCTGAATATAGATCTCCCTTGAGTTGAAGTAGATCCATCCACTGCATCTGTGTTGGCCTGCTTCTATTGCTTTTGAATAGCTACCGCATAAATAAGGAAAAAAGGTGAAAGTGTTTTCTTAAAATTATTTGGGAGCAGGCAGGAGGCAACAAAATCTCACATTTTTATCATCTGCAGAAAAATGTGATCAGAGTTTTAATTGACAGTTACCAAAAAGGTGCTGAAATTAAGAAAATCTTGGTATCTTAAGTACGCACATGAATAAATAATATGCAGTTAGGTAACAAGATTTACGCCCAGCGATACAAATCCTAGCAGGGGATGTAGTAATGGGCTTGGACGCCCAGGCTGGAGTGACCGGTACCATGCGCAGACAGCAGGCATGCTCACAAACACGTGCAGTGATGCACAGGGTCTCCTGCTCTCTACAGCGAGTGGAAGTAGCTCAGGAGGACATGAGGACAAACGGACCAAAGGACACGGCCTCTCCTTTGCCAACCGCTTACTGATTAATCAAGGGCACAGTGGTGAGAGCAGTTATGTGTATGAGCAACTCACACTTTACAAGCTGCTCCCAGCGGAACCGACCGCATGCCCCGTCACGTGAATAAGCGTGTTCTGGAATACGTCCCCAGAGTTCCAACTCCCAGAAAACCTTTTCTAAGGCTCATCATAGATATTTCAGTCTCTGCTTGAATGATGCAGCGACAGAAGCAAGGGAAGGAATGGGACTGGGACATGAAGAGACAGGGCAGAGCCTTCATGCAGGTGATGAAGTAAACCGCAGGCTGAGAGAAATCCCGACGGAACACCTGCACAGAGTTGCTGCACGTGTGCAAATACAAAGGAAGGCTCCGAAGGCATTTCTGCGTCAAGGAACTAAACCCCGAACCAAAGCGCTGCCGGCTGCGGGCACACAGCGGGCACAGCAAGCAGGGCAGAGACGCGAGCCGAGCGGTCAGAGCCGGGCGCTGCGGAACGAACGCGCCGCGATCCCGGCACAGAACCGTGCGGGAGACGGCGCAGGCTAATGGGGACTACCCGCAGAGCCGCGGCCGCTCCCGGCGCGGGCCGGTCGCGCTCTGCTGGGAAGCGCCAGCTCCGCTTCCAGGCACGCGGTACCGCGGGAGAGCCGCACGCGCGCAACCGCCGGGCGCTCACGGGGGCACCGGCGCGCGCCCGCACCGGCGCCCCGGGGCCGTTAACGGCGGGGCGGGAGCGGCGCCGGCCGGGCCCTCACCGGGCGCTCACCGGGCGCTCACCGGGCGCCGCTCGCGCTCCGCGGTACCCCACGTGCCCCCTCCAAGCGATCGTCCCGAGGCGGCGCGAGACCCTCCGCCGCGCGCCCCGCCCCCTCCTGCCAATCACAGCGGCCCCGCCCCCGAGACCCGAGGTGCGGGGTTTGAAAGCGGGCCGGTCCACGCGGCGCGCAGACGGGGGGGGGGAAGGGGACGGGACAGGCACCGTCGCACTCGGTGGTCGCGGGGCGGCCTCGCCCGGCCGACGGCAGCCACCCCCGCGCTGTTGGCCGAGCCCTCTCCGCGCGGGGTATCGGCCCCGGGAGCGGACGGCGAGCGGTTGGTCCGGAGGGCCGCCCCCCTTCCCCCCCCCGGCCGGCGCAGTGGGAGGCGCCCGGGTGCGCGCGTCACCCATTGTTTACAAACCAACGCCAGCGGGCCGAGCTCCAGCCGCGACCGCAGCGCCGGAGCCGCGTGTGCTCGCGCGCGCGCGGGGCGGCGGGCGGGCGGCGGCCCCGGTCCCGCTGCGGCGGCTGCGGCACGGCGGGGACCCGGCAGAGATGCCGTGCCGCCCGGGTGAGCGCTTCCTGCTGCTGGAGCGCCCGGTCGCCGTGGGACAGGCGGGCTCTAAGGAGGTGGACGCGCTGGTGGCCAAGCTGGGCGAGGTGCTGCAGCTGAGCGCCCAGCGGGCGCCGCCGCCGCCCCGCGCCCCCAAGCACCTGGGGCCGGGCAGCGCCCGCGACCGCGCCGCTCCCTACTCGCCGCGGTGCTGCAGCGGCGCTGGGGCCGGGCTGCTGGCGCCGCGGGGACCGGCCCCGCCGCAAGCCCACTCGCAACACGTTGAGCCTCCGCGGCCGGACCGGAGCGGGCAGCAGCGGGTGACCAAGCAGCTGTGCGGACGGGGCTGGCTGCGGAGCGCCGCCCGCCGGAGGAAGCAGCCTCCGCCGGGGCCGGGCGACGGGCCGGCGGAGGAGGAGGACCCACACCGGCTCCTGCAGCAGCTCATCCTTTCCGGCAACCTCATCAAAGAAGCCGTCCGGCGGCTGCAACTGGCGGCGGCGGCGGCGGCAGCGGCGGCATCCGCGGCCTCCAGCGGCAGCGGCAGCACCTCGGCGGGGAGCGGCGGCGCGGACGGCGAGGCGGCGGCGGCGGCGGTGCAGCCCCTGCAGTAGCCGGCGGGGACGAGCGGCGGCGGTGACCGGGGCGAAGGAGCGCGACGGCGGAGCCCCCGCCGGGCGGGCTGCGGGAGCGCGGTGCGGGCTCCGCCAGGATGTAAGTGTGTCCCGGCGGCGGGGCCCCCCGGCCGGTGCCGGTTCGGGCGGGAGGGTGCCCGAGCCCCCCCGCCCCAAGGTCACCCGCGGCGCGGAGCCCGTGGAGCCCCGACCCGCACGCCGCCCGCCCCGAGCTGTTGTTGTGTCCCCCTCCCTCGTCTGCCTTCCCCGGGAGCTCCTCCTTCTCCTCCCCCCGCCGGGGCAGCCCGGCCGGGGCCGCGGACCCCCCCGCCGCCGGTCCCCGCTGCCGCGGAGCTGCTCCGTCTCCCAGGAGCCATTTGCAATAATCCTCGCTGACCCCGGCGGGAGGTGTTTCCTTTCCCCTCCCGGGCTGGTTTGGTTTTTTGTTGGGGGTTTATTTGTTGTTATTTTAACGTTTATTGTTATTATTTCTCGTTGTGACTGTATGAAGCAGTTTTAAAAAATGTGAATATCAAAGCTGGAAGGCAGCTGGACTTAATAACAAATGAGTGAATGGAGCCTGAGATGCATTGTTCACATAGGTAGCCGAAACAAGTTTTTTCTACCAAAAAGAAAAACCCTGAATCCACCCTTCCCTGACAAACTCAATGGCTCAAGTACAAGATGCAGCTGTTGATTTTAAATATATGCACTTCGTACCGGAGCGTTTGAAATGTGTTCCTGATTTACAGGACTTACTGTCTTAATTAACCTGTCTGTATTGAATAAACGTGGTCTTGTTTTTATTTTTGGGTCTGTGTCTCATTGTTAAGGGGAAACGAATTCTGGTTCCTGAGAACAAAACTGTGTAGGCTCGTCCCCCCTTGGTCTTCTTTCGGTTGTAAGATCTCCATTTTGCAAGCAAAAAAAAAAAAAAAAAAATCCCCACAACAATCCGCATAGTCTGATGCAGTGGGACACCGGTTATTAATGCACAGAGATGCAACTGAGCCCCTTTGTTTGCCAGCAGCGTTCATTCGTGAGCCATGAGACGCCCCTTGAGCAGCCCAGAATGTGGCTGTTGGAATTTATAAGTCAAATCATACCGAAACAAAAATTAGGCATTTTGTACTGGGGAAGGAACGTGGTTTGTGTTGGTCACTTGTTCGGGTTGTTTTAATTTTTTTTTTTCTTTCTTTGAAGATAGAGCGGGGGAAAAAAGACTCGAGAAAAGGTCTAGGCAGCAATCATTTTTTTTTTTTTAATCTGTAAACCAGAATTTGATAATTCGACGCTGGTCATTAAGTTTGAATACCTATTATGAATAGCTTCCTTTGTAAAATCCTGTGTTGGGTTTTTAGGAGTCATTGAGCTTCAAGATGAGAACTGAGCACATCAGGCAGACTGGAGCTTAACAATCTCCCAACCCCCACTCATTTGAGGTAAAAGCTTCTCCTTTGAAGAAGGTAGCAATCCCACATGAAAGAAAATGGAAGATGTTTGCCTTTGTCCAAGAGAGCAATTTGAGCAGCTATGTTTACTTGTGTGATTAGTTCTTTTATGAATACATTAAATCCACAAAATATTTTAGATTTCTTTCTCTGCCACAGCTGCTACTAGAAACTGATGCTGAAGCATTTTATGATGTCTCATTGAATTCCTCTTGCATTAGGACCAGTATGTGTTGTTATTATTAGCTTTATCTTGACTAATTTATAAGTTGAATGCAGTTTTTCCATATCAAAGCATGTAAAATGCAAAAAAAAAAGAACTTCAGTGCATTTTAGAACCTCCTTAATTACTAACATCTGAAGTCCTTTTTCTCATAACTTGGGCTGCTTTCGTGGCATTTTGCACAACTTGGAAAAGATTCAGATCTGCCATTAGTTCTTGCTCTCTAATACAATAATGTACTGTGAAGATTATCCTTCAAATGAATTTTTATTTGCAATTTTCTTGTTTCTTTCTCCAGGAAAAAAAAGTTCAATAGCAGATACAAAGAATATAACCACTAGCCACAATTGAAGAACTAGTTATTCTTGTATTTGTCCTTTAGATGCTCAGGAAGGTAGGTATTTGCTGTGTAGATGCTGAATTTGAACCCTGGGATGAGTAGTTTAATTACTAAAAAAAGCTGGAGGAAACATGCTGAAAGCTGGGCATAGCTGGTGGAGCCTGAATAGTTAATTATGGTTAAAAATATATGGGTGGGGGTCAGCTGGAATTCTGAAAGCTGGCGAGTTTGACTTGAACTTTTTGCCACTGATAATTATGCATCGATTTTGCATCTCCTTTCCCTCCCCCCCTTCCTCCTCCCCAAACCCTAGCCCCTGTATACTAATGAGAACAGCTAACTTTACAAGTGTCCTTTGTAGTCATTGAAAGCCTCGAGACATTCCTTTTAAGGATTTTACTAGAATAACACTTTTCAATAAAGTGGCAGTTGAAGTGAGGCGTAGAAAAGATGCTAATAAATTTCACTGTGACTGGCTGGTTTTTAAGCTTCCTAAATTACTTCTAAAATAGCTTTTACTTTCTCCTTTGTGCGAGGCTGGGAGATGTATATATGAACAGGGTTATAGGAAGCTAATATGCAGAGTGTGTGATGATTCAGTAAAAGGAATTTTGGCCCTTGTTTCAGATAACTTGCATAACTCACCGACACATCTTTGTCACTTACATCTTCCACATAAGTGTTTGTCTTCTTCAAAATACAGAACATGTCACTCCTTCATAAGGGAACGGATCAAACATGGCTCGTTTTGGAAGACACATTTTAAAAGGTGTTGGACAATTGAAGTATTGCCAGAAGGTTTCCACTGATTTGTTGCAAATTCTCCTTTTCTTTGCCTTGTGCTACTATGCAAGCATACAAACTGTGGTATGAAAGTCATCATCTGCTTTGTTTCCCAAGCAAGTGTTGACCTGGTAAATAATATTTTTTCTAGCTTTTATAAATCTGTGTTTCAGAGGTGGGGTTTCTTTACTGTAGTAAGTCTGTGCCAGCCCTCAAATCCCAGCTTTTGGTTTCTAGAGAAAAAAAAAGGAAATATTTTTGGCCTTTACAGTATGCTTAAACTTTCTTCATTCATGAGTGAAAATGTAAGTTTACTTCCAGGTTTAAATTTGGAATAAAATTGTATTTTCATGATAGGCATTTCGCTGGTTTTATCTCTTTTTTTTTTTCCTGTACCGTGAAGAAAAAAATTGTTCAAAACACACAGATTTTGCAGTGGATGACATGAACTGTTGAATCAAAAGTAAACCATTTCAATTTTTTAACAAGTAACATTTCAATGCATTGAGAAAGAAATCTAATTTCATTATATCTACAGGGGGCTATATGTTTTGAGGGTAAACTTGATTTTAAATAATGTGTAAACAAATGCACTGAAGGCTCACAACCTCATCTTTCAATGTGCCTCTCTATGTGTTGCACTAGCATGGCACTGGGATGCCACAGATTTTTCATTTGTGGTTTACATTGCTGCTTAACTCCTCCTGAGCTTTCTCTATGTGACTGGACAACTGTTTTCCTGACTGCCCAAAACTCAGCGTTGCATCCCAGTTATATCTTGTTCTTTTTACTCCCATGTTCCCTGAGCTCTTAAAAGTACCTCAATTTAGCCAGAAGTCTGGCAGGTAGAATGATTTTTGTCTGCTATTTCCCTCATGTGACCCATATCCCTTGTAGCTCACTACTGTTTATTGTACCAGCACTTAGAATTTACTGTAAAAATTACATTGGCATGGAACTTGGCATGATAAACATGGTGGGAAAGTAGGAACTCCACCCTAAGTCCTTAAAATGAGGTTTAAAAAAAGCCTTTCAAGCAAATAGCAAGTGCATCTCATGGAAGGCAGAAGGGAGAAGAAGGATCTATGCTGGTTAATGCACAATTCAAGTTCTGGTCAGCTGGGGCCAGTCCCAGTGTTGGTGACTTCTCCTCCAGCTCCATATAAAAAACATTTCTCATTCCCTCCTAGTCCCTGGCTCCATGATTTTTGTCTCTTCACCTTGCATTCCCTGCCTTAGCCAGGCCATTTTTTTCAGTTGTGGTTGAAGTATTTCACTTTTACATGTCTTTTGTTCATGTCATATTTCTCTTCCCAAATATTAAGTAGCTTTGTTCTCTTCAGTTGCTTTTTGGTGGGTGCTTTTGATGTGTTTGTTCACTTGACTTTCAAGTATTGTCACTCAGTCACTTCTTGGTGGCCACAATCTGGTTAACTCCTCACAAACCTTGCATGTGAGTTGGAGGGCAAGTTAGAAGTGTCCATTTTCAGTTTGTACTGAATTTCTGCATAGGGCAGAAATCAGAGGAGAAATCCTAGCTGCAATGAAATAAACAGATGAAGTTAACAGAAAAATTATTTTCAACTTCTATGGGAATTTCCTCCTGTTTTTTTTTTTAGAAGTAGCTGGGAAATACCACTTAAAGTGGTACAAAAAGTATATAAACGCCTTTGGGGAGACACAAAAATGACATCAGCACACTCATTTCCTGAGTCAATGAGTTTGGTTCACTTTTTCTCTTACAAAAATTATGTTTTAGCTGTGTGACTAACCTCAGTCACCTTTGTCAAAGCTGCAGAACTGCCATTATGCAATTTCCTTGGCAAAAGGCAGCTGCTGGAAAAGAATTGGTGCCCATAGAGAGAGGAAGGCTGCAGTGTGCCCGAGCTGCATTAGTAAACACTGTAAACTCCACAGCAGAGGAAGCTACAGGAAATCAGGCACCATAAATTCAGAGGCGTGCAGCATTAGCTGTTCCTTATGCAATATCCTGTATTTAAATTGTATTATTTTTGCTTCCCATTATATAATATGGTGGTGTCTGGTGGAGTAATACAGCCAGCTAAGGGTGCTCTTCATCACTGCAGGCATTAGGTAGGACATGAGCAATCAAAAGAAATTGTAAAAAACACCATGTCTCTGTGTCCTGCTTGTAGTTACTGACTTGGCAGGACTTCATTCATGAAGAGGTGCAAGGATAGGCTCTAAGCTCCTAAGCTATATGAAGAAGTTTAGTATGTTCAATTCCAACCCCAAGAACATCTTTTATAGCAGCAACAAATTTAAAGCTAGGGGCAAAAAAAAACCTGCTGGAGTTTTGAGCTTGGAAGCCAAGTGGTAAATTCAAGAAAAAATGGACCTGCTTTCATTTTCCTCCCATGTAGGTACTTCAGTCCTTATCCAAGGAACTTCACTGCTCCTGGCACACTATGGGGCTTGTATCATCAGCTGCCCCTCAGGAGATGATCTCTCATTGATTTTACAGTCCAGGGAAGTTGTAGTCTTCCAGCTCAATGGGATCACTTTCAGGAGCAGTGCTGACTTCAATACATTTTTCATTTGGTGGTAAGGGATGAAACAGCACCAGGATAAAAATGTTTTAATTAGAAGAAATGGATCCTGGCTAGCTTAATAGTAAATATTTACTGCTCTAAGCATTTTACCATAAGAGATTGGGGCTTATTCTATCCACATCACAACAATTGTCCTAGTTTCAAGGCTTAAATCTACAGGAGCATGGGCTCACAGTTAAAGTGGAAATTTGGGTTATTAGTGTTCTTAAATCCACATTGCAACGCCTTTCTTGTTTACAAGACTATCTTAGTGTTCCAGAGGAAACCACACAGGGCTGAAGCAGGTGACTGAATGCATGTATGTACATCCCCAGCCTCTCCTGCAAAATGGAGGATGAGGGGGTACCTAATCCTCTCCTGATGCCAACAGGCAGCTTTGGCACTTGCTGTTCCAGCAATACTGATCTGTCAGTGCATGGATATGCTCCACTGGTGTGATATCTCATCTCTACATTGTTTTGGAAGGCAAAAAACCAGACATTTATGTTTTCCATCTTGCTGTTCAGCTCTGTTGTTAGTTTTCACGAGGCTGCTTTGACAGCTGCTTTCCTCCAATGCCTCCGATGCAAACTTCCTCAGCTGCTGTCAGCTCTGACCTGAGCTGTGGCTGGATTCTGGATCACAGAACACAGAAAACTTATTCCTGTAAAAAAGGAGTAAGTCAGCCTGGAGTGTGCCAGACTGGTAGTAGGATGGAAATAAGAAACATAAATTTCCACATCTGCATTTGTGTAGATCTGTTCTTCTGTTCTTCTCCCACTTTTTTTTTTTTTTTTTTTTTTCTCCTTTTAAGAGAGGCCACAGATGTCAAGAATCTCTGGAAATCAAACTGCCTACCTCATTAGGGGTTTAGAAGTGATCCACAGCCGCTATGTTCACTTTTCCCCTTGTGTTCTGGAGAGCCTTTCACAGCACATGTGGTTTGTGTTGATCCTGTTCTCCAATCTGCAGTGAAACAAAGATGCTTTGGGGCTAAAGAGCAAACATGCTCAGCCTGGGTGCTGTGCATGTGCACACACAAGCATGGATCAGATGTGAATGGCTGTAACAGTACTGGTGTCCAGGATCAAATATGCAGATGTTTTATTGACACTAAGAATAAATATAGACTTATACAAAGGACTGCTATTATTTCAATTTAAAACTAAATTTTCAGGGAAAAAATCTAGTGAAATCTAAGGCAGAATATAGTTTTGTTTTCTGTCTTGTTGTAAAAGTTAAGGCAAATGTCTTTTAGTGTAATACTGCCTATGTCCTGCATGTGTCTTGCCTGGATAGCTGTTCCTGAGCAGGCCTTATCCTAGAAAAAGCAGATCAAACCCTACCAGAACTACCAAATAATCGTAAGAAATAGAATTTCAAATGGATTTTGGTTTCCCTCCTTCTTCCTAAATATAACAAAAATCCTTATTGTAAGGTATATATCAATGATGAATAACTCTTTGAAGAATGTCTTCATGCAGGAGTGACCTAAGTTTGCAGCCAGCATAATGCAGATCTGCCTTATTCTTGCAATGGCTTTAGCTTATCTGTTATTGAAAGTCTCAATTATTTTGGCTTCGGTAATTTTAAATATGGTTGCAGACACATAGAAGTTGAATTTGTGTTATCCAGGAGGATATGAACTTTTAAGTTCATAAACTTTAGAAAGTTTTAAATTGGAGAGGAGAAGTTAACTTGAATGGTAGACCTAAATAGAGTACTGATTTTCCATGAGTAATTTAAACTTCACAAGTTGTTCAGTTTATTTGAGCTCTTGTGAATCAGCAGAGGAGATTAATAAATTGACACCAAATGTGATCTTTTGGAAATGATAGTCATAGAATCACAGAATGGTTTGAGTTGGAAGGGGCCTTTAGGATCAACCTGTTCCAGCTCCCCTGCCATGGGCAGGGATGCTTTCCACTAGACCAGGCTGCTCAAAGCCCCATCAAACCTGCACTTGAACAGTTACGGGGATGGGGCACCCACAGCTTTCCTGGGGAACCCATTCAAGTGCCTCACCACCCTCACAGCAAAGGAAAAGCCATTCCCCTTTGTCCTGTCATTACACACCCTGGTCAAAAGTCCCTCTCCAGCCTTCTTGGAGGCCCCCTTCAGTACTCCAGGTCTCAGGAAAACAGAGCAGAGGGGGAGAATCATCTCATCATAAGTAAACCTTTAAAACTGTAAGGACTGTCATACTGGATGAGACCTAAGCTCTGGGTTGCTCAATATTTTGGATGCCAGGCAGCTGCTTCCTATCACCTGCTGTGTGGTGGAATAGCCCCCAGCAGCTCTTGTCCTGATGTCTTGCAGTTTGGCTGCTTCTTGGTTAGAGTCCCTTCGGTGCTGTTGGATTTTGGAGCTTTGGCCATGGTTACAGTTGATTTTCCTGATAGCTCTGCATGACACTGTGGGCGTTCCAGTGCTTTCCAAGCCAGGAGAGCTGCCCTGCTGTGTGGCCTGTGTCTGCTCAGATTCAAAACTGCTTTCTGTGGATGGCAGTGGGAGGCTGATCAACATGGTGAGGGAACAAGGTTCTCCCTGTGAGAAGCAGAGGGGCTGGCCAGCCCATCAAACCTGACCTCTGCATTTAATGCTGAGGGCTGATGATCAAAGAGTAGGAATGGATGTTTCCTGTGGAAGCTGCCTCCAGAGAGGAATGTGGGACTGCAAGTCATGCTCTATATGAAAGACTCCTCAGGACATGTTGGAGCTGACCAGGAAGAGAAACAGAAGATGAGACAGCACTTCAGAGAGGTGGGATTTGAACCAACACAAAGATGGGAACAACTCTGGGGAAAAGCGGTTTTATACACTCTAGATCAAAGGATCTACACTGAAACCCAAAAGGGTACATAAGCTTCTATGCCCCTTACTAACTCCTAGAGAAAGAGGTTACTGAAACTGAATAAGCAGATTATGGAGTCCCATCATGAGAGGAAAGATTGTTAGAGACCCATCAGGAGAACTATCAGTAGGAACAAACTTCCTGATGGGAAAGAGCAGTTGCATGGCAGAGAAAACTAGGACAGGCTTGAATAGCTATCCCTGACTGCATACCAAAGGGTGTGGAAATGTGGACCCTGACTGTGGGCAGCACTGACTGTTCCTCCTGTTCTGGTGTGCTGTTGGCCTGGGTCTTGCTGGGGTTTTACCCTTTTCCTGTCACTGATTGACTCTGGGATTGTGGGTTTGCAGGACAGATGGCAGGACAGACATAGTTTGGGGGCTTGCCCTGCATCAGTTGCATCAAATTGCGCCTAGCACTTGAGATCTGAACCTTTTGTCTAATGCTCCACTTAGAAGCCTCTGCGGGGAAGTGGGAGAAGTACAGCACTGCCCAGTCTGATTTCTATAATTGTGGCTATAAAACAGCCTGTGTGGTTATTGACTCTTGGTTGTTGCAAAGTGATTTTGAAAGCACTGGCGTTGTAGCAGCTACACCTTCCTCTTGCCTTTTTTTTCTCTTTGGTTAAGTCAGTTGCTACTGCACTTTGACCCTTATCACAGTGAATGAAATTAAGTATAAGTACTATCTATTGGCTTGCTGCTCTTTTGACTCCACATTCAGCAACGATGACAAAATTTTGTTGGTACCAAAGACTTCAGCACTTACGTTGTCATTTATAGGTCACAGCTGAAATTCATGGCCCTGGGTGCTCCTGGCATCAACAGCTTCCCTCGAATAACTGCTGTTACTCAGTTGTTAATGCTCACACTCTATTTGGTGATGTCTCTGGGGCACAACAAAGCTGATTATATAATTTACCACATCCTTATGTCCTGGATATAAGGATAAACCTTTTTCCCATGAAGACAGCCAGATATTGGAAAGGTTGCCCAGAGGTTGTAGTCTCTCTCCTTGGTGGGTTTGATTAGACTGGAGAAAACACAGAGTAACACAGTCTAACTTCAGAGCTGTCCCTGCTTTGGACAGGTTTCTGAACTTGAGACCTCTTGAGAGATGTTTCTGACCCAAATTATCCTATGATCCCACAAAGTTGGCACATTCACTTACAGCAAAATATTCCTTTCTAATGCAGTACATGGAATTCATCCAGTGTTTCCCTAAATCTCAACTAGGAATGAGGAATCCAGGCTATGTGAATGTAGTCCTTATCAAGCATGTAATTACCAGGCTTCTTCCTGCCATAGGTTCATTCACCCTGACTACTACTCTCATTTAGGGTTATATGACTGAAAGGACCATTCTTCTCAGTTTCTTCTATGTCTAGATTCTGGTGTTTCTCACTGAAATCTGTGAGGCTTCAAAAGCAGCAGCATCCTTTCCCCTGGCACCGATTACTCACTCATCCATGGCAAGCAGGATGTCCACTGTTCTGCTGATACTGCTCAGGCAGACACATGCACTTTCTTCTCCAGCAGTAGAAAAGACACACAAAAAGGACAGAAAGGATGGCAGCTGTCATCTTTGTGGTTTGGGCATTTTTACTTTCCTCCATGGCTCACACCTGGATCATTTGGATCATACCTTTAGACTCAAGAGGAAACAAACCAGTCAGTGCAATGTTTGTGTGCCCAAGGGCAAGGGTTATTCCTAAGAGGCCAAGAAAAAAGCCTTTTCCTGGATTTGAAGGAACACAGTCCCCTGTGTTCTTAGTGGCAGCTCTTGTCTCAGTAAACCCAGTGCCTTGGGACTTGACAAGAGCTGACACCACCTTCTGTATCAGGAAGCAGTTTCCTGTGTACCAGTGATATCTCAGAAATTGTTCTAGGCTGGTGCCTGTGTGGGTGTTTCTGATCACTGTGCCTGGACAACAAAACCACTCCAATTCTGGTTGTTCAAGATGAAAGTTAATTTAAAAGTTTCTGTTTGGTACATAATCAAATTCACATCCTTTGCTTCAGATAAGGCATGAACCTGAGACCACCTTTCAGACATATCTGAGTGCCCTGCACATCTCTTCTACCCAGCACATACCCTCCTGTTCTTCTCTAGGCAAGGGCATTAGGAAATTCAGAAGAAAGCCCACATGTATGATCTTAACAGGGCATGGCCAGAGCAGGCCGTTCAGCTGTCCAGATCTCCTGAAGCTCTCACTATAATCTCCAACAGCACAGGCAAGTTGTTCAGCTTTTCTGAATGACAGCATTTCTAAATCTCACCTGGAATATTAGCTGGCTAGCTTCCACAGGGATGGCTTCTTCAAAGTCAAACCAAACTTCCCCAAGGTTTCAGTTGTATAAGGCAAATTATTAAGAAAAAAAAGGAGTGTGTGTGTGTGTGTGTGTGTGTGTGTAGTTTTCTATGGTGGCAGAACACTGTGGTATTTCTTAGCAGAGTCAGACATTTGTAACAGATACACGGATGCTTCCAGAGCAGAATGTATATGGCCAACACATCTCCAAGAGCCAGCTCTGAGGAACCAACCATTATTTCCCAATTAAATATTAAAAATGGGGAATGCTGGATGGTTTAATCAGGCCTGTTGCATAATTTACTCTGGGGTAGACCATTCACATTTTTTTCCAAATGTGTCTTGGCACAAGGGCTTTTCTTGATGCTTAATTCACCTCTCTCTTATCTGAAATGCCATTATTCTCTGTTGCTCTCTGTGGGAGGCGTGACCAGAGCCTCTCATGGCAGTGCAGGCAGAAGCATCGCTGCCTGCTCTGAACCACCACAGTCCTCTCCCTTGTCTCCATCCCTGCCTTTCAGAAACGAGAAGAGCTTGTTTGGTTTTTAAACAAAACTGCTGAGTTATCTCCTGTAATACCCTATCGTCCTATCCGGCTGCACTGTTCTGCTTTTGGTTTTTGCTTGGCTGGCTGGCTGGCTAGCAAGCCCCTTTTGCATGGATATGTACTGCACTGGCGTGCCACGAGGCGAGCAGAGATACGTCTATCCTGCTACGTGTTTGGCAAAAACAAACCAATCCTTTTAGCACCAACGAGATGTCATTATAGTCACCCTCTGGCCTCTCCCTCAGCAAAATGAGGCTATAAAAAAAAGGCAGGTCTCCAGCCCGCCCTATTAGAGTTAATGAGGAAAGCTCGGTGCAAGTCAGCGGTGCAGGGGCCTTTCCGCTCCCGGGCCGGCGGCGGCCGGGCAGGGCTGCGGTGAATCAGCACGGGGGACGCGCCGGGCCGCCGGCACCGGCACCGAGCGCTCCGCGGCACCGGCCCGGCACCGGCCTCGCGGGGTCACGGCACGCAGGGATTCCCACGTTCCTAAGCTGGGCACTGCTTGCGCGGTTATCCTTGCACCTCCCTCAAGTGCGAAGCAGAGGGAGAGCGCTTACAAACGCCGTCTTTGAGCGTGGGGATTCAGGATCTGCGCCAGTGGCTCGTGTCAGCTTTGAGGCTCCGTGTTCCTGTGTCGTGGGGCTCTGTCAGGACTTCCCGTTAGATACTCACAGACACCAAAAATAGATGCTCCGTTACTGCAGCATGCTAGCTGACAGTAATGATAGGGCTCTGCTTACTAGTTCAGTTACATACTGGCAATCTAGTCTCTTTGCATGCTTTATTTATCAGGTATTAATTGCAATTTCCACTTATCACCCCCAGCCGAAATCACTGCATTGTCTGTTGCAGCGGTCAGACATTTACTTATTTTTGCTTTTATTATTAGCACGAGAAAACTCAATTACAACAGGCATGCATACACAAACACACAGTAGTAGGTCTGTGCTGATGTTCTTAAAGATACACATCTGCTGATACTAAAAATAGCTCCTTGTCAGCAGCTTGGTAATTTTAGGCTCAATGAGAATTCATCCCCATGGTAACTGTACAGTTGTTGAATCATTTATTATTTGAGCTTCAAAATCACAACAGTGCCAGCAATTTTCAATCTCTGAACATTTTTAAGGACCTTTTGCAGTGTTGCAATACTCCTTGCTCCACACCATCAATATTTATCAAGCAAACAGCTGTAGCTGACTACCTGCTTCTCCTTGGACGTAGTGGGGCTGGGATACTCGATAGGAGGATGACAGTTTGAATAGGTTTCACTTTTGTGATAACAGCAGCCCCGTGATGTGGCTGTTTGGCCAGGGATGGTACACACCAAGCCCTGCAAACTCCCAACTGGCAAAATGAAACTTTAAAGTGTCAACCTAAGCCACGGTCTTTGTCTCGAGAGCTAGAAAACAAGATATCTCAGGTCTCGGTGTTGCAAGAGGCTTTGTAGATAAGAGGCTGTTAGTTTTTAACCTCTCAGATAGACGCTGTTGACCCCAAGCCGGTGGGGGACACACTGCCTGGCTTTGAGGAGATAAAAGCTGTTTGCACTTTCCCTTGCTTATAGATAATGCTTGTAGCCATCTTGTGCTAAACCCAAGAGAAGCCAGACCCCTAGGCTAGCAAAGAGTAAGGTGAAACTCAGGTTCCCTGAGACCAGCGCTTGCTCAGACTCTGCTGTCCTGGAACCTCCAGAGAGTGGGACCAGGGTAAGCTCTGCAGGGTGGGGCAGGAGGTACAGAGTGAGAGCACTGTCAGGTTTGAAACAACAGAAATCACTCAGCAGCACAAACACTTCCACAGCACCCAAACTGCAGTGAGATGGGGTGCCAGAGACTGATTTCAGGATGGTCTAAATCACAGACACCAGTGCTCCCAGCAGCCGCACACGTGGCTTCTGTTGCACTTTGCTGGCCATTAGATTTACTGGAGTGCACAGTACAGAGAGAGGTAGGAAAGGTTCAGTCCCTTCTAGTCTGACAAACTGGGATCTGAAAGACTGACCCAGAAACACAGAGGCTATTCCCAGGTGCCCGCAGTTGTAACGTGATACACTTAACAGAGCTGATTCTCCTGGGTTAAAACATTGTAGCTGTTACACACTGTCAGGACTGATACCTTATTTTTAGATCAAATGTATTTTAATTGCGTGAGCTTTTAAGAAGCTCTTGGACAAGGTAATCTGCAAGGTGCTTTGAAATTGCCTTTTGTCTTATTAGTTCAGTTGAGTTGACCACAACAAAATAATAATGTGCAGGCGCCTTTTACAGCTGCTGTGCAGCTGCCTTCTACCTTGAGCAGCATTCTGTAAATCTGTCAGTACCCCAAGTGTGTTGTGCATCACCCTGGTGGGATTTGTCAGGTGATCCTGGTGTGCACTGCAGGGAGAGCCAGCGTCTGCCATCAAGGAAAGCTCAGTTTCCCCTCCAGTGCAAGTGTATGATCATCACTGATGTCAGTTCAACTCACCTACATGCCAAGACAATACAGTGGATTTCTGACAGACAGGAGCAGGAGAAAGTGGCCCATCCACAAACCAGCCCCCAGCTCTGAAGTTGTCTCTGGGAGAAGAAGCAGCTATTCTTTATTCTTTATTCGTTATTCTTTATTCTTTATTCGTTATTCTTTATTCTTTATTCTTTATTCTTTATTCTTTATTCTTTATTCTTTCATCTGGTTCCTCAGTCTGCTCATTTAATTAAACCAAAAATGGCCTTCCTTCCAGTTGGTTCAGCTGCTGTACATTTATCCCAGAGCACATAGATAGCACAGAGATAGATTTGGAAGACACTGCCTTTTTGTATTTCCACCTCCCGGGCTCCATCTTCTCGGGATGGGAAGTGCTCTGTGTGGCACCTCTTCAGCTGGTGGAGGTGATGCCAGGTCTCACTGTGCCACAGACAGACATGTCAGTAGCAGAATTACTTGCTTGTAGCAACAAAAAAGCTGGTCACAGCTCATAGGTTTTATAATGAGTTGGGAGGTGAACAAAATCACCTGCACAATAGGCCAGAAGTGGAGTTTATTCTCAAACCTTTTGTGGCCAAGAGCTTTTCTTCAAGCAGTTTTTCTCACTTGCCACACAGTGCTGGGTGGGTGGTTTGATTCTGCCGAGCAGGGTGCTGCCCATGAAGATGGGGTGGCTGTGCCAGCAGCTCCCAGCTTTTCCCAAACGTTGTTTTCCTGACAAAGGATGAAGATCTGAATAATGACCTCAAATATGCTGTTACTGCCCTGAGGTGTACAGCTAAGCACAGCACCCAGCTTTACATTGTCGCTATTTATTTTTTTTACCTCATTATACCTTTTGGATCCTGCTTGGAGAGCAGTGTGGGGGGGAAGAACATCCACACTGATGTTGTGTGATGCTCCAGGAGCATTGCAGACCAAGGGCCCCCACAGCCCCTGAGCTCCCCAGCTGGCTGTAACCCAAGGTTACAGAAGCCTTCACGAGGCACCAGCGAGGGTGTTACTGAACCTGCAGAGCAGCTGCAGTTGGTGACCACACATGGAAAAGAGACCCAGTCTGCCTGAGACTCCGAGATCAGGTTGGGTTTGAAGCTTTGGGTACAGTCTCCTTGAACATAGGCTGCTTTTTAACCTGAAGTCAGAAAGAAATAATGAACATGTCATGCCGTTCCATACTATTTTTGCAGTCACTGTCAGAAAAAGAATCAAGTGTTAAAGCTCATGTCTCAACTTTGCCTTACTAGCTTTTCCCATCTGGTTGTAACTGTATTTCAGGGATGGCTCACAAGCAGTGGGGTGCTCTAGTAATGTCACTCTGTCACTTTGTGCTTACTTTTTGATAGCTTTTAAGTGACATTTTTTCCATGTAATATTCCTTCCCACTTCACCTGAAGGCAGACTTGCACGGGCTGAAACTTTTTAATACATGGGCTGCTTTGTTCTGTATTTGGCCTGAATCTTGCACTCTAAGTTACATGAGTCTCCTAAAAAATGCAGGTGAAGCACTGCTGTGTGCCTTTTCATGCAGTGAGGACGTGCCAGATGCTGCTGCTGCTGCCTGCAGAAAGCTGGGGCTGCTGGGGAGCTTGCAGCAGGCACCTTCTTCTGAGCCTTTGATGTAGGGGCTCAGACTGGAAGCTAAGCAAAGCCATGGGTGATCCTTTGTTTCCTGGAAGCCAGATGGACAGGTGGAGGGACACGTGGACAGTATGGACAGAGCCAGCAGCCTCTGGATTGCAGCAGCCCATGCAACTGCTCCTGTGCATGGAAAGGTACAGGACATGGGATTTGGTGTTAGAGATCTCAGAGCAAGCATTCACAAAATCCCATTCTGCTGCTGGTGCTTCTTTAGACAATGATGGATAGATTTGCTCTGCAGGCACCAATGTGTAGCAGCTCTCTAAAAAGCAAGCCAGGCTTGCTGATTAATGTAGGCCATCTTTAATTTTCTCGGCACTCATTTCTGTATATTCTCATTTCATTCCTGTGCCATTATGGTGGGCTCTCCCTGCTAAGTGCACTTAAATGTGACTGCAGCCACTGAGAGAGGACTCTCCTCTGTCCCTTTCTCCCTCTGTCCCCCCCATCAAGGATCTCATTGCAGCTGAGTTCATACAGCCTCAGCTCCTGCCCAAACCTCCCAAACACCAGCAGCAATTCACAGCAGGGCCTCAGCACTGCTCGTCCAGGCTCCCTGACTGTGGTGAGCCCAGGTCCATTCTTTTATCACCAGTCAGGCTCACAAATCAGCATGAGAGTAGTCATTAATTGCTTGGGCAGACAAGGCTTGTAGCTTTTGAGGTCCAAACCACTCCTGCATTTGATTTCTCTTCTGTGGTGCAAAAAAAGTGGGTGGGAAAAGTGTCTTCCCCCCTTTTGCCCATCACAGGAAGTCTTGACTGAGGGTGGGATGATTTGATGTGCTATCATCAGGGTGAGAGCCTCCAGCTGGCTGCCCCAAATTCCCCCCAGATCTTCTCAGGCTGTTTCATTGCCTGTGATCCTGTGATGCTCTAGTGACAGACCCGTGCTGTTGATGGTGCTCCTTGGTTCTGCACTGCTCATTCCTGGCTTGGCTCCTTTGTGTGTGCAGCCACCATTGTTGATCCAGCTCCAAACTGTGTTCAGTAATAGCCAGCTAAAGAGTAGTTAAAGATCTCTGTTGCTTCTCCATGGCCAAGAATACCCTTGGACCCTCAGACTATGCCCAGGACCCAAGGTGGTGTGTGGTGGCACAGGGCTGGGTGCAAGCATGGATGGTGAGGGAGAAGGGATTTTCAAAGGGGGTTGCTTTCATACTATGAAATCATGGTCCCAGGATATGATTAGGGGCATATTTTGTAGGCAGAAGTGATATCTTTCATTACCTGAAGAGATAAAGTTGAAAAATCCCCAAAGTTCAAGTGTGAGATGATATTTCTGTGTTTCAGACAGTTTGTCACAGGCAATGAGGGGCAGTCAGGGCAGGGCTTACTGGAGTTCATGTGGGTTCCTTGCTCAGCTATGGCCACGCAATCAATCATCTCCCTCAAGCCCAGCCAGGCTGATGTGTGCAGCCACATTTTTCACAGGAGTAAATGAAGAAGTAAAATTGGTATTTAATAACTTTTCTCAGTGCAGTCACAGTCAGCTTTTGCAGCTGTTTCCAGCTTGGTTCTGTAGGCAGTGCTTTGGCTGTATATCCTTTCAGCAGGGTTTGCTGCAACTCTGTTAGTGCAGTGTCTCATTACAGGAGCTCCCAGAGCAGACCAGAACCACATTCCCTGGGGAGCTGCAGGTAGTACACCAAGGAACTGCCATGTGACATGCCAGAGCCACAGGAAAACAGTTTTTACCACCATGTTCCATTTACACCATGAAAACAATTTTTTTCCTTTGTTTCCTTTAGTACAGCATGACCTTCCATCAGCTTCACAAACCAAGCAGGGCAGAGGTGGCAAAGGTGAGGGAAAGCAAACTCATCTTGCTTCCACTTGCTCTGAGTGCCCAGAGGGACCTACAGTGTGTAAAAGGATCACCTGGCTCCTTTCTGGGGGAGGGTACAAGAGAGCACAGTTGTTTACATCTCCATTCAAGTGATTAACGATTAAATGACAACAAAGCAAGGAGTTTGTGTGGCTCCCCGAGCTGACCGTGCCTGTGTGAGCACCTGCTGAAATAACCAGGTGGTTTGAGGGGTTGGCAAGCCCAGCAAACACAGGCTCCTTCCCCGAGTAGAGCACCAGAAAGGGACACGGTCTGGGTGGAAGGTGCCGGGGAGCAGGCCAGGCCATGCCTGCCCTTTGTCATCCTCTCTCTGGGGCAGCACTTTGGCATTTGCTCAGGATGGTTGGTGCTTTGGGTTCCCTCTCATGCCCTTCCTCCCAGTGAGGGGCACAGCCCAACTCTACCCTATTCCCAGCTCCAGAGAGGAGCTGCAAGGAGGTGACGCTGGGGAAAGCGGAACAGGGCAGGGGGGGGAGCATAGAAAAAAGACAAACTTTCTCCATGTAACACAATAAATTTAAATATAGTCTTTATGAAAGTATAATATGCATTTTCAACTTTTTTTTTCATATTAATTCCAGTTACCTTCATATTATAAATTCTTTACACATTCAAACACATGAGCTATAGCTTCCCATCTCAAGTTCAATCAATTCTCTTAACCTCAAGAAAGTTACATTGTGAAATTGGACTTTCATCTTTACTGATGGAGTCTCAGCCTTTCCTGCTTAAATAAATAAAATTGCCTCTAGCTGAGGACCTGCCTAACTGAGATAATGGAGATATTAAGGTATAGCAAAACTGTGAGATTTGCCAACTAATTTTGCAAAAAGAAAACAACATACACATTTCCTCCTTCTCTGGGAAACATTTCTAGTTTGTTTTCTAAACCATGCATACATTATAACAGGGAAATACTATTCTATTCAGCTTTAGGTTAAATTATATTTAATGTTGTAATGAATTTCAACAGAGACATATTGAAAAGGAATATAAAGAATTCAGTTCTGAAAATACAGAATACAAAAATTCCAAAACACGAGAGAGCTTGTGAAAAATACAAAATATATACCATCTGAGTTGGGAGCTAAGATGTACAGCTAACTTTACAATATCTGAGGTCAGGGTCCTAAGAAAAAAGCAGTATCATCACACAGATGAACATGTGAAGAGGACATCTTGTCCACATCTGTGCCTGACAGTGGGACCAGTTATACCAGTGCCAGTTTTGATAAGTACTTGACCAACCAGTCCCAAAAGATTACCAGGGTGGAGACTGTGCAGCCTGTCCAGGCAGTTCAGATCAGTGTTTAACTACTGCTGGTAGGAGAAGGTTTGTTCTGAACCCTTAATCCCTGCCTATAACTCCATCCCTCACTTCTGTCCCATGCACAATGGGAAGAATTTATTCCTTTTTTCTTTGTTGCCACATTTTTAATATACTGTTCTTATGCCTCTCCCCAGCCTCCTTTCACCCAAATAAATAATGCTGATGCCTTCAGCAGGCCTGGGGAAGCTGTTTTCACATTGCTTCTCTTCACTCTGCAGTTTTTGAGCAAATTGTTGGTTATAAGTTTTTGCTGAAGTTTTACAGTTACCCTGTGGAGAATACTTCGAAAAATACAAAGAAGAAGCCCATTTGTGCAACCCAACGTGAAGTTTGTTTTTGCAAAAGCATTTAATTATTTTTGCATTCAGTTTGTGATTTATATTTCCAAACCTTTTCCAGCCTACTGCTTCCCATCCCCTCATTGTCTGTCTCTATTTGCACACTTGAGATATTCCTGCACAGTTAATAGGCAAAACTTCTATTCCCCCATCATTTCCCTAGTGGCTTATATAGGCTAATTTTCCCTATGCATAACTACTAATTTGTAATTGAGCTACATAATTAAAGGCAGAACCATTTTCTCAGAAGGAAAAGTTGAAAATACCATTTAAAAGTATCTTGCATCAATTAATCATGTTCATTGTAGTCATGTTTACAGAACAGTGATTTTAAGAAAAGGCCCTGTCAAATACTTTAGACTGTAATAGTATGAAGTTTTCCAGGATAAACTGTAAATCTAGATTACTATGGCTGGAGTGAGCAGGGGAGGGTTGCACCAAGGAAGGAGAAGGGCAAAAATCGAGGAAGAATTAAAGGGGGAAAGATTGAGGTTTTTTAATTATACACTAGAAATGAGACTATCACTTGCCTTATCTGGAAGACTTTTTGTACTTTGTCGCCCCACCACCCTCTTTTGTTCTTTCTTCCCTTGTACTTGCTTTCAGGAATACCAAGGCACTGTTGTGGATTTGGGTTCATGGTCACTAAAAACTCCTACAGCACCACCTACCTAAAGTGCCAGTGTTTCTCAGTTCTGCAATATTTATTTTGAATGTGCCAAAGAACCAATCAAAATTTAGCCTCATACTTCTGTTTCAGGGCTTCCTTCCCCCTTTCTTCACCACAAATGAGGATTTTAATGGCCATGGAAAGGTGCAGTGATCTACCCCAGTGCCTGAAGCCAGTCCCAAGGGCAGGCAGGGAGACCCAGGGCTGCTAAAGGACAGCAGTTATTTAGGAGCATGTATAGCATCTGATTTCTCTGGTAAGAGTGGGAGCTGTGGTGCTGGGTTACTGGCATGCTCCAGAGAGACCAAGCTCAAACTACCAGCTCCGACTGACCCTCTCTCAGAGCAGACAAGGCACTGGGTCTTAACTACAGCTCACATTACTTTTCTTGCATAGAACACAGTCAAACACCAGGAAGGGTGGGGAGAGCATGAAGTGGAAATATGAAAGTAGGACCACAGGAGAGAGGTTAACTGCATTTCTCATTTTCTGAGTACGCAGTGTGATCAAAGTCGAAAATGCCTACTCCTGTAAGCCTTTTAAAATACTTGAGTGCATAGAAAAAGCCTACAAGATAAGAATCAGAGACAAAGCATTTAACATCCCACACATTTTTACAAAGTTACAG
This sequence comes from Molothrus ater, assembly GCF_012460135.2. NCBI lineage: Eukaryota > Metazoa > Chordata > Aves > Passeriformes > Icteridae > Molothrus > Molothrus ater. The sequence goes on from NC_050478.2 coordinate 132,016,831, forward strand.
CATTTTTTCCTTAGATAATCCATTTTACATTCCTAATTATTTCTGCACTGTGTATAATATGCCTGCATATAAAGTTTACAGTGACTTCTTTTGCAGAGATTAGACAAATATATACAAAATATTTTTTTTATTAAAATGTCAAATGCAAAATTAGAGGTTGAAAAACACTTGAATTAAAAAACTATTTTAAACTGTGTGCAAAATTATGTAAAAAAAGAATTTTTTCCTATTTCAAAGAACAAAAGAGATCAGACTTTGTAGGTTCAGGCTGAAGAATTTTTGTGTTAAGAGCAGCTTAATACTTTATCAAGCAGAAACCCTCAAGGATTTGCACAATTTCAGTACCTGTGCTCTCAGGGAAGGGCTTAGTGGTCTGTGTGTGCATGTCTGAAAATTGTGCATGAACTTTAAAGGAGTAACAGATCCATCTGATCACTTCCAAAGTTGTGGTGGTTTTTCTCTTAAGCACAACTGGCTTGAGAAGCAGTAAAGCTGGAAACATAATCAAAATCTCCATCTAGGCTTGCTGTGTTTGTTCAAAACATCAGAAAGGGTAGAGGAATCTGCATGAAAGAGTTGTGCAGGTCACTGAACACCATGATAAAAGCAAATATTAATTTCTTGATTTCCTAAATTAAAAATCTTTACAGAAGAACCAAAAGCTTTAGTTTTCACCTTACGCACACACAGTTTTAATGACATTTTCTACTAAAGTTAAGAGTGCTTCACTAAGAGTATACATGAATTTATTCACTATTACATGACCTTTTATCTTTGGAGGTGAAGCTTTAAAATCAAGTCTAACATGGCAATGCCATTTCTATGTCTCAGAGCCTGTTTCAGCCACTTCTACTTTCCTGTCTCTGGGCCAAGACAGGCAACTAGCACTGCTAAGCTGTACACTGGCTGAAAACAAAGACAAACCCCATCAGTTTTTCCAGCTGGATCAGGAAGCTCCCTGATCTAGTCACTGGATGGCAACACAATAAATGGATCTGAAATGATGTAGCACAGTTTAGGCCAGAAGTCCACTAAGCAGCTAATTACGGCTCCCACTGTCAGTGCAGGGACAGGATTTATCTTCATCAATCCAGCCAAAGGCCAGCTTGTTAGAACAACAAGCTGAGATGGTCACTTATACACATGCAAAAGTAGCACACTTGGAGCAGATGACAGTGAGGTGATGCTGCAGGTAAAGGTTTTGACCAGAAGTAGATTACACCCTGGGCTAAGATGTCTGTGTCAAAAGGAGAAGAATTAGAAAAACCAGACAGTTTTGTTGCTATTTTTCAGACAGAAAGCTGAAAAAAGGAATAGAGGAAAGAAAGGGGCATTAAAAAAATCTAATAACTTTGTTAGCTACATATTTTTTTCAAAGACTAGAGATTACAGAAGCAGTTTTTGCAAATACATTTCTGTATCTTCCTCTGAGACTATGACACAGTAAGTCTCATGGTCCATCAATACACTGCCTTGCAGTTCAACTTGCATTTTTCTGCACAAATGCTTTCTGGGTGGCTTCACCCTTTGACTGTTCCTATACAGAAGATCAAGTAAATCAAACTTGAAAGGCTGAAGTGGCCTGATCAGAAAGCTCACAAAAGCAAGAGAGTAGCTGCTATTATACAAACTACTTCATTGCTGCAATTTTACATCAGTGTGAAGCTTAGACACTGGATTCTGTAGTTACCTAAGAAAGTGGCTTATTCTGTCTAACCAACACCTGATTTTAGTGCATTGCTAGGAGAGTAACATCATCTCCACACTGCTCCACAGAGAAAACTGGCTCTGAGAAGCTTCCTGCAGGCTCTCAGTACTCCTACTAAAGCTTAAAGTAGCATGCATTTGAAGCCCTGGGAAATATACAAAGCAGCAGCCCTTAAGATGACTGGAGTAGTTAAAATCATTTAAATTATGGCTTTCATAGGGTTTTACATATTGCAGTGTGACATTCTGGACACAGCAAAGCGTAGCCACCTTCTCAGGGCAGCAAATGACAAATTATGTTGAGTATGGTGGTTATCTGAATAAAACACTATGATACCCACAAACCCTATCTCCTGGGGCTTGTTATCCTTACCTTCACTAAGGAAGTCTAACTACTGCGGCCTTTAAATGCAAATCCATTCTTTGGACACTGTCCTGGCCACATCATTAGTGTGTACAAGTCCATCCTCTGCTGCATACTACAAACACAAGTTGAGATAGAAGCAATCAGAAGCCAAACTAGTGCAGAAGAGAGCCAGCAGCTGGCTGTGCAACCTTAACCTTTCCTAAAGTGCTGGGCAGATACCAAAGCTCAGGCTGCAGAATTAGACATTCACAATACTCTCACCACCATGGCATTAAGAGCAATTCAACAACAGAAACAGCACTGGGGTAATCAGCTTTCCCTAACAACAACACGTTTGTACACACAGGATCTTGTTGAAGACCACTGTCCCCAGACTCTGGCAGCCCCAACTGACTGACCTCAAGAGAGTGTCTCCAGGGACAAACACCTCCTGCACAGCCACACATGCCCAAAGTCTCTGAAGGAAAAGTTAACACGCTCACTACTAAATAGATTTGCATAGACCACTCACCCCTAAAGTTGTGCTGAAGGCTGTCACTGGCTTCTCCTATTTACTCAATAATTTTGTGAAAGTAAAAAAAAAATTAAGAGCTCACTCCTCCAAGAGCTCATACTTGCTCAAAGCTACCTCAATAATTTTCCTTTATCTCCTGAGCATGGCATCAAGCACCTAACCATGTCCATTGATATTTCAATGCTGTTCCTTAGACCTAGAATAACCTCTCCAAACCACACCAGAGAGATAGCTCTCAGATGACCTCCACTTCTGTGCTCCCAGCCCAAGACTATGAAAATATCATGAAAAAATTTTGACTGGGCTCTATCAGTCGAATTTCGACTGGGCTCTTTGTGTCCTTACATTGGTGTTTCAATCCTTAGCTAAGCCGGTATTCATGAAGACTAAGTTTAGCCCAAAGGCTACTGGCCTAAGATGCTTTGTGGAGTCCTCCACCCTCCACATGAGTCCTACAGTGAGTCCTAGCCTATATTGCACCTCCCTAAATTGAAGCTCATCTTCTTGAGTGCCTCTGTAGCTTCCAAGTCCAGTAGGCACATTTGCCCCCAAGCATATATCCTCACTAGTTTTCAGTCTTGACCTCACTGAGTTCTCATTATTTGCAAAGCCCTGAGTCATCTTTATGCAGCAGAGTATGGAAGGGAAGAGTTTCATCACAGCAGGTAACAAGTAAATCCAGCAGCCAAGCTATTCCTTGACATAATATATAGATGTTTATAGCCTCCCTGCAGAGAAACCTCTTCAAGGTGTTTCAGGAAGTGAATGAAACTGACTGAGGTTTAACACTGCTGCTTCTACAGGGAACAGCTGTCCATGCCTAGAAAGAAAGCTGCTTTTCCTTTTTCCACAGGAACTGCTTATGATACTTGTTTATCCCCACAACTGTATTCCTGGGTACCTTTGTGACAACATCTTCACTGGTGGTTCCACTAGATAGCAGAGATAGCCTGGTGCCAAGGACAACACTTGCAATCATTTTTGTCAATTTTGAGCCTATTGTTGGAAGGTAAGACTTTATGCTGTAGAGAACCATCTTGATACAAACTTATCACAACACCTCTCACTAATCATTTCCTGCATGCATTTTCTGTTACATTAGTAGTCATACAAATCCCTAAAAAACTACCACAGTCAATACACCTTGTACTACTCAGATTCTCAAACATAATACCCAGAGGTCAGCTTATGACACTAATGAAGCAAAAAATAAGTCTTCCCCACCAGTGCACCATTCAGCTTTAGAAATTACAGCCATCACATGCTGTCTCCAACCTTTTTTTTTTAATGTAGCTGTAGAGTAAGGATATGAATACATGGCAGATATGCCCATCCACAGTTTGGATGCAAGCTCTAGGTCAGTATCTGCCAAATTCATCTGGGGATGGAGCTCCTCACAGCTGCCAGCAAGGCAGCATTTGCTTCCATTTACTTATGGTTCATAGACTGTTTAGACACAGCATCTTTTGTGGTCAATGGCAACTGCCAGATTTTAAAGGTTAGGGCCACAAAGGGACAGGCTTGTCTTATTTGAAAGCAATATTAATGCCACAATAATACAATTTATTCTGGAGTAATAAAGAAAAATCTTTTATTATGCCCAAAATATTCAATCTGTTTTGGAAACTTTGATATTCTTTTTCCAGTCTTTCATACCCTTTCCCAAAGGCTAAGGGTGCTACCTGCTCTGACTCCTTAAGAGAAGATAACATATGAACTGTCCCCAGCCAATTCTATGTTCACCAGCCTGAGGGATGACAACCTCCCAGAGGAACAGCAGGAAGTGACTTAGAGTGGTCATGTCTCCAGATGGAAAAGAAGTCAATAGAAGACACATGATAACAGTGAAAAGTGTCTAGGCAGGCATACAAGACAAGTATTCCAGCCTGTATACTCTAATCAAACAAGCCTCAGGAACAAATACTTGCATGTTTTACATCAGGCCAGATAGAATTTCTACAGTTGTTCTTAGCAGGTGTATTTCACTATATAATGATGCAGTGCAAGAGCTTGAACTCTTTTTATATCCATTTAGTTCTTGAAATCAAATATGATATGAAGCATTTCCCAATGCAAACCTTTTTTCCTTATGAACTGATCCCTCTTCTTGAATCTCATCAACAGGCAGATTGGATTTTTTCCAATCAGTATTTCTGAGATTGTTGTATTCTCCAAAGAATCTCAAAATAAAGCAATTAAGTTTCAGAAATCAGTTTTGGATGCAAGAAGTTCTCACATGTTCTAAAGGTTGATATTGGCATTCAAGCAGCATTTTTACACCTCAAGGGATCCCAAATATTCATCACTAAAATATTATGTGGAAACATTGAGGTTCGCTGTCTCTCCTGATTCGCTAACAAGTTTTTCCATTATACATTTGGTTAACAGATCCAATATCCAGAAGGAAGCTGTTTATATTACAAGTGGGTGTGAGTTGCGAGCAGTCAGCATACATAACCAAGCAGCTTTTCAGATCTCTGCCAAGTATCTTGCAGGTCCATCAAGAGAACCACAAACATACCCAGCACTATTTGCACATAGGAACAAATATGTGCATAGACACCATCTAGAGGTTTCAGCTCTCTCCCTGCAGATTTTCTATCCCTATTTTTCCTTTGACTTTTTTTGTGGAGTCCTCTGTAGTCCTGAAAGTTTTTTGTTAGTGAAGTATATTAACTATTGTCTGCTTTGTGACAAATACTGACAATATCCTTTCATCAAGCTACTGATTAGCAGCTTCTATTAATTTCAGGACTGTAAGGCAGGTCCTGATTGCAAATTCATCTTACTTTATACCCCTTACTCTAATACTCAGGGAAGCACTAGCAGTGAAAGAGAACTTGTCAGACTCATCCAGTAGTGTTTCAAGATTAAGTTATTTCCCCTCTTTTCAAGGCCTAGGAAGCTCAGCAGACCCAGAGTACCTCTGCAGCACCTCAAAGTGAGATCCTCTGATGGAAGCCACCAGGAGGAACAGAAAAAGTAAAGGACACACATTACCAAGTAGCCTTCAGAAAAACTCAAAATTTGACAGATAATCCCAGACTTCAGTGAAGAGCAGATCATTTCAGAAACTGGTAGGAATTTTCAAATACTCCTTGGGCTGGTATGGGGCATTATTATAATGTGCACATATACACAAGCTTACAGCATAATGTCTATAGCGTTCACTACTGGAAAGCAGCCCATGAGGAAATGCAGCTTCAGTATAAAGCTTTTTTAGAAGTGGTTCATACAAAAGTTAATAGTAAATTTTGTGGTATAATCACCAAAGTTGAAAGTTTTAACATGCTACTTTGTTCACAAAAATTAACAAGATGTGTTACTAGCAAAAGTATTTACACAGCCTGTTCCAAGATTGGAATGTTTATCCACATTTAAAGAAAGAAAGGCTGTATAACTTGACAAATAGTGGAAGTAGGAACACTAAACTAGGTCACCTGTTAATCAAACAAACATTTAGATCCCTGTGACTATATAATCATGGAGGAATATTACAGATGGTATACTCAACAAGGCAGACTTTTTAAAATTAAAAACAAAAAAACTTTCAGGTCCAAGGAGTCTTATTCCAAGATCAACCCAGCTCTATCCTTGGAAATATCCTCCTTCAAAAAACCCTCCTTCCACCTCTCCCTGGAAACAAAGCTCCTTCAATACAGATACCTTCCCCACATTTAACCAGATAACCTGCTGCCCCCTCTGCCTACTGAAATCAACTTCCCACCTGGATAAGGCCATGGTAGCATGACAGCAATAAGCAGGGGGAATGGATCCAGAAGCTCTGCCACAGAAGACTGCAATAGTCTGCCCTGGGTAGTGCTGGGACTTCCAACACACCCCTGTTAAGGCTGCCTCTGAGTAAAGTGAAGCACCCAGCAATGTACCTTGGTGCCATGAATAACCTGAGATCATTGCAAGTGTTTTAAAAAGCCACCTGCATGGATGACATACATGCCTTCAGGCACAACAGGCAGATCTTCTCTCCCACCACTGAACTGTGTTGTAAATAGACAAAAGGAAAAACTATACTCATACCGATCTCTGCAGCAAGCTTGCACAATGCTGCTGTAACAATTAATCCCTCATACAAATCCAGTTGTTTTACTAGTTAACACAGGAACAGTCAGAAGATGACAGTAAGAGCTGGTACCTGAAAATCAAGTCATTGAGTATATTAAGGAAACAAAAGGAAGAAGTCCCCACCAGTCTCCATGGCAGCATTTTGTGTGGTGGGCTGAGTAAAAACTTGGACACTGCTACCAGCCAGAACATTTTAACAGATGTACCAGCCTTGAAGAAAGGTGGGGTTTGTTTGGTTTGGTTTAATTTAAATAATTTTGCTGTCCTGATATCCAGATAGCTGTTGATCAGAGCATTACTGTTCTGCTGCTTTCACCCACCATGGCAGTTTTACTAATTAAAACCTACAAATGAAGGGATAATGACAGCCTATGGAGGCATGCAACAATTAGTCTTCCCTGCTAAGGCACTCCTCCTCCAATGAAATATGGTAGTAGTTAGGCATCCCTGCTGTTCTAATCCTTGGCAAGCTACATTTATTTTGAAAGAGAGTAATTAAGTGTCCCCCCAAACAATCATTCTGGTGACAAATTTGTGACATGAACTACAGAGTTAAGGTTATTTTGACAAATTCATGATGGAGAGCAGCTCAATAGAACAAGGACAGGTAATGAAGAGTCCCAAATTCAGACATTTAATTTAAAACACTTGAACTACATTTATAGGACAGCAACTAAAAGCTACCAATAAGCTTTTATATCCAGTGAGTCCATCACTGCAGATGTGATTTCATGTAATCAAAGGTGGCATACTTAGCATAAAAATAATAATAAAAACAAAATCACAAGAGTTTAAGAGATGTGGTCCAGAGTGTTGATGTGATGCTGTGAGTACAACTAAAAGAGGTTTTGTTTCTGGCTGCTGCTGTTCTCCATCTGTGACAGAACTCCCAGGCTAAATACACATATGGTTGTTTCCTAACCCCGTTCTGTCAAGTGATGCTGGTTAGCCAGACACAGAGATATGTAAACAAAGCTGCTGGCAGCAGCTCTGAATGGTATCGCCCACTTGTTCCTAGGTTTGCCAGTTTTGAATTCCCTGTAACTTAATTGTGCTTCAACAGGAATCTGGGCAATAACCAAGGTTAGAAAAGACTCACTTGTTTCCCATGATGATCATTATGGAGAATCTGATTCATCACAGAGAACAAGTGAGACTTTTTTCTAACCTTGATTATTGCTCAGATTGCTCATTTTACTTTTACACATACATCTGCATGTATGCATACATAAATATTAGTGCTATATGTATGTTGCATATGTATATACTCCTACAAGGTTATAATGTATGTACTCCTACAAGGTATAATGAGAAAACCCATACCTTATCCAGAGAAGGAAGGGACATAAGCAGACATGAGAACACTAAGACATTACCCTGTATTTCCCTGTGCAGCAAGTGTCAGATCATACCTTTATCACATAAAAAGGCCTTTTAACTCAAACCACTCCAATGGAGAGAACTGTACACACTGGCCCAACAGGGAGATAACCCCAGCTTAGCCACTATTAGACAAACACACTGGAACAGACCCACACTCTTGAGCAGTACCTGTATCTCTCAAGACAAGTCCCACAAAGGTGTGAACAAACAAATTTACCTACCCACCTTGGCTCAACAGCACAAGAATTTACCATAGGGGACAGAACACAAGAATGCTTTTCCACTTATTTTGAGTTCAAGGACTTCCTGAGCCAGGTGTGGTTTCTGTGTATTCACTAACTCACAATGAGTTTCCTGCCATGGAATTTAACCAGTTTGTTTGAACCTACACCAGGTTTCAGTTTCTGTATCATGTTTTGGCTATGATTCCTACAATTAAGAATCTCCTCTTTCCACTATGCTATTTAAAATACTTTTTTACTTTTTAAAAAACATAAATGTATTACTACATGTATGGATTTTGACAGATACTTTTGAGGCTTTGAAGGCACTGCTTAAAAGTGATAAAAATGGCATCAGAACTTAATAAATACAATAAGATTCAACTTTGTTTTAAAACTGTTTACCCTGTAGCAATAGCTTTCAAGTTTGTATACAGTAATAGTTTCTATAGGATGTGTTAGCAGTTGCCAAGTAATGCAGTTATTTCCAATGTACCTACAGCACCTAGTACACCTAGAATTAGATAAATAAAACCTCCTCCTTCCCATGAATCCTATTGTTCTTTCTTTCTTAAAAGCTTGGGACTAGGCAGAGAGCAAGACCACTGATTTGCTGTCAGAACATGTTGCCAGATATAATTACAAACTGAACAGTGATATCAAAGACTCACAGATCCTGAATAACTTGCTCTCCCTCCTTTTCATTAGGAGTTCACTAAAGCTATTTTAATAGCTTAGAAGGCATCCATTTCTTTACACCACTGGTGGTTTCATCACTAAAGCTGTAAGAGCATTAAGACAAGTCTGAGAGTTTCAGGATATCTGATAGGTACTGAAAACCAAACAAGTATCTTCAACTTTCCACCATTTAAGTTGATTTCTGTGCAGAAAATGGAGTTGGACCATTATAAAGCAACTTGACCTTGTAAAACACAAGTTGTAGAAGCTTTTGGCAGAAGAAGTTTCCTTATTTCTATAAATATTCACCAGTTAGATTTATGAACCTTGTCTGATCATTACCTACCAGCTCTATATTACTTTTCCTGGATGTGCTTTTAAATGGAACACTTAGTACAGAGGATACCCCATTCTTTCCTGCTGCACATACTTAATTTTTGACTTGAACTTCAGAACCAGAAAGCTACATTTAGGAGAGTTCTGATTGCTACTTCAAATGGACTCTATTTTTTGCACCCTGAACCAAGCACAGGAACTTGCCTGAAAAGCAGTAAGTATTAAAGAAGAATAAAAAAAAAAAGAAACAAACAAACAAAAAAACCACCCCCAAACCACAACAAAACCAAATCTGAAAAAAACAAGTCAAAAACATCCTCTACAAAGAATCACTACATCTATTGAAGTATATACAATTGTCTGTAGATCAAACATTCTGGATAGAAAAGCAATACCTAAACACTGAATCTCACAACAAAGAAGGCAACTTGAGTCCAGAAAATTTTCCTTATTTTCTTTAAAAGGGCAGTATTTGTAATTGGCAGAGAAGTTATGTAATAATGGTTTCCTAAAAACAGTGAACAACTGCAGTTAGACAAGACTATAAAAAGGATATTTTGGAGCTTGGGACTGATCGGTCTGTGACCAAAATCCATGCCCAGCCTAAGCAGCCAGTGATGAGACTCATGTGGGAACTCCCTCAGTGAGAAATCACTAGGGCCTGATATTTAGCCTGCAGTGACTAGTCTATTCTTATCTTAAGAAGTGTGTCAGTAACCACAGACTATTACTGCTACTATGTTTTCATGAAATATAGAACTGTTATTGAGAACCTTGTTTTATATTGCCAGTGCAAGTTTGGAATTTTATTTTTTCTTAATCTTACATTAACAAGACTGAGTTTGGTAATATCATAACCATAAGACAGATATTGAAGGCATTATAGAAAGTAACTCATTAGTGAAAGAAACATTTTAATAAAAAAACCACATCAGTCATTTCACAGACATATAGGTACAGTAATAAGAAAACCTTTGTTATCTTACAGGTATTGAAGTGCTCATATTGCTTAACAGCTTCCTAAGTAGCTATTTGGTCCCTGCTGCAGAGATAAAAAAAACTTGAGTTGTTGAGCAGATTTCCTAACAGAGAAATGGTTTATGGCTTAAAGGGAACATGGCTCCTTCCAAGGCCTCATGACTGCAGAGGGCAACAGGTATCCAGAGATTTTGTTCTGTAGCAGGTAGCTAATACATTCAAAAGAATCAAAAGCCCTTTGTGAGAGGTGTTGATGTTGGAAGGACAGGAAGAACACATGCCTCTATATGCTTTACATGTGCATTCAGTACAATATGTAGTCATAGAAGTAAACAGTTTCCATCATAAAGGTCAAAAGTTATTTTGTTACAAACACAAAGAGGCAGTATTTCAGAAGTTGCTAAGGCAGACCCCAGTCCACCCACTCTAAAGAGGGGCCAAGGGCTTCTTTATGGACATGGGAAAGCATACTGCACGTGTCAATTCCCACTGAGGGCATAACAAAATAAACTAGTGACTAGTAAGTTTGAAAGCAATGTTAGGTGAAACAAACAAAATAAAAAATATCCCACTTAAATGTGTGTCCTAGGTTAAAACAAACAAACACACTAACCAGCCCCCCTGCCTCCCAAACATTGCTACCTGCAATAATCTAAAACTTGGAGACAATCCCTAGTTATCCTGAAATTGTTTCCCTGAACAAGATACCAACAAGCTGTTTGTGGTACCACAAGTCCTTAGTAGAGCAGATAATGTTCTTTTGTGAGTTTTGTGCATTTGCTGGGAATAATTAAAAAAAAAAAAATAGACTTCTTTGTGGCTGCTTGGGTTCTCCTCTGCTTTACCTGGGGTAATAAGCTGTGTAGTTCATGAAGAGCTGAGCCCCAGCAGGGTAGTAGGCTGTGGAAGGCTGGAGTGTTCGTGGGTTCAGAAGCATGGATGGCTGATACAGAGCAGCTTCTGTTGGCACAACGGCAGCAGGAGCTGGAAAGGAGTAGGCAGGGGGTGAAAGGCCTGCAGGGAGCAAATGGAAAATAGATTAGGACCTCTGAAATTCCAGAGCTAATACATACACACACAACTGCACAGTACATCGGGAACCTTCTCATCCTTGTTCACCACAGAAAAGAAATGTGAGCCACCAATGCAAGTGTGACTACAAAGTGTTACACTTAGCATCCAGCCTACAGAAAAGTCAAAAATACACCAAAAAAATCACCTCTTGCTCTGGGAATAGGGTACCTTTCTGATACATAGGTCAGTTTTGCTTTCCTAGGCTCATATTTTAATGAAGTCTGCATTCAAGAGCTACAAGACTTCTGCACAGTAAGAAGTAAGTTTCTGTGACAAAGATCTGTTTAACATTCAACAAAACAGAGAAGACTTTCATCCTAGTAATGCTTATCCCTTAATTAATTGACAGCAGAGTGAGAAAAGGCATGGCTTTGCAGCTTGAAGTGTTAGCATTAAATGAAAAAAAAAAAATAAACAACCAAAAACCAAAAGTGTACTTTGTGCTGTTTCAACAAGATGTTAGGCCCTAAATGAATTCTCACTGATGAGAGTTCACCCTCCTCCTTTGCTTAATGCTTCTCCTCCCTATTTCCATGGAAGTGAACATAAAGCTTTAGATAAAGTAAGCCTTTAATTTTACTATTCAGAGTTACAGCCAGCATCTCACTGTATTGTAAGATGTGGAATGACAGGGCCAAAAGGCCTTATCTGAGGAATACATCACAGGCATTTGTAATTGGAAATGGGAACATTCACCAGTGTGTTTCCAAAAGTTTGTAACTCTGCCCAAGAACCTGTCCTAGAAACTGTCAGGTTACAACCCATCTGGAACAGCCTTCACATACAGGACTATCTACTGCTGAGATACCCATACTCAAGATACTTTTGTTGAAAGAAAAAAAACTCTCCCAAGGATTAGCTGAAGGTTTACTTGCACTCAAAAAAAACACCCCAAAGGAAGTTGGCTGTTGTATTGGCAGCTCTGACTAGCATGTAGAGGACTTTTCTGAAAAGATCTACAACCAAAAAAAATACACCTGCATAGAGAGACACAGAGAAAGCTACTACTTGACTACCTTCCCATTTATGATTTTGGAAACAAAGTATTATTTTTCCCATAGGCTCAGATTTATGTGGCACAGATGCCTTAGCAAGTTAGCCCTTAAGCTCCTAAAGTATTTCCCCCAAAAGTTTGCATAGAAGTCAGTGTTCACCCTAGTAGGTCTGAGAATCAAAATTTAAAAGGAAATACAAATTCTGCAATTCTCTGAGGCAGAAGCCATGTGTATTTCACTCCCACAAAGCCAACCTCCATTTCATATGAACAGCAAAAAGCAAAGGAAGAGTTCAGTCAGTTGCAGTTCAAAAGGCAGAACACATGATTAAGTCTCAAAGGGGAGCATTACCTATGCTTTCTCAAATTAAGTTTTTGAACTGAAAAGGGAAGATCTCTTACTTGACATGCTCACCATGACAAAAAAATATAAGTACAGATCAGTTAAAATACAAAAAGGTTCTTTAAGGTCTAGGTAGGGCTTAGAAATTACTTTTCAGAATCATCACTCACCCCAACCAATTAAAGTTTCAAGGAGGGGAGGGAAAATTTGCCACTGGAAAAGCAAAAGTAGTTCTTCAGTCATAGTAATTTACAACCAAAGGGAAAAATAATGATTGCAAGCTGGTGATGATTGAAGACAAAAGACCTTATTTTAACATCCCCATCTCATAATGCTACCCAAGAACCAGGACAAGAGTCAGCAAAGCAGCTCCAATACCTACCCACACACAGTGTAGAGCATAGTGCAAGACCCAAGCAAAACTTACATGGTAACTTACATGGTGGCGGGGACAAGCCATTTCGATTTAAAGTGCCCCCCATTAATACAAAGTTCATCTCTTCAGCAGAACATTGAAAGACTTCAACATATCTGTCCTTCATAGTCTTCTTATGACACTTCTGTGCAGCCAGGAAGGCTCGATCTGCAGATTTCATCTGAATGAAAGCATCTCCTGATGGACGTCCCTACAAAGAAGGCAGACAAAAAAGAAATGTAGGTTCCATGAGGGAGCAGAACAGGAATAATTTGTGCTGTTATAAGTCTCTTCAGTCAAATATATTCATCTCCAAAGTCAAGTACAGCCAGTCATCCTGAGCACTCACCAGCATGTTTAAGCTCTCCTCTCTAAAGTTTTTCCCACTTGTAATAACTTGATTGTATTTATTCACCTGTTTTGATTAAGCTACATTGCAACTTGTTACATCTATATCTAAAAAAAAAAAAGACACCTATGGGAGAGACTGTAATTCAGTAGTACTTTGGTGCTTTGAGACCTGCTCTTGCAAATTTACTATGAATGCAGAATTGGAAGATCTAGTCCCTATTTATTACCTGTGATTTTTAATATTCATTATAAAAGTGCTCATTGCTAAACAATTTGTTTTAAATTTTATTTTCTGAAGACCAACATGGGCTGGGATGCTTTAGTAAAGTACTAACTAGCCTAACATTTGGTATGAGCTTGCAGAGAGGAAAAAAACCATCTTTATATGTGTAAATGAGTGGGATACACCACTGGGAGGAGTTATTTTAGCCACATGCAGCTGCTGATTTGAAGTAGCCAAAACTAGAGAAATCTGAAGCTGGCTCTAACTCAAGCCATCTCATTTTGGAGCGGACAACAACATTGTCAGCATACTTTACACAGTCGTTTATGATTAGAGGATTGAAACCTGGGAACTTCGAGAAAGATAAAAACCTAGTAGTCAGGCAAAAGCAGTATTTGGGGAGAAAAAAAAAGTCTGATAGCTTTAGGCAGAGCAAGAGTAGCAGACAGCCCTTAGGGTTATATGCATACACCTATTTCCTTATCCAGGTTCTTTAATTAGTGCTGTCAAGGGCTGATACTACTGTAAAGCATTACTTGTGCTTCAGTATTTGCACTTTTCTTAGTCTCTCCCAGCACTACACATTCATTACAGTTTTTTTAGCCTTGTCTAGGTCAAGTTTCCACAGACACAGGAATGTCTTTAGATAGACAAGTACTGAAATAACTACAGTCCCTTCTCCATCCCCATATTCCTGAAACACAGAAGTCCTACTTGGGACCAGGAAGTATTTTTTAGTTTTGGTTGACATTCAGCCTAAGCTAAAACAATTTTAGAACCATAATTTTTATACAGTTTTTTAATCAGCTTGTTCCACTGAACCACTCAGAGCATCTCCATGGAGTTAAAGGATTCCTCCCCCTGAAGTCACAAGAATAGAAAGATAAAGATCACAAGAATGCACAATCCTTTGTCTAAAAGGTTTTCATAGAAATTGCTTCCATAAAACAATGGCAAAGATGTGACACTTTATACACATCAATGAGCTGTTAATCTTGGTGCTTAGCTGTGACTGTTTAAAGAAAGCAAGAACACAGGAAACCTTCTGACTTTTGACATGGGAATTCCTGTCTCTAGAAGGCTGCAGTCACATTTGTCCTCAAATATACTTGTGGCACATTGTTCAGCAAGGCAGGGACAAACCCCTCCTTTGAGAGCTAACACTGCCCACTCTTGTGTTTTGATGGCACTTCTCACCAGGTACGAGAGGAATCATGCACGCTGTTGAGCAAGACTCTTCACTTCAAGCCTCCCACAGCTCAGGATCATGGCTGCTATTCTGGGAGCACCAACCCCTCCAAGACTGGCTTAGCTTTCAGCACATGGGTCTCAGTGAAAGAAACTACTCTACAGCAAATGCAGCAGTCTGCACAGCAGGGTTCAAGTCATCTATTGCCAGCACACTTTAAGAGGAGAGCAGGAGGCACATTAATACAATTACTGCTAGTCCCAAAGGTGCTTCCCTATGAATATCATCCTCAGGACTGTATTCACATGTACAAGCATTTGGCAGAGTGGCTAGAAACACGTTGCCTACCAACCTGGTGATTTAGAACCATGTGAACTCCATGGGTCCGAATATCTGTAGAAAACTCTCCCAGGAACTCCAGAATGTCCTCTATAGTAGCAGCATAGGGAAGACCACGCAAACGTATGCAGTCTCTGATGTTAGTGGGAGGCACAAATTGTTGAGGTAATACTGGAAGAATTGGAGGTGTTGGGAGAGGAATGAGAGGTGTGGAAGAGTACCTGTTCAGCACCTGTGCAAAACAAAAACAGATTACAGAAGCCTCCTTACTCATTCTTCAACCTAGAAGGAGTAAACACAACCCCAATGCCACCTGTTTTCACTCTGGGCACTATTTTAAGATACAATGAACTAGATAGAAATATTAACTGCAAAATATCTGATTTCTAAGCACTGTGTTGTGGTTTAAGCTCAGAATCTATCAGACTTCCATAGTCATTCTATGATAAATAGTCATGCTATTGTTTTAAAAAATTTTTGGGTTTTTCTTTAAAAACAGTTTTGTTTTGGGAAATTTACTTGAACAGATAAAGCAAGTCTCAATAGAGATCTTAGGACATGAAACCTGTATATCTACAGTATTTTTATTGTGCAACTATCCTAAAACATTCTACCATCTACAGAGTCACGATGACACTTCTACCAAAAAATATCTCCTCTGCAAACCTTTAGGAGAGTTTGGGAACTAGAAGCACATTTCACTACCTTACATCTCTAACTGTGCCTGCCATAGTCCATTCAAGAAACATTAGGAGCATTACCAGTAATTAGGAGCATTACAGTACCCATGACACTTACACTTTGAGATTTCTTGTTAATAATTTTAACAGCAAAAACCCTGTCTGGTGAAAAGTTGCCTGAATATTCAATCCTGAATATTAACTACTGAATACTAACTACTCCTGAACTCTCTCTGAGCAAGATGAATATTTATTTGCATTCATACAGCTATCAGAAGGTTTTACTAAACAAAACCATATGAAAGTACTTGAGAAAAATGCAATGACAAGTGAGCACTGTGGGCTCTGCCTTCTAATCACTAATGTCATCTTTTAAACAAAGCACTGAAATCTCTACATATTAGGGAGAACAGAGCTGCATCATTTCTTGGATGCAATGACATGGCTACAATTTGCATCACAGATAACTTCTAGGCATGACTCTAAAAGGTATCTACCTCTACTGAAGCTCTGCAAATATTTTTGGAGCCTTCAACAGTCCACTCAGCTCTCCTCCCTTTCCCTGACAGCTTAGCTGCAATTAATGGTCCACCAAGCCCTGTTAATGCAGACTCATCACTTTGAAACTCCTATCACCCTCTGCCAGGTAGCTGTGCATCTGCAGAAGATGGCAGAGATCTGCCCTTAAAGACAATTTGTAGAATTCTTCAGATACATTACACTGGAGAGGACCACTATATCAAAAGGCTTTGCTTTTTTGTGTCACTGACTAAAGATAAACCTTTTAGCTCAAGATTTGTTGCTAAACACTCCTGAATAGATAATCACTGGACATAGTCAAATTCAGAATATAAAGTGTAAAGCACAAGACCCACATCCACATTTTACAAAGCTATTGGAAACCAAAATCCCAAAGGTTTGTATATGATTGAGAACATCCCTATACCATAAGATCTTACATTTCAAGGGAGCAAAGTCTCCACAGAAATTCAGACAATATTCATTTCAGCAAGAGTCAAGAGTGAGAAAAGGTAAAAGAAGCTTTCAAGTCAAGGCCCAGGATGATTGGCTTCTTCTACTGCCAGCATAGACGTTTGGACTACAAAAAGCCAACATTTGAAAGGTTTGCACCTACCTGCTGAACTTCTGCTGCAGTGCTCCGGAAGAGTTCAATGTACCTTTTCCCCAGCAAATCCTTGTGCTTTTTCAGTGCATTTTGTGCATATTCCTCACAAGCAAACAAGACAAAGGCATCTCCTGTTGGCCTGCTGTCAGGGTAAGTGACAAACAGGACTCCCTCCTTTCCTCCTGTTACAGGGCAGTGCTGGCCAAAGAAAGTCAGCACTTCTTCTGTTGTTACATTGAAAGGAAGGCCTCGCATCCTGACAATCACTTGGTTTTCTTTTGACAAGAACTGTGCAACCTCATTGGAAGTACCTTTAACAAGAAAAAGTACAGAAGCACTTCAGTCTAGTATATAAAAATCATGTTACTTCATCATTTAGAGGAGATTGATGTTTATTAAAAGGAAAAATAGGAAGTACTTGCAACATTTAAAGCTCAAGGAAAGCAAAATCTGTCAACCTCTTGTGTGAGCGGGACCTGTGCTATTGTTCCACTTGTCTAACTGTGGAATACCTCTGGAATGCTCTGGAGCCATAATATATGGCAACCAAGTCACCAGATCATTGTTCTGGGAAAGAAAGCTGGAAGAGCAGATTGAAAACAGCTCAAGGATTTCATCCTATCTCAACAGAACTGTCAAAGTCTGACAATTCTACTTTCAGTACCTTCAAAAGACCAGTGATGCTAATAACACAACCTTATTCAAAGGTAGCTGCTAACCAAATTCATATCTTAATACAGTCCTTTCGCTTACAGCTCTCTTATTCTGCAGAGTTTGGTTGCACCAGACACACCATTCTTCATGAATGTCACTGTGCAATGTCTTTCCTTGTCTTTCCTTCCAAACCTATCAGTTAGCTATGGAGTTGACAGCTTAACAGCATCTCCCACTCTGAAGCCTTAAGCTCAGATCTCCAGTTAGTCACTTACAAACCTCAGCCCAAATCTCAGTCAGGAAGCAAAGAGGAACTTAAAGTAGTATTGCAGATAAAACAGCTCATTGGCTCTTAATTCAAATTTTATATGCTTGCAGACAAAGGGGAAGAAAAAGAGATTAAGAGAGAGCTTGAAGAGCAAATTTTGCAGCCTCTCAATTATCAGCAAATATTTCAAGATTCCCCTTAAATAAGTATCTCCCCTAAATCCTCCCCATTCAGTCTGAGGCAAAGATTTCATTTGAAGAAAATCAGTTCCATAAATCCCTTGTATTTACACTGTGATATCTGTTTGTTCTTACATGCATGCCTCCACAGCAACAGCAGTTACATTGTTTTGAAAAACTACTCTGGTTTCATTTTTTTCAGCAATCAATAGCATTTAGATTCCCACTATCATGAAGATGACCTAACAAATTAAGTTCATATACAAGATCACTTTGCCCAATCAAATCCTGATCGACAGGCTGCTTGAAAATGGCAAGAATGTGGAAGAGAGACAGACAGATCATGGATCATCTTGGACTGCTGCTAGCAGAATACATAATAATCAATACACCAGCCAACTTCTTGTTCAAAGACAGGAAAAGGGGCCACATTCAACAGGAGCATTTTGCAGCCAAAAGTTAGAGATGCTGATGGAACAAAGCATCCCTTTTCATCCCCTCAAAATTACCTCCTGCAATTTTAAGGAAGTCTTCACCTGTTGCCTTGTATACCTAAAGGAAAAAAAAGGAACACGTGATTGGTGTGTAATTTGCATTCGTTTCAAGAAGAGGATTTCAAAGACCACCATGTCACCCACCTCTATGTATCGGTTCCCCATGTGATGCTTGTGCCTTTGTAGTGCTAGATCTCTATGCTCTTCGCTCACGAACCTCACAAGAGCCTCCCCATTCCTCCTACCTTGGGCATTGAGACAGAGTGCAGCACCTCCTCTGCAAGATTTAAATCAAGAGATGAAACTCCATGACCTATGCAGCTGAAGAGCCACAAAGGTACAAGTAAATTCTTCACTACTCACTTGGCAATATTTAGACCTTTGAAGAACCTCGCTATATCCTGGTCAGATGACTGCCATGGCAATCCTCTTGCTCGGATAACAGCATTGTCATCCACAAGTTCCATCTTGCTGCTGCAGGCACAGAAAGAAGTGGTAATGCAGAGACATCTGCCATACACCAACCTGTCTGCTTGTCATTTATACTCCAGGAACAGGCTTCTGTCCCTGCTCCATGTCTGCTGGATAGCAATGCCAAGGCAGTGAGGCCCAAGTGCCACCAACAATTGAAAGCCCCTGTACGAGTCTCTCCTAGGGACAGTTTGCTTTGTTAAATTGCCCCTTTCCAAGTTCGCCTTTCATGCTTTACCACATTTACTCTTTGAGCTGTCATCTCTTCAATCATATTCCCAGTTAATTTCCCTTTCCTGACATCATTTGCGCTTCTCCATTATCTGAAGAGGGTTACTGGTATAAAAATCAAGTACCTGCAGTTCCAATCTAGCTAGGTAGACATTGAAGCAGAACAATTAGATATAACAGACATTACTGCTTATTATTTCTACTGTGACAGTGTATTAGAACCAGTCACAAGCCAAGACCAAATCTGTTCAGGGCTGTACACAGCACACAGAGGACTCTGGCCTGAAGAGTCAAGGGGCCATCACTGTGCTATTAGAGACTAACATAGCTAAAGGCTACATTGGCTGCTTAGCATGGGAATAGCTTAGCCACAGAAAGCCAGATTTAATTGGTCATTACTACAGTCCCTTTTGTTCCCCTATTTCTTCAAAGTGTCAAGTTCAACAAAACCTCACAGCTACCCAAGCCTGCCTTTCTGGTTATCACAGGAACAGCTTTTTTGCACAAAAGAGCTTAAGTGATTGATTAAGTAGATGAAGTGTTGTTCAGTAGTAGAGGACTCTCGCATACAAAAGGGCTGTGGTATGCCTGGTGGGTCATGTTTCTCACTCACATTTTAATTTCTCAGGTGGTCTTTCTGTAGATATCTGTCTCAAACTGTTCCCCCTTGCCTCTGAGTTCTGTACTTCTCATTATCTCAAATAAAATGTGAACCTTCCACTTCATCCCAGAATTTTGTTAGTGAAAAGGAAAAAGCTTAGAACAAGGCTGAACATAGCCTCTGAGCTAATCTCTCTGGATACTGTCTACCAATGTTGCATTTTTTCTTACTTTTCACTCAAAAGTATAAGCATCATCTACCGTTATGACAGATCCTTAATCTGAAAGAGGGAAGTGTTTGTGTAAGATGGGAGTATAAATAAGGTCAGTTTAACACAAGTATCTTGTGTTATTGCAGAGAAATCATTGAGAAAACCACTGAGAAAAATCTGTATTTACACACAGAAAAAAGGCAGTTATACTAAAAAAAAAAAAAGCCCATAATCAACTACCCAAGCAACAAAGCAGGCAACAAAAGCAGATAAAGCTTTATGTTTAAAACATATTTGGGAATAAGAATCACCATAGATTAAACAACTGAGTGGTAGCACAGTACTCCTGGCATGATATCTTTATGAAAGTGTTTCTTCCCTATTAAAAAAATTCTGTATATGCAGTACCTGTGTAGTAAATTGCAGGAAGAGTGCAATAGCTAGTAACTAATAGGGTTATTTCTGAAACACTGCTTATTCTTTGTTAATAGCACAACACACTTAGTACCCATTATAAGCACTTATTAGCAGAACACAGAACTCTCAGCAGCTAACAGGCAACACTGAAGCCTAACAAGAAAACAGGTTTGCATCTGATCATAGATTGCCTGTTTCTTTTCCCACTTGAAGGATCTAATCAATTCCCCTAGCAGTGGGAAGGTAAATAAATATAATGGTAACAGCTATCAGCAAATTAGGAAGAGAGAAGTACAGCTGATCTAAACAGTAACCTTAAAAAAGTGGTGGGGATTGAAACATGTGCAACAAGAGAGGGAGGAAGTACTTACCAAGGCCCACTTTCAAATTTGTAGTTCACCCTTTCTGGATCTGAAAATCTGTGATCTATGAAACAGAGCACAAGTTATTTCCTATTTTGTCAATGTACAGGACAGGCAGCAAAACCAAAGAAGGAACAAAGAAAACTCATTCATCATCATCACTTACTGTATGGTTCAGATATTAATGTTAAAATAATATTCCCCATATCTTCAACTTGAGAGGCTCCATAGGGAAACGCTGGACTGCTCTTGTCAAGATTTAAATCTTTTTGCTGGAGTTAAGTCAATCATCACCAAACAGATTTCTAATTTGTTTCCTGCTACAGCAACATTTCCATGTTGTCCTTGTATGTTGCTTCTCAGGGGAAGATTTAATCCATCTTCCTGCTGGGATACATTAGCTGTTCTGCCTTGGCCTCTAGTTACTGCCACCTGTGGGAGTGCAAGGTCACTAGAGAAAGCGTCTGGGGACAGGAGACCCCATAATAAGGACATGTATTTAAAATGTATGTTTGACAGATACACTGATGCATGTGGAAGAGACTGGAGCCCTGTGCTCTTTAATTAACGTCCTCTTTAATCTTCAGGGGAAGATTTGGGGCAGGAGAAGAAGCAAACAATCAACTAAAAGCTCCAGAAATGGAGGGATATACCACGTACTTTTTGACCAGGTAAATCCCAAAGCAGAGCAAGTATCTCACCACTTCAACAAAATTCATAAGTGACACCTTGTCTAAACCTTGCCTATTAGAAGTTATAACCCAAGTTTTGTGCTGTTGCACAGAAGCATTTTGAGAATCTGGTTAGAGTCACCAGTCATGTGTTTTGTCAAGAGGTAAAACAGAGCCCCACAACCCATAGCTTCAGTCCAAAGGATTTTGGAAATGACTGCAGGAAGCATCCTGTCCCAGGACGGCCTTAGAAAGATTTTTTTTTTTCAGACAACTGTAAACAGTTTACTATGGTATCTCCTGTTTTCCATTATATTTGCTCTCCAACACCAAGCTACAGGACTGCAAGATTATTTGCAATTCTACTCCATTATTCATTAAGCAAATTTTTAAAAAGGTCTTTTTCACTCTTTTTCTTTGAGGACTGAGGGGTAAAAAATGTAATCAAGAACAGAACAAAAATAAGGAAATCTGGGAATAAGTGTTTCACTTTTTACTCCCTTTATCAGTTTGCATCAAGACTTCAGAACAAAAATGTGAGTTTCTTAAACAAGACCCATCCTGACATGGAGGTACAATAATGCAACACACTGAAAACAGCCAAGGGCACCAATTACTTGTCCACATGCCCCCCAGACTACATTAAACACATTTCAAATGCTCCAGAGCCCTCATTATGATGTCCAAAGGTTGCTACATGGTCCAAGATAGCATTCCTATTTTAAGAGGAAACCTGCTTTCTCTACCTAGAGCTGAGCAGCATTTGAGTTGTCAGATGCCTACATGAAGTGCAGGGAACAGAACAGTTTCTGTTGGAAACAAACACCCCATACCAGCTTTGTTGTATCATCTCATCAACAGGTGAGCCAGCACAAATTTCTTTGTGGGATAAGGTCTTCCCTATTATTCATAGGATGACAGCAAGACATCCTACAGAAACAGATTTTTAAAAAACTGTTGAACAGTTGTCTTGTTGCAAGTGAAAAATAACTTGAACTGAATTAACGCATTCCTCTTACACAGCAAGGAAGGGAAAGCTGTTGTGCCAACAAAATACACTTCAGGCTAACTTGATTTTGAAGCTTTGCTGGTTTTTAAGTGTCCATTGGAGTATGGAATGTGAGAGGATGATGCTTAGTCTTAGAAGAACATTTGAAGCTTTAGTGAATTATCTTAGTGTAAAAACCAGAATACTTAAACCAGTGATTCCTCCCCTCCAACTGCTGGACTATAAATAGTTTCCTAGTTATTGCCTTTACCCTCCCCCTCCTAGGTACCTAGGAGGGGGAGGGTAAAGTACTAAGGAACATCAAATAGTTTTCTTAAAAACCAAGCCAAAAAGCCTGAGCAACTCCAAAGCATGGTTTAAGAGATTACGACTATTTATGACAACAAAAAATTTCTTAATCACAGTCTCTCTTCCTAAGCTTTAAACAAGCTCAAGCTCACTACCTCCTCTGTCCCCAGAAAGGGGGGGGTTGGAAAGAAAAATAACCCACAGACTGACAGAGAAGGTGCCTAAGCAGCACCACACAGATGTTTCTGGGCACCTTGTATATCAGAGCAGAGTAGTGCTCCTCCTCCCTTTCCTGACACTGTTCCCCCTGTAGCACCTAACAGCTCCACACTGGGCTTGTGCAGAGCCTCTGCTGTTCACAGAGGGAACCAGAAGCTGCTGATGGTGCAGGTGTTGGAACCCCAGTCTTGCCTGACCAAGTTTTATGAAGATTTTGGAAAAGTGTTTCCTCTGTCAAAAGTCAAGAGACATGGGGCAGGAGTTTCAATAGTTATTCCAGCAGGGGACATGCATACACATGTGCTTGGCTCTTAGACTGTGCTGTCAGAACTGAAAAGGCATTTCAATATTTCCTTTGTGCTGAGCCAAAGATCCCTACAAGTGATCAACATTTAGAGAGGGGAATGAGCAATGTGAGAGGGGCAGGAATTTGAAGAGAAGCCATCACACAAGGAAGAAAACAAGGACCCCACCCCATAATATTCTTCAGTGAAACTGTTTTCTGAAAACACTAGTCCACAGGAGAAGCAGTTCCTGAAAATGCTCTAGTGCCAACAAAAGCTGGTAGCAGTTGTCAGACACAGGGAGTCAGTTGTGCCAAACTCTAGAGAAATATAAACACAGTGGAGAGGAGGAAGTAAGTAATCAACATTATTGCAGGCATAACCTCACACCTTCACCTCTGATTTGTTAGAAGCACAGCTTTTAGGCAAGACTGGAGAAGAAAATTGATCATTTTCTGCATGTTTAAAGAACATGTTAAGTAAAAATCTGTATTCTAATGAACAAGATTGACTACACAGAGGTAGACATCTATAGACAGAGACACTAAAAATTATGGTACTTGGGAAAAATAGAAATTAAATAGTCTATAAAGCCTATTCCTTGTTCTGTGAAGGGATAGGAGACCAGCTATATGTTTCTGTACATTTATATTTAAGGGATGGTTCTCCTGGGCAATTGGAGAAAGACAATTACAGGGGATAATCCAAAGTTCACATTTAAAGAACTGTTAGAAACCAGACATGGCCATCCAGAGCTAATATATGCAGTAGCATCTACATGTATATTCTTAATGAAGCAACAAGCTAAAGACAGCCCCAAATAAGGCAGGATGGGAAACAAGGAACTACTTAATCCTGGTGTGCAGCTGTGGTACCACCTTCTGCAACACTCAGCAAGTTAAAGGGAGGAGGAAGGAAAGGTATATTCTATATTAGGGTAGCCTCTCTAACATGGAAGAAACTTCTAAATTATTTCCTCAGGTGTAGCAGCACAGTTTCATTCACTGCCAGTGTCCTCCAAGACTTATTCCTTCTCACTGTCTCTTAACTCCTTTCTCATTGAATAACTAACTTAACCTGGGATGACATGAAACAGCACTGCAATTGTGCTCTGCACTGATCCTTTGTCCTTTGTTCTGTTTCTTATTTAAGTCCCTTTAGACAGAAGATTACATCTTTCTACATAATGCTTTGCATAAAGGTAATGTAATATAATATTAGCCAGTTCCTGAGTACCATTACAGGAAATACAAATAGCAATATCCAAGATTCTCACCTAATACCCAATTATGGGCATTTTATTGCCAGAGTTAAGCACTATTGGTTATAATTGTGCTCCATATTATTGTTTCCAAGACACCTAGGTAAAAACACAAAAACAAACCAAACGGTAAAACCCCAACAAATCAAGTTTCGTACTACACTATCCAGCACATTAAACAAGCTGTTCTGGAGTGCCCCTGAGTTTCTACTGACAACACTGGCAGATACTCCTAGTAAGAAATTATCCTCACACATCCAGTTCAGAAGTGAATGGAGCAAACCAAGTACGGGAGGAAGCAAGTGCTATTTGCCATTTAATAGCTTCTGCACACCCAATCTCGAGGCAAAGGATGAGTCTTCTGCAAACCTAATAGGAATAGTCATGCAAGCTTTATTCACTCCACCCTGAAGGCACTCACAGGCTGAAAACTGGCTCAGCAAGCTTTGCAAATCAAGAAGTGTAGCAAGTATGGGAGGTACAGAGGGTGCAAGAACAACCCTCCTCCTTTGTATGCTCACAGATAAAAAAAAAAAATGTCGACAGACCTAAGTCCTTTTCTCTGCTGGAACATGATCACTTCCCCAAGTTTTGTTACTCAAAATTTCTCATAATTGTCCTGCTGTCATTACACTTACACAATTCTGACAAAGTCTGCCAGAAAGCTGTCTCATACACAAGAACTGTTTTGACACTATGAGTTAGGCAGCAGTAGTACTCAGAGATAATTACAACTAGTCTCAGTTCTGCCTTGGTTCCTTGAATTTCATAGCATTTGAAACATTGCTTTACTTTTATCTAAAAGAAATGAGTTGCTGTTTGTTGTGAAATGCATAACTTCTTGCAGGGATTGGGAGTAAAGATTTGTAAAGCTTTCACCTGAGTTCTTAAGTTTGGCATGGTTTCATTGCTGTACACAAATTTCAAGTAGTCTCCTGAGAGAGTAAGTCCACAAAGTACTTTCTAAAGGAAGAAAAATCCAGCCAGTTATTCAGTCTATTATCTCTATGCTCTTTTACAAGATTGTGCTTGCCTTGTCTGCAAGAAATACATAGCCAAGCACCTACAATCCAGTGTACTGTATACTGAAATATGTATCTGGAATTGACTGTGCTGTAGGAAGTTATCTCCCCTGACAGCTGGGAACAGCTGTGTACATTTCTCATTTGCCTGTAATTTGTTATTTGATCAAAAGTGACCCATCAAAACAAAAGCTTTTGAAGAATTTAATAACTTCAATGACTGTAGATTAACACCCAACTTTCTGCTAACTATTTTATAGAGTAAAAGTTTCCTCTTACTGATCACAACCAGGCTACACACATATAAATGGAGATGTAAGCATATGAAGGGATGTGCCCAAAAATCCTTCTACTCATGCTTCTACCAGTCTGTAAATGCAAGTCTCAAATATCTAGTCAGCTCCATACTAAAACCTTCCATCCTTCAACCATGGAAGGTTTTAGTATGGAGCTGACTAGGTATTTGAGACTTACATTTACAAATGCTAATGTATCTGGCACACTCTAGTTTCTGTGGCAGAAATCATGGAAGGGTCATACACCCTCTTTACCTGTGAGGCCAAGAAGTTGCACTTTCTACCAGAATAAAAAGAGCTTGATCAGATTCTATGAGCTAATCTGCAGCTTCATTTCAACCTACTGTACTTATTTCTGATTTGATTTGTGTCCACACCCCAGCATATCCATACATGAAGGAAGAAGAACTAAACAACTCCACATACAATTTATGGAATTAGTCGTTAGACTCCACATCTGCTTAAACAATCTTTTTATCCTAAACATCACATACACGTCCCTGGTCTACAAGGGCAATTAACCTGTGCAGCTTCTGACACTGAGGAGATTAAGTTGATACATTTCAACAATATGAGGAGAAAAAATTATCATATTTGGCAATAAAAGAAGAACAAAAATTGCTTTACCCTTTTTGGTCTCTGCACCCTCTGCTACCACACTCACACAATTAATAGGGGAGAGACAATTGATTTTAGCCATCTTGCATAAACATAGCAAGTTGACAAATAAGAGCCTCAGCAGTCACAAAACAAAATAAGACACAAAAATAAGTGCAAGACCAGAATGAAGTTAGGTTAATATACCTTAATTAAGAAGAAAGCATATCTTATATCTTAATATACCTTAATTAAGAAGAAGCATATCTTATCCAGAACTGAGACTCAAGCTGAGTGGATTTGGATAGATTGACTAAGCTTCTAGGAACTTGGAAAAAATATTATTGGCAATTGCCAAAACTACTCTCAGGCAGCACTAACTCTAACTCCTGACAGTCACCTGACTGGGTGGTAACAGGTAACACAGGGTGGTCTGCCCCCCTCTCCCAGCAGGCAGGAATACACAGTCCATCACCATGCCCTAGCTGACCAGTGACACTCCAGGTAGCTACAGTCATACAATTCCTTCCACAGTGGAAATGCATACCCCAGACATTCACATAAGGAGAAAACAAGGGCAACTCTCTGAAACAGCTAAAGTACCTCATTGTCTTTAATTTCTTCAGATTGTGTCAAAACATTCCCTAAACAATGTATTAAGTTTTTGACCATAACTTTAAGAAGTCTCCATCATCCAGTTTCAATGCACCACAGCATTTATGTCACTTTTCTACATAAAGATTCAGATCCATTCACACTCTAAATGTACTGCTTTCCTTCAGAATATGGGGAGAAATAATTTTTGCCCCTTCACTAGCCAAGATTAATCTTAATTTGTAGACAACAAAGCAGAACAGAATGGTTAAACACAAAAATCCACCCCATATGTGTATTTTATGCCCCCAACAGGTACAAAGCCCAGGCAATACTAGTTCTGCAGTGAAAGCCCAAAAATTTCTGAAGCCACAGACATCACCTCTTAATGGCAACCACTTCAGGGACACAAAAAGCAAGTCAGAAGAAAAGTTATTAAAAACAATAGCAGCAGCACCAACCACCAATACCAAAAACAAACATCTCAAATTCCTTTATTCCTCGATACCTGACTTTTGTGACCACTACTCCAATAGCTGAGTAGCTCTGTTGCGAGAAATATTTTTGGGATAAGGACTGAAGCTTGCAGCAAGAGGGGAGGCTGCCAGGGAAGAAGGCAGAGCCAAATCACAGCTTCAGTTCTCAAGTTCAGATGAGGGAAGAGACAGACAGGATGGGGTTACAGACCCCTTCAGACTATTCACAAAGTAGTTTTAGACATCCCTATCATTGAAAATGGAAACACACTACTGACTGCATCTTGGTGCCAGCCAAGCCTCACCCTGTGAGGTGTAGCATGTGCACCTTCTCTGAGACTGAATACCACATGTTGCAACAGCATTCCTGTGTTAGAGATTCACTACTAGGTCACAGCAAGAATAACCATCTCCTCTCCTGAAAACTAAGGTAGTCTCCCAACATTTGCTCTTGCCTAAAATAAAATAAAAATCTAACTGATGCTATAAAACTCAATCCCCAAACTTAATATTACAATTCCAACAGCAATTTGAAAAAAAAAAAGTGCTGCTGCACCATCACTGTGACATTTAAAGAGACAAATATCAAGATGGTAAAGAAAACATACAGAAGTCAAGAAGAAATACAGGATTTTCTCCATGGAAGCATTCATCCTCTTATGCTTTTATCTTTATCTTTGTGAGAAAACAAAGTACAGCTCCGAGTCACTCATTAAAGTTATACCACCCCTAAACATGTGTTGCAAGCATTACTCATACACCTCTGTCCTAAAATTCAGCCAAGACTGTAACAGCAGCAGAGACACCATCACTGTTAAAAGGATACATTCTGTCATGGCTGCAACATCGAGTTTGCTAACTTCAGGTGAGCCAGGGCAACACTTCTTGAACTCTTTCCGCAAGTCAAAAAAGGAGTAGAAGCATTCAGGCAGTGAAATATTCTGTAAAATGAATAAAGTAACCACTGTCAATTAGGGTGAGTTTAACCTACTTTGTGTATAGATACCAAACTTTCTAATAATAGCTTTAGAATAGATAGGAAACACAATCTCTTTGCTACAGATTGCTCTTCATAGCTCTTCTTAGCCAGGTAAGTATGTTCATAAAACATTTTTCTTAAACAGCTTTCTCTTTATATTGTTTAATAAGAGAAGTGTGCTTTTGCACTACCAGAAAAACATTTGCCATCATTACTAGAGCTTCAAATCCAACATATATGTAGCAGAGAAAATGCTTCCTATTGCAAGATTTATCATCAATTCTTGATTGCAAATTTAACTATATAAAGCCAGAGGGTAGTCAGTTCAGTCTGTAGAATTAAGCAAATTTCACAAGACTAGCAGATATTTTAGTTTATAGAAAAGGCTCTTTTTAGAGAATAGTCACACTTCAAATATTTATTTCCAAGAAATAAAAAATCTGACTGTGCAGAAGAGGGTTTGACATGGTGCAGAAGTTGTCAGCCCATGCATGGTAACTGCTTTAACTGCAGCATACAAGGCCAGAAGCAAGTTATGCAGCCCACTAGAAGTCAATGAAACCCTTCTTGCCCACCACTACATCTACCACATGCTTCTAATTTTTTTGGGAGTGGAAAGGAGAA
The DNA here is from genome assembly GCF_012460135.2 of Molothrus ater. Taxonomy (NCBI): domain Eukaryota; kingdom Metazoa; phylum Chordata; class Aves; order Passeriformes; family Icteridae; genus Molothrus; species Molothrus ater. Next base: position 132,046,040 of record NC_050478.2, read on the forward strand.
GACATGGAGAAGTCTTGGGGGCAGCTGTTACAACCAATGCAAACCCTTATTCCTTCAGCTAGCTCTTCACCCCAGACAGAATACCTACATATTCCTTTGGGCTGTTTGTTGCCTGCAAGGCCTTTCTAGACTACAGATAAAGGCTTTCTGGGATTTAACAACTAGTTAGCATGCTGGCATTATAACAGATAGCAGCCTATGTGAAAGCACATTTTGGGAGCCCAAAGAACACAGTTTAGGCTCTAAAACAAATTCTGCTTTGAGAACATTAGAGCTTATCTTAGCATATGGACAGGTGTATTAGGCAAACGATACTCTTTTAAGACTTATGAAAATGCAGATGGGCTTGCCAACATTTCCTGCTCTAGTTTTAAGCATGATTTTCTTCCTTAATGTGAAATGAAGTTCTGTACTTCATTTATGTTCTTTTGGAATGGCTGATGCCAATTCATTCTCTGAATACCAGGAGTTGCTAGATGGCTTCAGAATGGATATCTTAGAAATAAATATCTTCTCAAGAGCCTCGAGATTTCTGCCTATCTGGATCTTAGTGATCCCACACTCCAATCCCTGCATTAGGATATTCATCAAAAAACTATTACAAGTCTCATAAGCATCTGGTTTACTTAATCTACAGGCAGCACAAAGCAAATTATAAATGAACCATTCTTAACAAAAGAGCAACAGAAGATTTCGATAAAGATTTGATGCCTGTCTGTGACCCTGTTATGATACAGAAAAAGGATCCCTGCCATCAAACCAACTAAAATAACTATAGGATGTGTCCCTTCTTTTGCTTACATAATTTAAATGGATAACAAGTTTCACTTTATTAGCCAAGAAGAAAGTCTCTTAAAAACCTGTTTCCACATTTTCTCATATTTTATGTCATAGAAGGCAAGTTATATATATAAGAACTGTCCCTTCACTGTGAATAATGCTCACTGTTCCTCTTCTAAGCCTTCAAAGCTATCAATACTTAAAGCACAAACAAGTACTACAACCAAGCTCATTCAGGATCACTTCTGTAACAGCACAGACCTGCAGCAGTGTCCCTTCAAAGATAGGACAGCAAATTGATGGGCACAGAAGTCAAGTACAATGAGAGGAGCAGAACAGCTCAGTTACAGAGCAATGCATGTTCATGCCAAACCACAAAATGAGGTATTATTAATATTGAGGCAGTTATTTCAGAACAAGAGAGACTCACATATTGCTGCAACCCTATCACTAACAAAAAGCAGTCAGGACTCCATAACACTGTTAGTGATTTGGCAACTCTGAAGTTATGTAAAACTCCAGACTACAGGACAATCATCACTCATAGCCTGCCTCACTCTACTGTTCAGCTCCTTACAAATATGAACACTGCCCTTGGAGTGTCAACTCAATACCCAAAGACTGAAAGTTGATATAACTAGGCATGAATGTAAAACTTCAAAAAACAGTTTATGGTTAAGATGGTTAATTATTTAGCAACAATCCCACATCCCACCTGTTAACCCTGTAGAAGCTACAAGTCTATTGTATATGTATAGATGTTGCTCCTTTCTCAAGAGCCTCTTCCTTCTGATTTAACTTAAAAAGGCATCTCAAGACCACATAAGGACAGGGCACTGTATATGCCTTCCACACAGACAGGCTCTTTAGCCTCTAAGCACATTACATATGAGCAATGTTTGTGCTGCTGGTTGTGTGGAGGTACCCTCATACTAGAGAGAAGTTGATTTGTTTTGCAAGAAATCATAAAAAGCACATTAAGAGTAAAACTTAAGCTACAACTACATACCTTTTTGGAAGCTTCAGGGTGTAGAACCTGCCTAATGTGCAACTGTCCATCAGTACAGAAACAGAAAGAAGTACCTACACCAATGTTCAGTTCATTGCTCACGGACTGATTAAACTGTTGGCAGGAATAAGAAAAGACATACATGTTACAGAGATCAGAGTGGCACCACTAGGCAGTGTCATCAGTTGGTAACATGTTATTCCTGGGCAGCAGGAACACAGAGCTGGAATTCTTTTTCATATAAGCCTATTCCTTCACTTCTGTAGATTTGTTTCTTACTAGCTTAAGCACATGCTAACTTCCATGATAAATCTCTTCACAAGGAAACCACCACTTTCCCCCCTTCTAATGAGATATGGCTACACAGTCCACACCACAGAATAAAATCCTTTTCAAGATTTGCAAGAGCATTGCAATGAGACAACGCTGATTGCAAAGACCTGAGGCAGTACTGGGGCAGAAGAGCTTTTTAGACAGGGCACTCAAGCATGTCAGAAAGAAGACAGGCTTTCAGCCCTACCCTCAATGGGAATCACACACACTTCCTTGTTAAGCTAGAGGCTTCAGCACCATCATCTTCCCAGGACTGAGGAGCACAAGCCTTAACAGGGGACACCTAAAGCTGGCTTCTTCCAACACTGATGAGGGCTCACCCTCAGCTGAAACTCACTCAGGGTCCAGCATGGCAGGAGAGCGGGGTAGGGAAATAGCTAACCCTAACCTTCCTCTCTTGGGGTTCAGTTCTTCCCAAGGCAAATAAAGAGAAGGCAAGGGAGAAAGCCTGTAAGTGTAGGTCTTTGTGGGCCTTTCTGGCCCACACGTGTTTGTGTTGCTCCCGTACCAGGCTCCTCTGCTCTGCTGGTGGGGGATAAGCAGATGATGATACCACCTCCACCCCACGGGGGAGCTCCCAAAGGAGACCGGCACTTAGCGGCCAGGTATGGGGTGTCACCTGTCTCAGTGCCTGCTCCAGCGGTGGAGCCAGTGCCAGGCTCTCCACATCCACTTGGGTGATCTCCTGGCACTCAGCCGTCAGTTCTGTGTGGTCAGGCCGGACCAGCACGTCATGCAGGTGCCCCAGCTCCAGAGAAAGCAGAGGAGGGGGTGAGTCAGCTCTCCGGGCTGAAAGTCCCCACCTGCAGCACCAGCCCCTACCCTCCACCAGAGCCTGCTCCAGCCTGGGACACCCACTACCAGCCCAGCGCCGAGACCACCCTGCCTGCATCCAGCATGGCAGGCGCCAAGGGGAGCAGCAGGTCGGGGTGCTCCCCCATCGGGTGAAAATACCTCCTTACTCCTCAGGTCGACCACTTTCCACAGGAGTTGGAGCAGCTCTCGTTCGTCCGAGCCCAACCTTGCCCCGTTGGTGCCCGCCGTGGTCACGAAGAGAATCACCAGGTAGTCGGGAGACGCCGTCATCGTGCCACCGGGCCAGCAGAGAGGATAAAAAGAAGGAAAGGGAGAAGGGGGGAAAGAGAAGAAGCCGGAAACTTTCCTTGCCCCAGGCGCTTCCAAGCAAGACCCAAGCGGCAGAACCCCCAGCTGCAGCCTCACTCCCCAGGGACTTGGCGTGGGGGAGGCGCACGGCTCCCCCTCTTTCCCACCCCCTTTTCCCCGAGGTGGGTGTAGCCGCTCCCGCACTGACTGCACTCCTGGGGAAGGCGCAATGGCTGCGAGCTTTTCTGCGCGGGGCCGCGGCAGCACCTGCCCGCCCCCGGCCCACGTGGTGCAGGTAACACACACCTGGCGCCGCCGCCCATTGGCCCCGCCGGGCGGGGACGTGGCAGCGCGCCGGGGGCCGCAGCCGGAGTGCGGGGCTGGGATTGCGGGGCCTGGGATTGCGGGCGGGACGCCCGGCGCGGACCGGGATTGCGGAGATGTTGTGGGGGCGCGGCTGTGGAGGAGCAGCTCCGGGCCCCTGAGGAGCCTCAGCGTGCCCGGACCCTGGCGAGCCGCGCCTTCCGCCGGCGAGGAGCGCTGCACCGGGATGGTGCAACTCCTGAGCGACGGGGCGGGATCGCCCGGTCCTGCCGGGACATGCCGCAGAGGGCACTTCTGCTCCTGCCCTGCTCCGGCAGCTCCGTCCCCCGGACGGAAGGGCAGGGGAGATCGCCACGCCGCTCGTAACAGCCCCGGCGGGTCCCCCGCCTTTGGTCGGGGCCCGGAGGGGCCGGTGTGGTGCCAGGGAGCGCTGTGTCGGCGTGCGGGCCGGCTGCCCCCCGAGCGGCTCCGAGAGAGACCAGGGGCTCAGGGCGGTAAAGCCTTTTCCTCTGTCGTCCTTAAGGCGACGGCATCGCAGCTTCTCTACCGTCTGGCACGGCGGATCAAGTCGTGTGTTAAGAGCTGGCTGGTTTGGCTGTCGCAGCCTTCCCTTGATGAGCTGGTGATTTTGGCTCTTTTGACAATCTCTCTTGTCTTATGGTAAAATCTCTATTTTACAATCTCCTTTTTAAAAGCACCATTCTCCAACACAAATTTTTTTCATGACAAATCACAGAACGTAGAGTAAACCACACTAACTTTCTGCAGGGAAATCCTGTAATATACTTAATTCTTTAGGACCTCAGTTGTTCATTTCCAACTTCATTGAGATGCTGCTTCTTGAAGTTTTTACTGAGATCACAGACTCATGGAATATACTGAGTTAGAGGGTGATGCTGATTAGGTTTTGCCTTTTTTTGCTTTTATATGTTCTATGTGCTCTTCACACATATATTTGTAACTCTGTCTCACCTATTGAATTAGTAGCTAGTTTTCCCAGTACTTTTCCATGGCCTTTCCCTAAGCAGAAAGACAAAACAAACTCTCCAGAGCTCTAAGCCCCGGGGGGTACAAGGCCCCAGCGGTTCTGGTTCTTGGTTCTTCCTGGGAACCAAGGCCGAGAATGACTCTTGGAGATACATTCTCATGGACAAAGTACAGCCAGTGCTGAAGGGGGGGCTCCAGAGGAGGGGCTTGACCTGGGGGGGAATTGAATCACCACTTGTCCTTCTAATGAGTGCTTTTAATCAATTTTGCTAATTTCCTAAAACCTATAGAAATGTACTCACCCCTGGAGGGGGTAGGTTTTTGTGGAAGTTTTCCATAACTGCCCCTGAAGGCCTTCATTAAAGATCCTCTTTTATATCACCTCCTTACTAAAATTATCTTCAGTTTCATTTCCAGGTTGGGAAATAGGCAACAAGGGGACCCATCAGGATCATTGAGTACAACTCCTGGCCCTGTGCAGGAAACCCCAAGAATCACACCATGTGCCTGAGAATGTTGTCCAAATGCTTCTTGAACTAATGAAGGCTTGGTACTGTGACCACTTCCCTGGGGATCCTGTTCCAGTGCCCAGGAACCCTCTGGGTGAAAAGCCTTTTCTTGATATCTAGCATAGACTTCTCCTGACTCAGCTTCATGCTGTTTTCCTCAAGTTCTTGTCACTGGTCACAAGAATGAAGAGATATGTACTTGCTCCTTGTGAGGATGTTGAGGACAGTCTCAGGACACAAGTTGAGGTCTCGCCTCAGTCTCTTCCTTTCTTTTCAGCTGCTCCTAATAAAGTTTTCCCTCAAGGCCTTTCACTATTCTGATGGCCCTCCTTTGGACACTCTCTAAGAGGTTTACATCTTTCTTATATTACACTGATCAAAATGTCACACAGTACTGGAGGTGAGGCTGCCTCAGAGCAGAGCAGGACAATCCCCTCCCTTGCCCTGCTGGTGATGCTGTGCCTGATGCCCCCCAGGACAGGGTTGGCCCTCCTGGCTGCCAGGGCACTGCTGACTCACATTCAACTTTCCACTGACCAGGACCCCCAGGTCCTTTCTGTGGAGCTGCTCTCCAGCCTCTCGTTCCCCAGGCTGTCCGTACATCCAGGATTGCCCCATCCCAGGTGCAGAATCCTGCACTTGCCTTTGTTAAACTTCATACAGTTAATGATTGCCCATCTCTCTTAATTTTTCGACATCCCTCGGCAGGGCCTCTTTGCCCTCAAAGGAGCTGACAGCTCCTCCCAATTTGGTGTTGTCAGCATATTTACTTAGTATGTCTTTGAGTCCCACGTCCAAGTCTTTAATGAAGACATTGAAAATAACTGGGCCAAGGATGGAGCCTTGTGGAACCCCACTAGTGACAGGTTGCCAGCCTGATGTCACCCCATTCACTATAACTCTTTGCATATGACCTGTGAGCCATCAGCTCACCCATCGTGTCAGCTCATTGTTCAGCTGTGTGCTGGACATTTCAATGAAGTGTGCCTTGTGTGTTTCTTCATCACTATTCCTTGTACTGCTGCAGGTTCACAGCTTGCACCACCTTTTATTAGCACAAACACATTTGTTTGTCAGGAAGGGACCAGAAGGGTTTCACCACTGCTGGGGATCCTGTCAGCCACTGACTTGTCCCTATAGTGCCTGGCATCCTCTTCCTGCCCTGCTGTGGTTTGCTGCAGCCTGGTTCTCCTTGTGGGGGCTGCCACCAAATTCCAGCATGACACATGATGGCTAGAGTAATTTTCACTCTCTTTGGTCCAAGATTTCAAAATTGACATTCACTGGTAGCAGAGACTGCAATTTAAGGGCTTAAAATGTCAAATTAATCCCTGCAGTTTTTTAAAGCAGTAGCTGAAATTTTCCATGTGAATCCAGTATCAGGAAACAACTAAGATAATTGTACCCTATTTGTCCGAGGTTTAAAGCACCTGGTTTTCTTTGTGCATTTGTCTTCTCACTTTTGATCCACAGAGTAAAACATTTGTGAAGTGAAGGTCTGGGGTGTTTGTCCTCAGTAGTGGCTGCAGGTGATCTGTACTCAGCATCTGAGGAGTGATGTTGGTCCTCACACAGGGAGTTTGCTTTGTGAACTCTGCTTAGGCTGGAGCAGCAGGATTCAATGGCATAGGATTTCTTTGTGCAGTTTCCCTTTCAGGTCTTAGTTTACTGCAACTTCTTAGAAAAACATTTATATTTTAGTACAAAAATCCAGCACGTTTCTGAAATTACTTCACAGTGGAGCATGCCAGACAGAGAGTTCTGGCTTGGCTGGCTGCTTGTCTTTCAGTGAAACTTAATCATGGTTCCTCAGCAGTTTCTTTCTCAATGCCAGCTTGGCTCTTGCGATGCAGCCCTTGTCTTTGTGAGAATGATTTTTCGATGGGCACCTGTTCCTTTATTCTACTGATTTGTTTTGTTCTGGCTTATGCACTTTTTTTTCTTTTCTTCTGCCTTATTGTTTCATCCTGTGTCTCTGTCCACCTAGGAGCATGAGAGTTCCCAAATTATTGCTGCAGCAGGCTGCATTATGTACAGTAACTCCTTCTAAAAGTGAAACCATACCCTGAAAGTATTTTAAATTCTCATTATGTATTTTGGGTTACTGACTAACCCTTGTTTCATTTATTGATTTGTTTATGAAGCTGCTTTTGCAATTGCTACTGTAGGGCCATTACCTTTTATTTTTCTCTTTCTTGGCTAATACATTCCCTAAAACACCTGTTTTCCAGTCACACTTCCCATTCCACCCTCTTTCTTGCATGCTTGCAGCATCTGGTCCAACAACATGCACCAGTTGGTCAGGTTCCTGTGCTGTGTTGCCCAGGCTCTTGGCATTTGTGTATTCCCATTCCAGTTGCTTGTCCCAGGCCATTCCGTTGTCCTGGGACTGGTTAAGCATAGTCTTTGCATGAAGTGTCACCTTCCAGATGACATGGGCGTTGTTATCTACAGGAAGGTACTGGCCTGCCTGAAGCAAGTCGATCTCTCAGGGCTTCTCCCAGCACGCTGTTGCTGTACTCATCTCCTCTCTGGCAGTCCTTTTGTTTCCTGCCTGCTGTCTGTCTGCCCAGCCCTTTTGCCAATCTCAATGGGACTGGTTTTTTCTGTCATTTTTGTATTAGTTCCGGTGATTTCCCACCATGTGTTCTTTTGTTCCAGTTACTGTAACAGGACAGTTCTGAAACAACTCACACTCTTCTTCTTGCCAAGGAGCTCACACCTCCCGCCCCCAACACTGCAAGAGACTCATGTGTCCTCTTATTTATTTCCTCAATTTTCCTGAAGCATCCTTCTTTCACCCATTGATCCCCTTCCTAACAAACAAACAACCTGTGACTTTGCACTTCTCAATATGTCCAGATTTTTTCTGCCAGTTCTGCATCTCCCGCCCTGCTCTATTCCTCTACAGGAGGGTCTTCACCCCAATACACCTGCAACTGTTATCCTTTCCAGCACAGACCTTTGTCCTCTGACAAGTATCCCACCCGTATCACTTTTCCCCAGTTTCCTTCCAGAATATCAGCTTCTTACAACTGAAATTGGAGAATCAGCTCTGTCATTCTTTTTTGAATGTATTAATGTTCACCACCATTTTTTTTAAATGTCTCTAAGGTAACTGCTGTTCCTAACCAAATTCTGTTATCTCTACTTTCATCAGTGGAGAAAATACCCCCCCCAAAATACCCAAATTGCTTCTTGATATCATGCAACTGAGTGACATTCAAGCACAGCTGTTCTTGCAGCAAGGTGATGCCTGACCTGTAAGCCCAGCCATGTGCTGAAGTCAATGACACTGCATTCAGAGCCATCTAAACGGAATCCTGCAAAGATGATTCTGTTCACATCCAGAGCTGCAGCTGTTCCCAGCAGCGAGGGAGTCACTGCAGATAAAAAAGCAGGGCTGGAATTCCCCTGCCAGTTACCAAAGACTCACTGGCTGACCTGGTTGCAGTACTGTTGCAGGCTGTCCCAGCAGACAAGTCATCTGACAGGGACTGCGCTCCTCTGGCACAATGGCACACACAGTGATGCCCACGTTTGGAGTAGTTGTGAAGCTACTGCCCCACAGAAGTCTCCAAAGAGCCCCTAAACATGATCAAAACAAGCTATGCCAACTGTCAAAAGGCATTGTGCTACTCTAGTAAAATACATATAAAGGGGTTTTTCTTCTTTTCTGCATAAAGATATTGTACTTTACTTCAGGAGTTTAATCTGGTAATTCATCAGGATGAGACACAGGTCCACACTGGGGCAAGAATGACAGCAGGGAAATCTGCCAGCATGGCGAAGGATGCCCCTTGTTTTTCAAATTGTGAATTATTTTTTTAAAGGAATTTGTACTTTAACTACATCTGTTCAAATAGCATGAGGCAGAACCATGTTTTCAGTGAACTGGGAAGAAATTCTAGCTGATGAGTATCCCTGCACTGCCACAAAACACCTCTTCAGGTGTGCCAGTAGAACTCTTTGGGGAATTGCATGCCAGCTCCCCAACACGTGCTGTGGGGATGGGAACTTCCTGAACTAGTTTCACCACCACAAATGGATATATTGAACCAGAGCCTTGTTTAAAGTGATGCAACATTTTCATGTGGAGTACAACCTATAGGACTGCTGCTCCTGGTGTAAGTGAAGGTTTGGAGTGCTGAGAGAGCAGCAAGCTCAGCTACTGGAACAGAAAAGGGGCTTGTGAAGTCCTGATACACACATAAACCAGTGTATTTCATAAGCAGCTGTTTCAGACACAAGAGGCAGATAGCAAGGGATAATTATCACCGTTAAGGAAAGTGCAGGTATTTGGCTGAGGCTTCCATCTAGAGATGTAACACATCTTTTTACAGCTTCCTCCAAAGGCCCATGGTGCAGCTTTGCTGTCAGGCATAGAGCTCGTACAGAAACTTGTGTAACCAGCACTGCTTGCGTAAGATTAATTCCACATCATTCTCCTGGCCACCGGCTGGCTTTGGCTTCGTGGCGTCCCCACTTCTTGTCCAACTTGGTTGCTGTTGCAGAAGGGCAATGGATGCTAAACGGGTACGTCTGGCGCTGTGGAAAGGTTGAAAGGAATTGTGCCTCACGAACTTGAGAGAAGCGACAAGTTCTTCACCTGAAAAGAGTTTGCTTTAAGCATGGGAAAAGCTACTAAGGAAATTTCTCAGGCGGGGCTGAAATAAACCAGCACCGAGCTTGTGAAACCGAGCGGAAGCAAAGGCTCGGCGCGGACTGCGGTGACGCCCAGCGGGGACTAGGCTTTGTGGAGAGCGGGGCCACCGCCCCGCTGCTCACAACCCCGACTGCGGCCCGAGTTTTAGCAGGTGAAAGGTGGGACTCGACGATCTCTGAGGTTTCTTCCAGCCTAATTCATTCTATGACTCCGTGAGTGCTGAAGCAATCCAGGCTCCCTCTCCCCGTGACGGCGCAGGGGGCGGCAAGACCTGCCCTGCCCTGGCCCTCAGCCCGCCCTTAGCCCAGCCCCGTCCCGCCCCCAGCTCCGCCCGCCCTCAGCTCAGCCCCGCCCTCAGCTCAGCCCCGCCCTCAGCCCGGCCTTCGCCCCGCCCTCAGCTCAGTCTCGCCCCGCCCTCAGCCCCTCCCGCCGCCCTGCCCGCCCCGCACGGCCCGGAAGCGTTCGTGCGCGCGCCGGAAGCGCGTCCCCCGCGGCCCAGCCAAGATGGCGGCGGATGCCGCCACCGAGCTGCTGTTCCTGGACACGTTCAAGCACCAGAGCGCGGAGGTAAAACGGGGTTCGGGTCCGCCTCTCCTCTCACCTCCCTTCCCCTCCTCTCCCTCCTCCTGGGCTGCTGCCGACGCTCCCTTGATTGCGCCGGGGCCTCCCGGGAGTGCGGAAGCCCCGCTGGGGCGGGCCCCGGCGGCGGTGGGGCAGGAGCAGCCCCGGGGCTGGTGCCTTCAAGGGGGAGCTGCCGCCTCCTTCTCCCCTTGCCTGACGCGAAGCCTGGCTCGAGCCGCTGTCCTGGCAGCCCGAGGTGCACGGGGCGGAGGGTGGTGGGAAAGCAGCGGGGGTTTAGAGGTGGCGGGGAGTAGAGGCGAGCGGAGAACAAAGAGGATAAACGTGCTTCGAGGAGGCGATCTAATGGAAGAAGTTGACTTCTGAAGCGGCCATGCCCTGCCACTTGTGAGATTCCTGATGCTTTTGTGTAGCTGATGATGAGGAGGGATATTTGTGTGTTTGTGAGATATTCCCTTAGATTTATTCACTTGACACAAAATGATTATGTCAGGCTTTTTTGGCAGTTCAAGATCGTGCAAATATTGCACTTTGAGGGTGTAGGGATCCTGAGCATCTTTCAAACTGCTGATCTTGCAGCAGATTTGTCTGGGGCTGAGCTCGCTGTGCCGTTCAGGGAGCAGGAACGGGACTGTTAGGGGAAAAGTGATTGTGTACTGTAGCATGACAAAGACGTTTCAAATTCATACAATAACTGACTGCGTTCATAGATAGGCATTAGGGAAAGAGAATGGAGTATTTTGAAATGCAATGAAATGCAGTTGAAAAGTTTTTCAGGAGTCTTCTAGCTGTCCAGATTAGCTAGGCCAAAATGTGTTTTTAATTCCACTATTTAGAACAATGTTAGGTGGGGAGGGCTACCCAGTGCTGTTCCCCTGCATAGAAACAGTAGCTACTCTTATTCCTCTCCAGGACCCTATGTTCTCTTGTTGAACATTTTTAATAATTTAAAATAATTTTCTGTCACTTCCATTCTTACCAGTGCCATTGTCCAAACCTGAACTTTAGGTATTATACGTGTTTCTTGAAAGCCTTCTTTATGTTGCGCTGATTCTTCTGCCTTGTGGATTATGAGTATTGCACTGGAACTTACAGTTCTTGGAAAGTACTGCTGTGGTTTTGAATAAAATTATTTATTTGGCTTAGCTATGCAGTTTAACTGCTGTTGAGTAGTTCTGATGTAAGGCCTTTTTTTAATGTTTTGTAGGAGAAGTGGGTTGAATTCACTTCTGGTTTTGGTGATGTTGATGCATGGCTGTCAGGATATAATCCAGCATCATTTAAAGAGGGATTTGTCTTTATTTGGGTGGTGCTCCTGAGGATGAAGCTCCCCAGAGCAGCCCTTCCTCCAGAAATCTGAGTCTCCTGCATGACTCAGATGTTTTTTAGAGGCACAGATGAGCTCCCACAGCCCCCAGTCCATGCAGGCTGCACTCGGCCTGTTCCTGTTCGTGTGTCTGTGCTCCCTGTCCTAGCAGGATTCCTTTGGTTCCACCATCCAGCTTCTGACACATCAGCCCACAGGCTAAGCTGTTTTATTGTGTGCTAAAAAATGTCTGCATCGATTTTTTAGATGACAGTAACACATGCCCAAAACTGTATCTTAAAAACTGTTTCTAAAATTCGGCTTTGTCTTTTATTGCTTACTAGCTTTCTAAAAATTTTAGTACTTGCTTTCTGCTGGTTTCATTTGCTGATTGTAGTGAAAGAGATCAATTTTGATTGCAAATCAACTTTTTTTTATTTTTCATTTTTTAGTTGTGTTAATAGATCAGTGGCTTGGGTTTTTTTTTTTCCTATCAGTCTGCTAATTCAGCTTGCTAATTGGAAATGTGATTATGAGCTTCTCTTAAGAAAATCTTTATATGTTTACAATTGAACATGAAGTTACATATGTGTACTGTTTAATGAGCATATGTATGATAAAATGATGGATAAATGTAATAAGATCTAATGCAGTGAATTTAGTGAGAGAAGATGTCCAGCATTAATTATTTAATAGCTGCTACATGGAGAGTCACTGTAAGTTTGATAATTTTCTAGTTTGCTCAAACATCTTGGAAAGTAGAAGAATTCTTTATACTTGCTGTTTCTGTGTGGTAAACAGAAATGATAATTGCTAAAGGTTTTCAGGTATTGCAAAATTGGAAAAATAAGCATCATATGGAAATTTTGTACAGATTTTCGTACTTACTTTTGTAAGTCAGATATACTGAATTACAATATTGGTATAATTTTTAATATTATATTTGAAATATGAAATTTGATAATGTTTAGAACTACATCATGCATACTTTCTGTCTGGAAAAAACAACCTGTTACTGTTAAAAAGATTCTTGCAAATAAAGGTAGTAAATTAAGTAAATAAACTTAATAGTAACATTTTCTATGAAAAAATAGTGCCAAATGTATGAAAAATGCTGAGATTATATTAAAAACTCTATTTTTCTGTATAACAGTGTTTATCAGTGTTTAGCATTTTACAGAGTTGAATTTTATTATTAGGATTGCTGCATGTTCTGTTAGTAGAGAATACAAGTGCATTATATGGTTTGTATTTTACATTTCCTAGACTTTGCTTCCTCTTTGTTTTGTAGCAAAGTACCAATATTGACGTGGTTCGTTTTCCATGTGTGGTTTACATCAATGAAGTCCGAGTCATTCCTCCGGGAGTGAGAGCTCACACAAGTTTGCCTGACAACAGGGCTTATGGGTAAGTGAAAGATACCAGGTATCAGATTCAGGAGAACCTTCCTCTTACTGTTTTGTTGAACTTTTGTATCTCAATAGACCTTCCTACATAAAAATGTAAAATGTATTTATGTGTTTGCTGAACGTGTAATTATTTTCAGGCGTTCCTTAAACAGTATAATTTTGTGGTAGTCCTGCTTACTCTGATAAGGAACTCATCTAATTTAATTTTACTTTCATTCTGTTCCTAGAGAGACATCCCCCCATTCATTTCAACTGGACTTGTTTTTCAACAATGTCAGCAAACCAAGTGCCCCTGTTTTTGATCGGCTGGGAAGGTAATTTCCTTTAAGATTAGTGTGTGACTTCATTATCTACCTTTTCTTCCTGAAAATTTTTATAGTGCAGAGAATGTGCAATAGAAAATCCTGTATCTCCTATGAGTTTCGTATTTGCTTTGGATTTTGCTAGTTTGTGTTTTTATCCTTTTCCTCTGATCTGTATGGAAGGACATAGTTTATGCTAAAGTAAGAAAAACTTCTGTTATTTTTAAATTTACAGAGCCGATATATATTAATGCAAGGAATTCTGTAGAAAGAAGTGATTTTTCTTTCTTGTATGTATTTGTTCAGTATCTTATTGTTGGCTTGTGTGATTAGTATTGCTGTGTTTTACTTCTGCTTTATATTAATGAAAAATTACTTTGTATCTTTCATTTAACAGCCTTGAATATGATGAAAACACTTCAATTATTTTCAGGCCCAATGCAAAGGTAATGCAGTGCGATTTAAACCTCCTCTTTCCCCACATATCTGTCATTTAGGTGTAAACATGGTTTCATGTGGTGGGTTAGCACTGTATAAAGTGTTTTTTGTTTCAAACCTTATCCTAAAACCTGCTTGTAGTTTAGATACTCTTTAGAGTTTTCTTGTGGTTTTTTGTATTGTCTTTTGTTTTTTTGTTTGTTGGGTTTTTTTCATTAATAGGCTGTTGTAGATCCAGTATCTAGTCAATGTATGTACTGCAAGGAATTTAATGATTTTAGAGAAAGATTATTTGTTGCAGTGATTGATGTGTTTAATGTGTTCTCAGTTTTCAAAATGTGGGATAAAGAGGAATTTTAATGTTGGATTTTTCTTTTGGCTTTTATGCAGATACAGATACAGTGAAGCTAGAGTAACTGTTTTGGAGTTGTGGAGTTGTCTTTAAGTGCTTTTTTTTTTTTCTTCTTTTTTTTTCTTCTTTCCTTTTTTTTTTTTTTTTAAAAACCAACAGGTCAACACGGATGGATTGGTTCTTAGAGGGTGGTACAACTGTCTGACTTTGGCAATATATGGCTCAGTTGACAGGGTAATAACTCATGAGAGAGAGTCACCTCCTCCACCACCCCCTCCGCCTCCACCTCCCCAGCAACAGCCTGGATTGAAAAGGAATCCAAAACATGGTGAGTCTTGGGAGAAGAAAGAGATTTTTTCTTTTACAAATCAGTGTTACAGTATCCCATCTGAAAAACAAATCCTCAATTCTTCCACATTTTAGATTACAGTGGCTTTCATTTTTCTTTATTGTGTCTTTAGTTTCATTTTTTTTTCTAGATTTATATTGAATGGTTTTAAGTAGGGTCTCATCCAGTGCTTTTATGAGAGTGGTTTATTTGATGTGTTGCTAGTTACTTTGGATGCTAAAAATGTAGTTTAACTTGTGTGAACTTATTACAATGTAGGTGATTGGAATATAAAAAAACCTGATTAGAATATTATTAAAGTCATAAGAAAATTTCACAGTTGTTAACTTTGCTTATCTGACTTGTGTAAAATACTTTACAGAGGAGTGCTCTGTGCTGGTTTTAGAACAGCCATGAAGAGAATCATGGTCAAATTCCTGCTTCAATTTTTGTTTTAGATTTAAAATTAGAACTATTGTTCAAAGCATGGCTGGAAGACTGCAAAATTTGCATACTATGTGCAGTAAAAGACAGTTGTAAACTGCAAAAGCCAGTTTCGTAAAATGTGAACTTTTTTAAAGCAATTCAGATATTATTGATAGAGTTACAGTATGAGTAGAGTAATTGGCATTACTCATATAAGTTTTAAACAAGTATTATATTAAAAAAATAAGCTTGTTTATTGATGTAGTTCTTGTTTACATCAAAAATTACTTCATCAAAAGTGACTTTAGAAAGTTGTCTCATGTAACGCAGAATATAGATAAAATAAAAGCTGGGCAATTGTGTTCCCCAGTCAAAAGTAGCCCCGAATCCCAAAAATTTTCTGCTTTTATTCCTGAGGTTTCATTAAATACAAGTTTTTATTTTCCCAATAAATATAGTTGATGGGGAGAAAGAAGACCAATTCAATGGCAGTCCTCCAAGACCACAGCCCAGGGGACCAAGGACACCTCCAGGCCCTCCTCCTCCTGATGATGATGAGGATGAACCTATGCCAGTGTCAGGTAAAATGAGAAGAGACTGTGTTTTATTTGCTATACATCACTGCTTAGAGGAGGCAGAATTCTGTGTTCCTGCCCAGTGTGAAGTTTCTTATCTGCTGTTACTTCTGCTGGACAGATTCAGTTTTAGGAAAGGGATTTGGAGAAAAATAGGCTTTGGGTTTGTTCATTTGCATCATTTTTAAAGATAGTAGATTGGGAATATTGGCTGTTAACCAATACACTGTTAAACATGCTACTCATGTTTTATATAGGTGTTCTGTTGAGTCTGGTATCCATTGTCCTTCTGCTTTATTTTGCAGCATCTGCCAAGTTACCCACTCTCTGTATTGCTTAGAAGTGCCAAGATGTTGATAGTCTTGCTGAACTAAGTGATTGTGTTCAGTCAAATCACGAGAAGATTTTCAAGATGCTTTTTTTGCATCTCTAGTGTATGTGATGCAGAAACCTAAAAAATATATACTGCCACTAAAGACAATAAAATATTTCTATAATACATTAGCAAAAAATGAAAGGAGAGCTGAAGAGAATCTCTTTTATTGTATGCAGGGCGATACATGGGGACAAAGGATGTGTAAAAAGCTGAGGTAGTTAATGACTTCTTTGCCTCAGTCTTTAGTAGGAAAAGCAGTTACTCTCCAGGTACCCTGGGCTGGAAGTCACATACAGGGAGCTGAATGAACCCTCAATAATCAAGGAGGGAATGGTCAGGCCAAGTGTATGGGGCCAGATGGGACCTACTCATAGGGCCAGTCCTATTTAATATCTTTGGATTTTGGAAAAGTGCTCTTATTTCTGAAACTTTGTATCTGTTTTTAGTGGTTGGGGAAAAAGAAGATGATGTGGACCATAGGGAGGATTACTTTGAGCCGATTTCTCCTGATCGAACGTCCATTCATCAAGAAAGCCAGTACTCGGACGATGGAGAAGTAGAGGAAGATCAGCCAGAAGAAGGGGATGATGATGATGATGTAGATGTTGAAGAGGAGGAGGATGAGGACGATGATGACGATGATGATGATGATGGTCATACAGTAGAGAGTATTGCTGATGAGGAAGAAGAGGAGGAGGAGGAAGATGATGAAGATGAAGAAGAGGGTGAAGAGGAGGAAGAAGGTGATGGTAAGTTGTAGACTTTAGAAAAAAAAATAGAGGTTTATGAAATTTTGATGGCAGTACCTTCATGATGAGTATGTGCAAGGGAACTGAATTTTTTCCCTTGGTGTCCTGGTTTAGGGCAAATTTGGGAGAAAACCTCCAAAGGGGGCCCTTCCAGAAAGCAAACCCACACGGCCCCTCCCCTCAGCTGGTTTGGGAAGGATTCCTCAGAGAGAAGTGGAAAGAACCTGTTTATTTAACAGGCAAAGCACCCCCCCCCAGCTTCATCCTAGGAAGGACACTTGGTTATTGCAACATTGCCTTGCTTGTGGTGCTGGCATCTCTCAAGAGCAGTATCTTGCTGTCAGATATTTATTCCTTTATAATAAAACTTTCTATTTATAGAGGAAAATAGATAGAGTTGTATAGGTGAGAATGAACATTCAATCTTGTTATGTTTTGTTTTGAAATGTAGGAAAGTGGTGAAAGACTATTTCTTAAGTAAAAACCATGTGAAGTTGTTTATATATTTGTCATCTTCTTGTGTTATTTAAAGATCCCACCCATATCTATGCAGAAATTGCAGGCTAGAAGTGTTTTTATAGGTGCAATCACAGGAAGAAAATCGGGCAATATAGTTGTAGTAATGTGTATTCTAGTTAAACTTCTTGCTTTATACATTCTTTTAAATGACTCCATTATTACATAAAAAACGCCTGTCAGGTGGGGCTTTCACTCATATCTTGACAGAGAAGGCTTTTTGTATGTTAGTGTGTGGTTGTTCTCTAGCTAATAATATTTGTGTAAAATGAATCACTACTTGTATTTGGAAGATATTCTCTGCAGTTATGAATTGGTTAATTCATAACTGATTTGGTAACTTAATCTTTGTCTTTTTAGGAGATGATGGCTATGAGCAGATTTCAAGTGATGAAGATGTAATTGCTGATCTAGAACGTGAAACATTTAAGTATCCAAGCTTTGATATTGAATATACTCCTGAGGATCTGGCATCTGTGCCTCCTGTGACATATGAACCTTTTGAAAAGGAGCTTGGACCACTTTTATACTTCAGCTGCCCTTACAAGACTGTATTTGAAAATGAAGTTGCTAAAATAAAGGATCAAGACACAGAAAAAGAAAATTCAGGGGCAGTGGAAGGCTCAGTTAAATTAACTGAACTGCTGGAATTATATCAAGAGGAAAGGGGTGCAAAGTGGGTCACAGCATTAGAAGAAATTCCAAGTTTAATAGTTAAAGAATTGAGCTACCTGCTGGTGAAAGACACAAAGCAAGACTATATTACCCAGCTAGTAGACTGGACCCTGCAGGCTTTAAACCTTCAGGTGGCTCTCAAGCAGCCCATTGCTTTGAACGTTCGACAGCTCAAAGCTGGGACAAAGCTGGTGTCTTCATTAGCAGAATGTGGGACTCAAGGAATAACGGCACTCTTGCAGGCAGGAGTGATTAATGTGTTGTTTGAACTGTTGTTTGCAGATCATGTATCATCCTCCCTTAAACTTAATGCTTTTAAAGCTTTGGATAGTGTAATTAGTATGACTGAGGGAATGGAAATGTTTCTAAGAGGTGGCACAGATGTACATGAAAAAAGTGGTTATCAGAAACTCCTGGAACTCATACTGTTAGATCAGACTGTGCGAGTTGTTACAGCTGGTTCTGCAATTCTCCAGAAATGTCACTTCTATGAGATTCTGTCAGACATTAAAAAGGTGGTGGATCAGTTAGCAGAGAACACTCCTCCTCTTCCTAATCACACAGAGCCAGAACAGGACCAGGACTTGGCAGGACTTGAAAGAACCAACCAAGAATATGAAAATGATGTGGAGGCTCCTATGGATATGGATCATCTTTTGGAATCTTCTAATATAAGCGAAGGAGAGATGGAAAAACTTGTTAGTCTCCTTGAAGAGATCTTCCATTTGATGGAAACTGCTCCTCATACAATGATTCAGCCCCCTGTGAAATCTTTCCCAACCATGGCACGCATTACAGGGCCCTCCAGAAAGGGATGATCCTTACCCTGTCCTGTTTAGGTACAGCAGTTGTGAATTTAATTTCTAGAGTGTGTTTCCTCTAGCTTGATAGAAATATATTTCAGGGGTGACTTTGAGATATTTCACTTAACTCTTTTTTGGAAGATTCTAGATTGTGGATATGAAGTCTGAGAGAGCTTGATAAGTTAATGTGCCTGTTATTTTATTGGCTTTTGATCAACCTAGAATGCACCTAGCCTGAAGTTAACATCCTTATTACTCTTTTTTAATCTCCTTATTGCTGGTAATGTGCTCACCCTTCGGTTGCATTCGTAGATGCTGACCAGTTATGCTTAGTCCTGTCCAGTTTGAAAATGATTGTAAATCTAGAGTGTTTATTATCTTCGAACACAACTATGTATATGGATAAAATATGTCTGGAATTCCTCAGTCTGGATGTTGAGGTGACAAGATGCAAACTGGTCTCTGATGAAAAAGTCATGCAGTTGTGTCACTGTGCTCACTTTCACAGCACAGGCAGAGGAGCTGAGGCTTGCCTGCCTTCAGCTCCTTAAAACATCTCATGGGTTCTTACTCTGTTAGCAAATTTCTGTCTAGAAAGTATTTCTGTAAATGCTGACAGATTTCTTTGGTAGCAGTGGTGTAGGTCATGGCTGAATATAGGCATCTACATGCAAAGAGTCTTCAAAAATTGCCTGCTAGATATGCTGTAATTATTGATTTCCTAGCACATTTAAAACATTGAATCTGACATTGATGATGATTCAGATGCAGTAAATTTAATAAAATACAGTGTCCTGTTTTGTGTGTAGATATGATTGAGGTTTTTATTGTTTGGGTTTTTTTAATGGAGATCAGAATTTTAGGACTTATTTCTGTAAATATAATAGCAATTACATTTTGTAAGGTTTAAATTTTGTACTGCTTCATAATTAGTTATTTCTCATAGTCCACAGAGCAATAAGTACTGAAGCTGGGAGGTACATAGTTCTACATAAAGTGTTGACAAATATTTGTAGTACTGCTGATTACTTACCTGATTTTGGTTTGTTTTTGTTTTTTTTTTCAGATATCTTCATAGTCACCATTTCTTGGAATGCATTACTTTGCTACTGTCTCTTCCAGTGACAGGTGCACATCCAGGTGTGCTCCAGGCTATCCGAGATATATTGCGTTTCCTGGCACAGTCACAGAAGGGTCTTCTTTTCTTTATTTCTGAGCACGAAGCAACAAACTTGTTGGTTAGAGCACTTTGTCAGTTTTCTGACCCGGATCAAGAGGAAGGTCTGCAGTCAGATGGTGCCAACGAGGATCCTTTTGCCCTGTGGCTCCTGCATTCAACACAGACGTTACAGTGCATTTCAGAATTGTTCTGCCACTTCCAGCGGTGCACAGCCAGTGAGGAGACTGACCACTCAGATCTGCTGGGAACACTTCACAACCTTTACTTGATCACCTTTAACCCTGTAGGAAGATCTGCTGTGGCTCATGTATTCAGTCTGGAAAAAAATCTCCAAAGTCTTACTACTTTAATGGAGTACTATTCCAAAGAAGCTTTAGGGTAATGTATGCATTTATTTATATCCTTTAGTTTTTTAATTTTAAAAGTATCTATCTTTTATAAATAATTCCATAAATCTAAAATTTCCTTTAGATCCCGATGTTTTTATTTAAAGCCAAAACAACTTTTAAGTAGAAGCATGTAATACAAAATCAGGCCTGTCATTTGTAATCAAGTACTTAATGCCCCAAATCTGTGTAGGTCATCAACAAAGTTCTTGTAATATATGTAGGGCAAACTTTTGATTATGTGGAAAAATCAGTAGGTAGGCAGTTTTTATTCAAGCATAAAATGTTGTCTGTGGAACAAGTAAAAAGTTTGGTATGGAGAGTACTGCACACTACTCTGGGGTGGGAATCTCAATTCTTCAAGTTCTTGTAGATGTTAAATGCAGTCATTGTTTTCTCTGGACAGGCACTTTAGGTAGCAGTGATTTTAAAATGATTTGTGAAACAGATAAAGTTACATAAAAATATTTGCATGCCATTTGACTGGATGTCATGGTTTGTTGATGCTGAAATGAATATGAATGTGTATAATGTGGCAGAAAGTGTTCACTTGCCAAAAAATAGGAGGAAATTGTTTGGATTTCTTTCATTGATAATTGTATGTGTCAATCCTTGTGGAAGGTAAAAGTTCTGTAGGTAGATTTTTAGGGGTCAAATAATGAAAATCTAACAGATATCCATTTGTGTTAGCTGAGATCTAAAGGAAAACCTTGTTGTTGTTTCAGAGACTCAAAGTCTAAGAAGTCAGTGGCTTATAATTATGCCTGCATCCTTGTTTTGCTGGTGGTACAATCTTCCAGTGATGTCCAAATGCTGGAACAGCACTCAGCACCTCTGCTGAAGCTCTGTAAAGCAGATGAAAATAACACCAAGTTGCAAGGTACAGTATGTGTAATTATCAACTGAGTTGTTTGAATGTATAGAAGAAATCTTTTTTATGTGCATAATTGGTGCTTTACAGTTGTCTGGCTTGGATAATGAAATTACTTTTGCAGTTGCATCTGATTAGTTGAGTCACTGAGATAATGTGCAATTTTTTCTGTTAATGAGAGTTAAATAGGAAATACTTAGAGTTAATTTTTTTTTCAAGTAAAATAGCTACCATGAGTTCTGGATAATTACAGGAAATTTGAAATTATTCAAACTGTGTTGATAATAGGAGAGTAAATTTCTGTAGAAGTGGACTAACTAGTCAGTGAGCTGAGTCTGATTTTTGTTTACTATTGCTATTGCTGTGGTTTAACCCCTGCTGGACACTGAGTACCACACCACTGTTGCTCACCCTGCCGCCCACCCCCGCTGGGATGAGGAGGAGAATCAGGGAAAAACAAGTAAAACTCCTGGATTGAGATAAGAAGTTAAATAATTGAAAAAAAAAAGTAACATATAATAATACTAATAGTGCTAATGATAACAATAGTAATAATTGTAATAAAAAGAAGAGAAGAGATAAAACCCAAGAAAACAAGTGATGCACAGTGCAATTGCCCACCTGCTGATCAATGCCCAGCCCCTCCCCAAGCAGTGATCGTCCACTGCCAGGCAACTCTCCCAGTTTTCATACTGAACATGACATCCTGTGGTATGGAATATCCCTTTGGACAGTTTGGGTCTGTTCTCCTGGCTGTGCTCCCTCCCAACTTCTTGTGCAGCTCCTCATTCACAGAGCATGAGACACTGGAAATCCTTGACGTAGGGTAAGCACTGACTTAGGGTTAGCAACAGCCAAAACCTCAGTGTGTTATCAGTGTTATTATCATGCTGAATCCAAAACACAACACTGAACAACAACTAGGAGGAAAACAAGCTCTATCCCATCTGAAACCAGGAGAGTGATGTAGTCTGACAGAATCTTTACTACTAAATAATCCTGGGACTGTTTCAGGGCACCTAGGCCAGCTGACATGGAATAGTCCATGTTACCCTGTTACTCCATCTTTTGATGTCCAAGCTGTGTCTTGGTGTCTTCCCAGCTTGTGTTGACTTACAGATCAGGCCTGGAACACTCAAAAAAATCCTCCTGGAGACTATTCTGACACCTGAACATTGAGACTCTGATGGCCAAAGTTGTGCTCTGCACTGGTTAACCCACTCATGTAGACTTACCATATACCACATACCAATAATCTCTTCCAAAACTTAAATGCACTAAAAGAAATCAGAGTTCTTCAAAGTTTAAGTTTAAATTTCTCCTCTGTCATGCTCTTATTTTTGCTCCTCACCTGATCATCAGACCACTTTATGAGAAGCAGGGCTAGCTTAAACCAAATCATGAAATCAGTCTGAGTCATCAATTCATATGCACTTGAACTTCACTTTTTTATAAATATTTTCAGGAGCAATGGTTTTTAAATCTTTAAATCTCTTATCCTAGGAACCTGTAACTTTCAGGTTGTTCTAGACTGAGAGAGACTGATAATCTGTAACGACTTCTAGCATGAGTGAGTGCAGGGCAGAGGTTGGCTCTGATTGGGCACTTAATAGAAGTTTTGTGCTTAGCTTGTAATAACCTATGCTTTATGTTAAGGGGAATGTGTTTTGGTTCTTTTCTTTAGCTGACAGTGCCCCTTAGTGTCTTTTGTAAAAAATTGTTTGATTACAGATAATGGAGATAATGAGATGCCTTCAGATTGGCTTGAGCCAAATTTTGTCAGTGTGCATAATATATATTGCCTATTCTGGAGTTCTGTTTTTGTTGATGCTTTTCAGCTGGCTACAGCTGCACTAAATGCCCCACAAATTTTGCACTTGGCTTTAATGCCTATTGTGTAAATTAAGTACATTTTGATTGGAAAAGGTTTTATGATCATAAATTCACTGACTTAAGTCTTTTTTTTTTTTTTCCCAGAGCTCAGCAAGTGGCTGGAACCTTTGAAAAATCTTAGATTTGAAATAAATTGTATTCCAAATCTTATTGAATATATCAAACAGGTCAGTAAAATATAGGTAGATGTTATCTTTATTTATGTTCTATAAGCTTAGACCTTTTGTAGTCTGATATTTTGTCTTAGATATGTACTAACATATTTAAAAATACATACTGTTATCCAAAAGAGATGTTTCTATTAAAGCCTATGATCTAGGCTGGGTCTTGCATTGTTATATTTATTGAAACAAAATCTAAGGTAAATATATGATGCAAAGATCTAATTATTTAAATCTTTGAGCTTCCTGTAAATCACAATGCAAATGTTGATGCTCTTTTTTTTTTAGTTTCTGCGTTAATTATGACTGCTTACCAAAAGGTGAAATAATTAAACTTAAATTTTGTGACACACAGTAACTAAATACAGAATTTGAATTCTGTAGCATGAGTATACTGGAGCAAGCAGTATACTCATGAAGTCCTTCCTTGTAATACAGACTCATTCCTTTTTTCTTTTTCTTTTCCCCTAAAAGAATATTGACAGTTTGATGACTCCAGATGGAGTTGGTCTTCCCACTGCACTTCGTGTTCTCTGTCATATTGCATGTCCACCGCCTATGGTAGAAGGTATGGCTGATGGATTTGTACAGGTTCAAGTACAAATCTTAGTTTTCTGAGTCTTCTACTTAAACCTGGCTAAAGTGTAACTGTGATTGCCCAGGAGAAATTAGAAATACAAAAATATTATTTCTTTTCTGTACAGGTCAACAGAAAGACCTTAAGTGGAATCTTGCAGTTATTCAGCTCTTCTCTTCCGAGGGAATGGACACCTTCATCCGGGTGTTACAGAAGCTGAACAGCATCCTTATTCAGCCTTGGCGACTCCATGTCAACATGGGCACCACACTGCACAGAGTCACTACGATTTCCATGGCCCGCTGTACGCTGACTCTGCTTAAAACAATGCTGACAGAGCTCCTGAGGGGAGGATCCTTTGAATTCAAGGACATGCGTGTTCCTGCAGCACTCGTTTCTTTACACATGCTCCTCTGCTCTATTCCTCTCTCAGGCCGCTTAGATAGCGATGAACAAAAAATCCAGAATGACATTGTTGATGTCTTACTGACTTTTACACAAGGTGTTAATGAAAAACTTACCATTTCTGAGGAAACTTTGGCGAACAATACTTGGTCTCTAATGCTGAAGGAAGTTCTCTCATCAATTTTGAGAATTCCTGAAGGCTTTTTCTCTGGACTTATACTGCTTTCAGAGTTGTTGCCTCTTCCACTGCCCATGCAGACTACTCAGGTATAACTGAGATGTATTTAGTTTTTAAAGAATTTTTATTACTTTTATATAACACTTTGACCATTTTTGTAGTGGTGGAAAGAACAGATGCGTGAAAGGATGAATTAAAGTTGTAGTAAAGCATTTGGGCTCACACAGATTCTGTGTAGATAAGTCTTTTTCAGCAGAAACAAAATTGGTATTGGAGCATTTTTCTTAAGTTAGCAGTCATATCTTGTTCTTTTGTCACTTGTGAGATTATCTAGATTTCTGTTCTGTTACTTAAATGACTGTCTCTGAAGCTTTTAATTTAACTCTGAATGCTGAACTTGGTATATTAAGGCTCTTCTTTCTTTTGTCATGGATCTTGAATTTGTTATCTTTATTAAGTAAGCATAAAAGGTCTGTGGCAATCCATGCTCCTGAGGGAATATCTAATTTGCTGGCTCATGCACTGTCATCTGGTGACAATGAAAATGGCATTCCATATTTTTAATGAGGACAGTAGTTGTGCTTTGTTTATACATTGTGATAGAATTCAGATTTTATCATAAAAATTGACAGGAAGAACCCTCCTGCCCTTCTGTTCGTGCAGGTAATTGAAGCCCATGATATTGCAGTGGCACTGAACACCAGGAAGCTGTGGAGCATGCACCTCCATGTGCAGGCCAAGCTGATCCAGGAGATCGTTCGCTCTTTCTCCAGCTCGTCCTGCCAGCCCATTCAGCACATGTTGAGGAGGATTTGTGTTCAGCTCTGTGACTTGGCTTCACCTACTGCTCTGCTCATCATGAGGACAGTATTGGATCTAATTGTAGAAGACCTGCAAAGGTATTTTTGTTTTCTCTTGCAAAGATTTTGTTGATGAACTGTTTAAT
Source organism: Molothrus ater (assembly GCF_012460135.2). NCBI lineage: Eukaryota > Metazoa > Chordata > Aves > Passeriformes > Icteridae > Molothrus > Molothrus ater. The sequence goes on from NC_050478.2 coordinate 132,071,183, forward strand.
TCACCTTGCTTCTGCACAGTAGATTTAGCAGGAAGAAAATACTTTTGGAAATATTATGCATTATGGGCTGAACAAATTCTCATTCCAGTGCTATATGCTGTGTCCTGATAATGCTTAAGGTTGCCAGAGAACCAGCTCATACCTCTAGGTTTTGATGTAGACAGTTTCATGTTGCATGTTTATGGTAAGTATTTAGGAAGATTTTCTTCAGGTTGGCTTTGCAAAGCCTCATCTTTCCTATAAAGTGCTTTTAAGGACCTGTATGACATAAATTAGAAGAGTAGGCCAGTAAAGTTTGCTGTACTGGAATTATATATGTGTATAGATGTTTGTAAACTAGTGGAAGTTGAATGATACAGGTTCAGAGGGTTTTGAAACTGAGTGCTCTTTCTTTAAAACATAATTATCCCCTTAGATACTGTTTACATAACAGCATATTTATCTTATACAATTAGATACCCTACAGTATTTAAATGCACAGTAGATTAATTAATGATGTGACCAGAAGTTCTTTAGTGAAAGTTGAGCAGTTTTCAAAAAGTAAATGGAACTATAAGTTTAAGTATGCAAACTAGGTGAATTTTTTCTAAAATGCAGAATTATATGACTCCTGTGATGGTTGTTTTTATAGTTTCTTAGAGCACTTTAAACCAGCTTTTTCACAGTGCACTAATAACCCTTTCAGCAACACAGAAGACAAAGAGAAACAGTACACTGGACAGACCACTCGACTGCTTGCTTTATTGGATGCCCTGGCTTCACATAAAGCTTGTAAATTGGCTATTCTGCATCTTATCAATGGAACTACTAAAGGAGATGAAAAGTATGGAGAGGTTTTCCAGGAGCTCTTGGCTTTGATGCGATCAGCTGGGGACAATGTCACTCATCAGCAGTGTTCTGAATATGTAACTTCCCTTTTGCAGTCCCTCTGTGATCAGGTATTGGCTATATTTAATGCATAATGTGTGTTGATTATTGTAGGAGAAAAATTAAATGAGGTTGTTTCTTAAGCACCCCTCTTTTTCCAAAATTAAAAAAAAATAACCTTGTTAAAACACAAAAAATGGTGCATGGTTGGCTACTTTGGCAGATATGCTGCCTTCTTGTTCTTGAATGTAAATAGTTTCTATTTTATGACATGTCTTCTGCATTATGTGCACTGTTCTGGCAGCTCATTAGAGACCAGAAACTGAATGGGACAAAGATTTCCTGTCCCATCAACTGAGAGAGGGATACCATTTCTCCTTGTGGGCCACTGACAAAACTTGAGTTGTCACTGTTCACTTCTTACCTAGTTAAATAAATATGTATCTCTTAGTTATCTAACTGAAACCTCTTGAAAATGTATTCCAAATATAAAGATATGTATGCTATGCTGGTACTGTAAAACTCCTCCATTAAAAAAAACAAACAGAAGTTGGTAGAGCAAGGTAAGAAATGCTCATTGAAAGTTGATTCATAGACTGGCCCTGTAGTTTCTCATTAATCTGTGCACAGATTTGCATGCCATCATTTGTCTCACTAGCACGTGTATTTATTTGATCCAGTGCTTCCTCAGTTACACAAAAGACATGTGGATGTTGTTGGTCAGTAGAGATAATCAGCCATTTGCAAAGATATACAAACAAGATATCTCTGTCCACACAAACTTGTTGGGAAAATCAATCTTGTTTGATTTTATGTAAAATATGGAAGTGACAGAAGATCCTAAACTTCATAGGTGGTGTCTGCCGCCTCTTAGTTTTCACAGAACCTTAGAATCAAAGCATATCTCGAATTGGAGGGGACCCATAAGGATCATCAAGTCTAACTCCCTGCCCTTCACAGGAATATCTAAAACTAAACCATGACTAAGAGTGTCATCCAGAGGCTCTCTGAACTCTGACAGGCTTGGTGCCTAATCACTTCCCTGAGGACCCTGTTCCAGTGACTGACCAGCCTCTCAGTGAAGAACCTTTTCATGATGTCCAACCTGAATGTCCCTTGATGCAGCTTCATTCCATTTCCCTGTGTCCTGTGGCTGGTCAGCAGAGGGAGGAGAGCACCTGCCCCTCTCCTGCTCCCTTAAGGCACTTTTAGATTGCTGTGAGGTCACCCCTCAGCCTTCTCTTCTCCAGCTGAATCAGCCAAGGAACTTCAGCCTCTTTGACCAGTGTTTTGAGATTGAGGGACACATTGACTACCTAGGCAGGAAACTGTGTATGTTATCCAGTGACTATTTGACTTTAATTTTACCTCTGCTACAATATTTCAGAAGCTGAAAAATTTGAAGCTTTTATGTTTAAAAAATAAATAATGGTTTGTAACCCTTAACAGGACTGAACAAAAAAGATGTTCTAGGTTAGTATTTTGCTGATCAGTAATAACTGAAATACTGGAATAAGATGATAGAGGGATAGTGAAAGAGCCCAGTGCTTCTGACTGCATGTGTGTATGGTTTATATTTACTGCGGGCATATAGAATGCATTTTTACTATATGTATAATAATAATTCTTTCAGGATATTGCACTTATTTTACCAAGTTCATCAGAAGGCTCTGTGTCTGAATTAGAGCAGCTTTCCAACTCCTTACCAAGCAAAGAGCTGATGCCCTTAATTTGTGACTGTCTGATGGAAACATTAACGAATTCTGAGAGCAGTTACAGCTGTCTGCTGACATGCATCCGAACAATGATGTTCCTTACGGAGCATGACTATGGCTTCTACCACTTGAAGAGGTATGGTATTTTATGATATCCCTGACAATTTAAAATTGTTTAAAAACTGTAGTGTGGAATAATTTTTTACATGTTTAGTAGAAAATGTTGAGGATAAGGCATCTAAGCTTTCGTTTCTCATTGGGGCTTCCGTGTTTTACTCAGTATTTTGGTCTTCCTTCACACTCTGAATAATTTCTGCAGTATGCATACAGAAGCACTTAATTTCATGAAGGAGACAAAGCATTTGAAACAGATTTGTACACACTGTTTCCCCACTCCAAGGCTGGAGGATTAGAATGAGATGTAGTGCTCTTGTTCTTTCCCTTTTGTGACACTCAAAGAGCTCTCATCTGGAGAACTGTCTGTAATTCCTGTCTTTTTAGGGGATTCAGTTTGCACTTCCCGAGTGTTCTGATCTCCAGACAATTAAGGCTTTAGCAATTAGTTGGTTTTTTTTCCAAACCATTTTTGTTCACTCACTTTGAACAGAATATACATGTATTGGACAACATGTTGTTTTGATACTTGATTCTTTGTCCTGTATTTGGACCTGTTTCTGTTTGCTGAAGTTGAAGTGCAGAGGCAAAAAGGTGAGGCTTGCAGAGAGAAAAAGGAGCCTTGTCAAGGTGGTTCAAAACACTTTACAAGTTGTAGATGCAAGAAGCCATAAAACCACCAATTAAAAATTAGCAAGTTACAGATGATGTTCTTGCATCTTAGAGATGCTGGATCCCATGTGTCCAGCTGTCAGCTTCAGTGCACAGCCTTGCTGTTTCTGTTCATGTTGCCTTTACAGTTTGTTTTCTGCAGTTAGGCATCAGGGGGTGGAGTGAAATTGTAGCTGCAAGCATGATCCTGCTTCATACATAAGGTCCTTGTGCAAGCACATATTTCTGTACTTCAGTCCCTTTTCTGCCAAAGATGAAATTGTGATTTCTTGAATGTTTTGAGGTAGTATATATAGCTGTATATGTGCACTCTGAAATATCTGCAGATATTTTCACCAGACAGTACTGGTGAAAACAGGAGTTTAGTGTGGAGAAAATACTGAAGCTCCAGCTTTGTAATCAATGCTGAAGATGATAATTGTAAAATTTGCCAGGTTTATTTTGCCATTTTCTTCTAACCAGTTATGGTGGAACAGTCACAGTGTATGTACCAATAAAGTATTTTCTCTCTTTTTGTTTTACAAACAGCTCTCTAAGAAAGCACAGCAATGCTCTGTACACTGTATTGAAGCGAGTAATAACTAGTTTCAGCAAAGACACGGGTGAACTGGCCTCTTCATTTTTGGATTTTATGCGACAGATTCTGAACTCTGATACGCTGGTAAGCAAATATGTATTGAATGCTTAAACTCAGCTGCATTTTCTGAAATCTGCAGTGTGAGACATGCTCAGGAACAATTATTTCAGAAAGTGGTTGATTGTGCAGATTTCTGGGTGGGGCTTTTCCATCAGTAATGTAGTGCCATCTTTCGTTTTTAATGAAATCTGTGAAAGCTGGGCAGGGATGTATGTTTAGTAAGTAAGAGGGCTTTTCAGGAGGAAGAAAGGCATATGTGTTCACACTGATTTCCTAAGTGAATAGTATGCTGTGGTGTCCCACTTTTAGATTCACAGCATCCTGTTAGAGAGCTGCTGTACTGATGTGTAGTATAGAAAAAACTGTAAAATCTATGATACAGACCTCATCTAGTACAGGAAAGGGTTGCATTCATCTTGATGCAGTATATAAACTTGCTTGTTGAAGTGTACTTTGTTAAAATAATTTACATCATATATTTTTAAATCAAGAGAACTCATTTTGCTAGATTTGCTCTAATGTGTGTTAGAATTCAAAGGGATTTAGAGTCCAGAAGTACTGAACATTTATGAGTACTCGCTCCCCAACTGTCAAATATTTTAGGGATGTTGTGGAGATGATGGAAGCCTTATGGAAACAGATGGATCCCATTCAGGCAGAACGCTGGGTCTTACCACTGCAGAGTTAAAACATCTACTACAGAACAAAGAAGAAACCCCAGAAAGCCTGCTTCTTGATCTGGAGAAACATGTTATGGTAAAAGAATTCAAATAATCAAGCTGATGTTGCAGTTTTCTGTTAGCACATCCTATGAGCCAGGCAGGTAATGCTGTCATGGAAGGCAGCACATACCTACAAGCAAAGGGTGTAGGGTGGTGGTGAAGCAGATTGTTAATGCAATAAGCAGCAGGAACCCCAGCTTAGCAGTGGCTCGATGTTACTGCTGACTGGTAAGTGGAATTAATACTGGGGGCTGGATATTGTTGGGTGTTTTCATCCGAGGCCTGAACAACAGATTCCTTTTCAGTGAGTTTGTGGATGCCAGCAGGATGGGGGGAGTGACTAATCTGACATACAACAAAGCCTCAATCCAGAGAGATCTCAGTAAATGCTTTAGGATTGGTTTAGCAGCAAGTTTGTGTGGTTCATTAGGAAAAATGCTAAGGTCTGCAGTGAAAGCAGGATAGTCCCATGCCTTGTTGCAGGCTGGGCTGACAAGGGCCAGGTGGTTGTGTTGGTTGATAGGTTAAAGGTGAGCCAACAGTGAAGGGTCACTAGAAACAGGTGAGTGAGTGTGTTCTCAGCCATCCTGGAAGGAGCATGGTCAGCGCAGCCAGGGGCCTTGTTGTCTCCCACCATGGGATGCTGCTGAGCTCTCATGTGAGTGTTGTGTTCACCTGTGACCAGCTTTGCCCTCTCACCAGTTCTAGAGAGACCTGGGGAAACTGGAGAGGGTTCTACCAAGGTGCTCAGGGACCTACAGAACATGTGCTAGTGAGTGAGAGGAGAGTGAGAGGAGGAAGAAGCTGGGCTTGTTTAGCCTGGTGAAGAGGGCTCAGGAACTATTTCACAGTTTTCCACAGCTGTTTGGGAAAATAGTAACAAAGATGGTGGAATCAAACTTATTTTGGTAATTCCAGATGATAAATCAAGGGGCAATGCCCCTGGATTGTGGCTTCAGAGGTTCAGGTTGACATTAGGAAACAAAAAATTACCCACTGAGAGAGAGGAGAGTGAAGCACTGAACAGGTCAGTGAGGCTCTGGGCTCTGTGTCACTGGAACTTTTTTTTAGACATGACTGGATAAAGTTATGGCTGACCTGACCTGGCTTAGATGGTAGTCCTGCTTCAAGCAGTGATGGTGTGGACTGGACTAGAGGACATGCAGAATTCAATGCATCCAACTTCTCTGTGATTATAATTGCAAACTTAACTCTGATATTCAAATTGATTCTCTGTAACTGATGGCAGCCATGCAGTAGATAGCTAATTTAAGAGAGTCCATGAAGCAGCTGCTCCACAGCCTGTTGATCATAAATGCCTTTCAAGTGCTTTATTCCCTCCTGTCCCTTCCCTGGCTGTCTACATCTATTAGCTAAGAGATTAAAAGCCATTGTTCTGAATGAGGAACAGCAGACACAGGACATTGGAATGCTTCTTACATAAAACCTGGGGCAGTGTCTTCCTTGGGACTGTTATAAAGGATATTGCATCAGTTGGGAATGGAACCTAGAATGTGCATGTGGTGACATGGTATGTTTAGTACCACACCTAGGAGCTTTCTGCTGTTGTTTGTGTACTCAGGTGTCTTACTTTCTCAGGTGTCTACTTCCACTATTTGTGGCTGGGTAGACTGTTGTATAGTAACTCCACCTTTTTTAATAAATAAGCAAAACATTTTTCCTTCTCTGCAGAGGGGTGAAAATTCTGATTTGTTCTGTGTTGACATAGGATCGTTCTAAGGAAGATGATGGCCTTGAATCCTTACTGGACAACATTGTTGGAGTAAGGCAGATGTTGGAGTCAGCAGGTGATTCTTGTCCACTGAGTGACCAAGATGTTGAGCCTACTCTTTCTGCACCAGACTCTCTTCAGAATTTGTTTAACAACAGGTAAAATGGTTGAGTGTGTCAGCAGTGATTTATTTGTGAAAATTGACTATTTTATGCATACATAAATTAAGTATATTAAAAACAGGATCTAAAGAGCACTGTTGTCACTACTACCCACAAATCCCAATGTATTTAATGTCATGTGAGTATCAAGAGTAGGGCAGCAATGTTCACGCCAGGTCCTGTGGTGCTGTGTATGCTTGCAGGTGGTTGTGGTTCATAACCAAGCAGGCCTTTGGCCTTGTTCTGTTGTAGGACTACGTACGTGTTGGCAGATGTGATGGATGACCAGCTGAAGTCCATGTGGTTCTCACCCTTTCAGGCTGAAGAAATAGACACTGACCTAGATATGGTAAAAGGCTTCATTAATGTATCTGAAGTGGATTTAAAAATGAGGGTTAATCTGAACTAGTAGCATCAGAAATTCATGTGGCTAAATGGATTGTTTTCCTGAGCTCACCTTTCTAACTTGACCCAGATAGAGAGGTTCACATTTGTTAAAGGGGTTATCAAATGCTTTCAGATTGACTTGGAAGCTGCTACAAAATTGGGATCTTTTGCAGTACCCTAGGGGAACAGTTGCTGTGTCAGTCTCAAACTGCTTTTGCACTGCTCTTGAGGCTTTTCATCAGTTTGTATTAAAGGAAGAAAATAATGTTATTTAGTTTCTTTTCCTTGCTTGTCTTCTGTCATTGCAGTAATATCCACAAGAGCCTCAGAGCTTCATTTTTTTTTATTTAAATACTTGCTCTGAGATAACAGAAGGGGGAAACATGGCAGTAGTAAATGAAACTACCTGCACAAAAGTTTCTTTTTTGAAACTTCTGGATTATAAACTTTAACGCTAATAATGGAAAATACAGTAACATTCTGGGTTTTTTAGAACTAAGGAATTGGCAGTGTCTTAATTTCTTGTGTGAGAAACAATCAGTTTCTGTGACTTCATTGCCTTAATTCTTTTTTAGTTTTAATTTTTTAATTTACATGCAAAGATAGTTATGTTTTAATTTCCGTAGCAAAACCAAAACTGTATAAAAGTGACATTAATAAATTTATAGAGCTGTATCTTAAGCAAGAGAATTTTCAACTGTGGGTCATTAAGTGGCAAGATAGGTGTTCATATTTGAGAGCTATGCCCTTCACTCCTTTTGTGTTCAGATCTGTCAAGATAATTTTGCTGTAGCTCTGCTTCATTTTTTGTTTTGTTTGTTACTGCTGCATGTTTTTGGTTTTTTTTTGGAGGTGCTAGTAATGATGTTTTGATTAAATTTTCTCTTTGAAGGTAAAAGTTGACTTAATTGAACTGTCAGAGAAGGGCTGCAGTGACTTTGACTTGCAGGCTGAATTGGAGAGGTCATTTTTGTCAGAACCATCATCTCCTGGACGCACAAAAACCACAAAAGGGTTCAAGCTTGGCAAGCACAAGCATGAGACCTTCATAACTTCAAGGTAAAATGAACTTAATGAGTTAACTGTGTCTTCAGCATTGATTTGTATGTTGTCAAAATGTCAGATACCTTTCAAATTGCATCTCCAGTATGGAGAATGCCTGACCATCAGTAGTACAGTGTTACATTAGCTAACTAAATCATGGTTTGTCATGACAGTGGGAAATCTGAGTACATAGAGCCTGCAAAGAGAGCTCATGTTGTGCCACCACCCAGAGGAAGAGGAAGGGGAGGATTTGGACAAGGAATTCGACCACACGATATCTTCCGTCAGAGGAAACAGAACACAAGCAGGCCACCCTCCATGCATGTGGATGATTTTGTTGCTGCAGAGAGCAAAGAAGTGGTTGCTCCAGATGGGATACCACCAGCCAAAAGGCCACCAAAAGTGTCACAGAAGATTTCTTCGCGTGGTGGATTCTCAGGGAACCGTGGAGGACGAGGAGCTTTTCACAGTCAGAACAGGTTCTTTACACCACCTGCTTCAAAAGGTATGTTGGTTCCTGTATTAGAACTGGAGTAGATGCTTGCTAAAATTGCTTCAGTAATACTAACCCAATTTCCTAGCAATTTATCATCCCTGGTGTGAGATCTTCCTTGAAGCAGTGTTGTTGCAATGAGTTGTTTAGCACCAGGAAAGATTCTCTTGAAGGTGAGAACCTCCAAAGCTGTAGATAGCTAATTTAAGAGAGTCCATGAAACAACTGCTCCACAGCCTGTTGATCACAAATGCCTTTCAAGTGAAACAAGGCTGTGAATTCCCATGCTGCCTTTCTGCCTCTCTTTTACAAAAGTAGTCAGCTGTTTCAGCAACTCTTGGAGTGCTTCCCTGTCTTTTGTGACATGTAGTTACTGAGATCAAGCACCACAGTACATATTTGGGTTAAAATGAGGGTTTGGGATAAAAGGATGGAAGATCCTTGGAAGATCCTGACAAGAATACGATGCAATTTTCAGTGAACCTGGAGATTGTAACCTACAGAGTGTTAAATTTCTTTCATACATAGTCAAGATTGCATTCCTTTTCCTTCCATCCCATAATTAGGGCAAGTCCTTGCAAAGTAAAAACAGAAAATACTTCTATTCATAAAGTTATAAATACTAGAATTTATTTCACCACAAAATCTGAAAGTACAAGAGTTTGTCTTGATACGCTAGATAATGTGAATTCTTTTCAACTTGACTCCTTGCCTGATAAATAGATCTGTTCCCTGATTCTGTGCAGAATAACTTGTAGACTTCAAGTTGGAATACTGCAGGTATGTTGATAGAGAGTATCTTTATCAATTTGAATTGTATAAATATTATGTTACCACCCTGAGTATTGTGAAGATTGAAATGGGAAAAAAAACCCCAAACCCAGTGATGTTTGCTCAACAGTGTGTTGGTTTTTCTCTCCCTATCTAGGAAATTACAGTCGTCGTGAAGGTGCTCGAGGCTCAAGTTGGAGTGCACAGAGTACGCCCAGGGGAACCTACAATGACAGTAGAGGTGGTCAAAGCAATTTTAACAGGGGTCCACTGCCACCACTGAGACCATTAAGTTCAGCAGGTACATGGTATTCATATGGGCATCGAACTATAGAGAATTCCTTGAATTTCATTTTTGCTTTACAAATGAAACCATGCAAGGATGCTGCAGACACCTTGAAATTCAGCAAATGTTTTAAGCATATATGAACAGTTGTCAGTGAGACCATGTCAAATACGTGCTTTTGTACGAGCTGCCCTGTAACCCGTAAAACTTGCTCAATTGAACACGTGATCGCAGAATCTTAATTTTGCACTCAGACTTTTGTCATTCGATTCTCTTCGTACCTCCATGGTAATCGTAGCGCAATTAAAGCAGCAATGCTTGCCTAAAAGAAAAGTGAAAATTAAAAGGAGGAAACAGACGCTGTTTGTATCTCATCCTGGTTTTGTTTCTTACGCTTTGGCAGCAGCTACTCCGCCTAGGGCTTTTTTTTTTTTTTTTTTCCAACTGAGTATACTTTTCTTTGCTTTAAGGCTACCGACCGAGTCCTCGCGATCGTGCGTCCAGAGGCCGTGGAGGAATTGGACCGTCTTGGACAAGTGCTAATAGTAGTAGCAGTGGTGGCTCAAGAGGGAAATTTGTTAGTGGAGGCAGTGGAAGAGGTCGTCATGTACGTTCCTTCACACGATAGAAAAAGACCCAGTGGTGGAACAGCTCAACCTTGTGGACTTCTGTGAAGATGACAGAGAAAGCAGCGTCACTAACGGACCAATTCAGTTTCTGGTATCTGGAGGACACCAAGAGAATATTTTTGTCCGAAGAAAAAGCTTTTGTTTGATACAAGAATTGAAATTTCAATAGAATTCAAGACTTTTTGTGTACAATTGTAAATTTTTTGTTCCTTTTGAAAGAATGTTTCAATTTTTTTGTGGATTTCAGTAGACTATACTCAGTAAAGCACCTCTTTCAGTTAAGACTTGAAGAACTTCTTAAATATTCATTGTGCCAAAAGAAAGGTGCAAGTGTTTTGTGTGTGACTTATTACTGCAAGAAAATTAAAAAATATGTATGTAAGGCAATTTTGGTTTTTTTTTTCCTCTCAGGTTTAGAGCCATTAGCCTTTTTTTCCTTTGTTACTTTATTATCCAGTCTGGGTTATTAATCAATGAGGTGTGTCTGGCAGGAGGTGCAGTAGCCAATGATGGAAGGAAGAACAACTGAAAATAATTAACCTGTTAAAGTATACAAATGTCAATGTAATTAATGTAGGTTTTGTTGTACATCTTGGGAAATGAGATTAGAAACTTCTAAGTCCCACACCAGGTAAAATTTGAATAAAGTCTGTCACTAACTTCAGGAAGAATAAGTCAACATTCCATCACTTACTTTACAACTCCAGCTCATGCATTAGGAGCACAGGAGTTATTTGACTGGAAAGCAGCATATACTTTCAGTTAGAAAGCAAATACTCATACCCTTAGAGTACCTGGAGTTAATTTGTTCCCTCTCTCTCCTCTGCCTAACATAGTTGAGAAGAGGGCAGAGACACAGGTGTGTAACCTGAGCCAACATGTAGTCTATAAAGAACTGGAGTTTTGTTCCTGTAATTAGACTGAGATACGGTGAAAAGAGAAAAAGGAGGAGTAGGAATTCATAAAGAAATATCACTACTCGATTAAATTCTGAATTAATTTTCATATTGAATTCAGTGAAGTAAGGTTTTATGTGTTTGCATTCCTTTGGGCTCCGTGGGTTTCATAGAATTAACAGATTTTCAGTAGCCATTGCATTTTTGGACAGGGTGGGGTAGCCTAAAGGCCACATGCAGTATTTGCAAATGAGCTCTACTGTAAGACTTAGTTTGATTTTCACTTATGCTTGGTCTGTTGACACTACAGAAGTGCTATAGAGGGGTCTTACTCTACTTAAATACTGGCCGTATCGTATTTCAAGTGTTCTAAAGTATGGTATTATGTTAAATAGAAATTTTTTTACCTCTATACTGCCTGACTAAATTAAGTAGGTTTTTCATTTGATACACAGAAGGCCCCTATTAGCTGTATTTTTCCTGCATGGAGACTCTGAGACTGTCCCACTGCCTGGGAGGTGATTGAATAACCAATGAAAGTGGGAAATGCCCATGAACTGACTGGGTGCATCTATGGGGAGCAATATCGGTTCTTAAAGAGTTTAACCTTGTTTAAAATAACATGGACAGATTTGGATTGGAAGCCAAACAATTTTCTGAATGGTAAAATAAGAGGGAGATGTAATTTTACTAATAATGACTAAAATGGGTGGAGCTTTCACAGGCATTACTGTTATTAATGCTATTTTTTTAAGGAGCACTGCATAAATATTTTTAAAGCTGACTCACTCCTTTATACCATGTGTTTAAGGTGGTTATTTTTTTAGAAATTTTACTGTTTTCGAAACTAGCAGGGATATAAATCATTTGATTTCTGTCAGGGAATTTGAAATGAAAAGTAAAGTATCAAGCATGGAATAAATATGTAAATATTCAGTACTGGTTCTTCAAAATTTAAAATATACAGCATGTCACATTAGTAATTTTCAAACTAGGAGGAAATAAAGGGTTGATACATTGGTGTATGAAAGCTATGTAAATTTAAACTTGAAAAAAGAAGTGTGTGTATATTATGTTTTTTGGTTTGTTTTGTTTTTTTTACTAATGAATTTAGTTCTGTGACCCTTCAATACAAAGTGGTTCCTTTCATGGATAAATTCAGCATGAAATAATGCTGTTCAAAACTCAGGTGTTACTTGGTTTGCTTTTTAAAATGAGATTGCTACCATGAGTAAATAACACTTCAAAGAAGTGTTCAATTTTGCTTTTGATACTCTGGCTAAAAAAAGACATTTTCAAGTTCTGTTTCCTGACTGGAACACCAGGAAGTGGTGAACTTCAGAGACTCCTGTGGTGACTTGATGAGCAGAACACTGGGAGGAGAGTGAGTGAGGCAGAAGAGATCTCCAATGCAGCATGGACAGACGAAGGCACAGTTTGTGTGTGGCATAAGGGTGAGACATAAGTTGTGTGCATTTGGTTTTGCTTCCAAAATCCTTAGCTGCTGTGCAGTCTGTAATGTGGCTGAGGGCCAGGTGCACGTGGAGAGGCGTAGGAGATAAACAGGTATCAGCCCAGATCTGGGCTGGTCTCTGCTTGTGCCATGTTGGCTTTCAGCCTTTTCTGCTGAGTAACTCGTCCAGCAGGTAAGAGAATGTGTCCAGTTGGTGAAGGCAGAGGACTGCATGCAGCAAATTCCTGCTTGAGTGCCCCACGTCCAGATTGCTCATGTTTAAGCAAGTACAACAGCTCTGTTGTTTTGCTGCTCTTACATGTTCCACCAGGGTGTTTGTAGTGGCCGTAAAAAAAATTGCATAAGGGGTAAGATTTCTGCAGTTGATGGATAGAGAAGGAGTTCTTCCCTTGCCCCTTCATTGTCCTATTGTCTGTGCAGGACTGGAGTGTCGACTCCAGGATTTCTCAAATTTTTGCCAGTGCTTTGCCTTCCAAGCTCATCCCATTCAGAAACTCCCATCTGTGAGGTGGGAGGGAAATCTGGAGAAGGGATAGTTTGACTGAGCACCTGCTTTGTTTATTGCTTCCTCTAGGAGGGAAAATGCAGCCTTGCCTACTCCAGGGCACCAAGCCTGTGATTGCAGTGCATCTGTGACTCCTGTGCTATGCAGGCCAGTGTACCTAAATGTGATAAAGAGGGTACTCAAACTTCTGTACAGAATGAAGTGAACCAAAGTGTGTTAATTGTGGTGTAGACCCTTTATTAGTTCAACTTTTATACAAAGTGTACTTCAAAGTGATACAAAGTGTTACCATTTCTTATACACACTAGAGATTAAGATCTGTTGACTGCTGGTTTATCCTTGTGCATATAAAGGTAGAAAATGTAAATAGACTGGCAGCGACCCATAATGCTGGAAGACAGTTCAGTGTTTACTCAGTTAATAGAAAGTTGCATAGAATTGTAGGTCTTGATAAAGGCATCTTCTGCGTGGTAAAATCTCCCTGACCTACCGTACTCCACCTGACAACAGTACGGGAGAAAGGCAAGGCTAGTACTGCTCCTGTCAATACTACCCAGCACTTCGAAGGAAAGTGGCTGTAGAGAAGCACCATGCCAGAAACATCCAAGAGGACAGCACATGGAAAATTTCATTTGCAAGGCTACCAATTTCTATAAATTGTAGGAACTCTTTGCAACCAGGGACTATTAAAACGTTACTTCATACAAACACCTAAGAACAGTTCAGATAAAACCACTTTTGGCCAGTGAAAATACATCACTATAGCAGGTATTCCGCTTGACTGTGCAATTCCCTTCCCTTCTATGCTGCCAAGAACCTCTTTGTTTATGCAAGTTCCACATACCTTACTTAACCACTTGCTCTGTTTCTCAATCTCCCAAGCTTGGTACTGTGACACTGTGTATCCACCTAATTGTGGACAAAGATTTAATCTCCATTTAATTCTAATGCCATTGTTAACTCCCTGCCACACGCTGGCAGCTCACACTGGTAAGCTGGCTGGTGGCACAAGCTGGTGAGGCCACATCTCTGCTTTTGGGCTGAAGGAACAGTCACACCACACTTGTTCTCTCTCTTTGCTCTCTCCAGCTGCAAAGAGACAGAAGCAGCAATTCTTAGAAAAAAACACAACAATTTGCACAGTTACTGGTACACTTGGAGCAGCAGTTCCACTTGTGAGGAAATGGAACTGATTAAAGTGTGATTTAGTATGAGAATAGTAATACCAGTAATTCCATGCTGGAATCCTCCTGTAAAGCACTTTCAGCAGTGTCTCATATAATGCTAAAGTATGATCATGACTATGGAAGTATCATTTTCAAGTGAATGTCTTTAACTTATGTCAAGTCTAGTACAATATTTGAAGTCTTACTTTTTGTGAACAGGATTAACAGACTATTTGAAAGACAGAAAAAAAAATCCCTTGCTGTTGCCAACTGCTATTAAGAGCTGCATAATACATGAGACTGGAAAAGCAAGAAGTAGATGAAATATTAACATAATGGGCTATTTAATGTCAGTCTAGTCAATTGTAAGACAGGTCAAATGATGATGATACTTCAGCAATGCCACCCTGTGAGGGGTTCATTAGCAGAGGAAAATCTGAAGTGCAGAGCCATTACCAACCCAGAAGAATGGCATAAAGCTTAAAGTCACCAGAGGGACCTGATGCCATTAGCTACTGTGTGCCTATTTAAAACATCTCTGAAAGTGCTTCTGTGCCGCTAAAGAAACCCAAACTGACAGTCCATGCTGCAGCTGGTGGACCCAAAGCATTGCCACATTTCCACACTGGAAGTTCAGACTGTCAGAGCTTGACAGCACAGCAGAAAGTCCTTCCTTGCCACCTAGGACATGTTTTCTCACAGTTTCATGTCCATTAGGAAAAAGACAGCAGGTCAAATGCTAGGTAAACATTAAATAAACCCTATTTCCCATACTAGGAGGAATTTAGTCAGAAATGTGTGGGTGAAGTTTCTAAAGCAAACAAATGCAGAGATCCCATGATGGGGAACGCACAGAGCAAATAGCTTGCTTTCTTCGGTGGTCAGAACAGAAAAGATTGGGTTACTGCCCTCTGACTCAGGAAAGATGATCCAGCTCATCAAGTTCTAATGGATTCTGAAGTAATTTTCTTCTTTACATTAGGCAAAGTAGATAAAGTCACATCACAACCACACAGTTACAGTACACAAAAAAGCACTAACTGAATCTAATAGCATGAAATCTGGTCCTGCGAAAAAGCTTGAAAATTAGTGTGAATGCTGCAATAATGTCACACAGGGCACAGACACTCACAGCTTGCTTGTTCAGAACACGAGAGCAACAGCATTCTTACTTTCTACCTATTGCTTTAATACACATTGATGTAAGTGAAGTGACCCCTGAACATTTAGTGTGAGTGAAGGTCTTCCCAAATCATAGCTACTGGTTTAATATTTTAGATTATTTAAATATGGCTGCTTAAGAGATATGCTATGGCATGAATTGGCGAGATTGCTAGTGCCCCAAATACTCTCAATTCCTTTACAGAAGAGCTATTTATGTCAGTTTTTAAATACTCAAGACCTGAATATGTGTACATCTGCCTCAGTGGTACTAACAAAAGGGCAAATTAGAAGATTTATTAATGCCCAAAATTCAGACAGCTCTGACCACAAATCTTCATAATATAGACTGTGCTAAAGAAGATTGCTGCCTCTCTCTTTGGTTATGCTATTAGCTATAAAAGCATTGCTCTGAGCAACAGCAAGGCATGCACAGTAATGCAGTTGCTTTCTAAATGATAAAATGAACATATTCGGGTTGTTGAATCTGCACACATCTTCCTGAGCCTCCAAAACTGATTTAATGCATTCAGTAAACAGAAGGTATCTCTATAGTTAGTCACTGGTGAGCTGAGAATATGCCTTAGTTATACCACTGAAAGCAACATGAACAGGCTGTGTAAAAAGTTTGGAGAAAGTCTTTAAACAGATTTCTCATGCAGTGCTTATAGATAAATGCCTCCTTGATTTGTGGGTCTGTTAAAAATCCTACTGCAAACTTTGAATCATAGAATCATCAAGGGTGGAAGAGACCAAGTTCCACTGTCAACCCAGAACTAGCCCTGCAACCCTTAAACCATTAACCATTGCTCAGCCCCAGATCCTGACAACTCTTCAACACCTCCAGGGATGGTAACTCCAACAGCTCCCTGGGCACCCTATTCCAATGCCTGACCACTATAACAGTGAATTTTTTTTTTTTTCTAACATCTAATCTGAACCTCCCCTGTCTGAGCTTAAGGCCATTTCCTCATATCCCCTCTCTGTGGACACAGTAGTAGAGACCAGTCCCCACCCGGCTACACCCTCCTTTCAGGGAGTTGTAGAGAGTGAAAAGGTCCTCCCTGAGCCTCCTCTTCTCTAGACAAACAAACCAAACTCTTTCAGCTGCTCCTCACAAGACAAGCTTTCTAGACCTTACATGAGCTTTGTTGCCCTTTGCTAGACACACTTCAGCATTTCAATTTCCTTTTTAAAGTGAAGGGCCAAAACTGGACACAGCACTCGAGGTGTGGCCTCACCAGTGCCAAGTGCAGAGGGACAATCCCTGCCACACTATTTCTGATAAAGACCAGGATGCCACTGGCCTTCTTAGCCACCTGGGCACACGCTGGCTCATATTAAGCTGGTTGTCAACCATCACACCCAAGTCCCTTTCTGCTGAACAGTTCTCAAGCCACTCTGCCCCCAGCCTGTAGCACTGCATGGGGTTGCTGAAACCCAGGAGCAGGACCCAGCACTTCGCCTTACTGAACCTCGTGCACTTGTCCTTGGCACATTGATTGAGTTTGTCCAGGTCTGTCTGCAGAGCCTTCCTACCCTTAAGCAGATCAACACTCCCATCTGACCTGGTGGTGTTTGCAAATTTACTCAGGATGCACTCAATCCCCACGTCCAGATCATTAATAATGGTCTTAAAACAGAACTGGCCCAAATACTGAGCCCTAGAGAACACCACTAGTGACCAGCTGCCAACTAGACTTAGCTCCATTCCCCACCACTCTCTGGGCCTGACAACCAGCCAACTTTTTATCCACTGGAGAGTCCACCCATCCAAGTCCCAAGCAGCTAGTTTTTCTAGGAGGACGCTGTGGAAGATGGTGTGAAATGCTTTACTGAAGTCTAGATAAACAACATCCACAGCCTTTCCCTCATCTTCTCAGCAGGCCACTTAGTCATATGAGATCAGATCAGTCAAGCAGGACCTGCCTTTCTTCAATCTGTGTTTTGTGGGCTTGATCCCTTGGTTGTCCTGCATGTGCCATGTAATGGCACTCAGGAAGATCTCTTCCAGAACCTTGCACAGAGCTGAGTTCAGGCTGACAGGTCTGCAGTTCCCCAGATCATCCTTCCAACCATTCTTGTAGATGGGTACTGTATCTGCTAATCTCCAGTCAACTGGAACTTCTCCAGTTAAGCAGGACTGCTGATAGATGATTGAAAGTGTTTCGGCAAATTCACAGAACCACTAGGTTGGAAGAGACCTTAAAGATCATCGAGTCCAACCCGTGCCCTAACACCCCAACTAAACCATGGCACTGAGTGCCACATCCAGTCTTTTTTTAAACACATCCAGGGAGGGTGACTCCACCACTTCCCTGGGCTGGCCATCCCAGTACTTTATCACTCTTTCCATGAGAAATTTCTTCCTAATGTCCAACCTATATTTCTCTTGACACAGCTTGAGACTGTGTCCTCTGGTTCTGTCAGTTTCTGCCTGGTGAAAAAGACCAACCCCCACCTGACTACAGCCACCTTTCAGGGAGCTGTAGAGAGTGATAAGGTGACCCCTGAGTCTCTTTTTCTCCAGGCTGAACACCCCCAGCTCCCTCAGTCATTCCTCACAGGGCTTGTGTTCCAAGCTCCTCACCAGCCTCGTTGCCCTCCTCTGGATGCACTCAAGGGTCTCAACGTCCTTCCTAAACTGAGGGGCCCAGAACTGGACACAGCACTCAAGGTGCTGCCTCACCTGTGCCAGTGAGTACTTTTGCCAGTTCCCTCATTACTCTGGGGTGGAACCCATCAGGGCCCATAGCCCTGTGAGTGTGTAACTGGCACAGCAGGTCACTAACCACCTTGTCCTGGACTATGGGGGTTTCACTCATGTGTCCATCAACAACTTCCATCTCAGGGAGCTGGGTATCCTGAGGACAACTGATCTCGATATTGAAGAACGATGCAAGAAGGCATTAAGTACCTCTGCCTTTTCCTCAACCCCTGTCACTACACCACCCTCTGGATTCAACTAATGCTGGAGACACTCCTTGACCTTCCTTTTGCTTTCAATGTACTTAGACAAACATTTTTTGTTGTCTTTAACTGTAGTGGCCAAAGCAAGTTCTAGTTGGGCTTTGTCCCTTTTAATCTTCTCCTACATGACTTTGTGAAGTCCTTATAGTCCTCCCAAGTTACCTGACCTCCTTCCAGAGATGATATATTCTCTTTTTTCCCCCCTAAGTTGCAGCTTAAGTTCTCTGTTTAACCACACTGGTCTTTTTCCCATACAAGTTGTCTTTCCACACATGGGGATAGTCTGTTCCTGAATATTTAACAATTGCTTTTTAAAGCACATTCAGCCTTCCTGGACTCTTTTGCCCTTCAGAACTAACTTCCAAGAGACTTGGTCAATCAATGTCCTAAAAAGGCCAAGGTCTGATCACCAAAGTCCAAGGCAGAAGTTTTGCT
The DNA here is from genome assembly GCF_012460135.2 of Molothrus ater. Lineage (NCBI taxonomy): Eukaryota > Metazoa > Chordata > Aves > Passeriformes > Icteridae > Molothrus > Molothrus ater. The sequence goes on from NC_050478.2 coordinate 132,090,020, forward strand.
GGTGCCCCTCCTTACTTCACCCAGTACAGAAAACCCTAACAGTCTGTGGTCAATCTGCCCAAGATGGCCACTGACCATCTGTTCACCTGACAGTTTTTCTTAGCCCACAAGCAACAGGGCCCCTCCTCTGTTAGTCTCATTTACCAGCTGTGTTACTTAGAAAACTGTCTTCCACACATTCCAGGAACCCATCAGGCTGCTTCCTCTCTGCTGTATTTCCAGCAGACATCTGGCAAGTTGAAGTCACCCATGAGCACAAAGGCTGGTGACTGTGACGCCTCTGCCAGCTGCTTGTAGAAGGCCTCATCAGCCTGTTCCTGGCTCGTGGTCTCTAAGGGACTCCCACCGTGATGTCTGCCCTGCTGACCTTCCCTGTGATCCTCATCCAGAGGCACTCAACCTTGTCATCTTCATCATCAATTTCAATACAATCAAAACATTCCCTATTGTACAGTGCTACCCAACCACCTCTCCTGCTTCGCCTGTCTCTTCTAAAGAGCTTATATCCAGCCATTGCAGCACTCCCATGATGATGGTCATCCCACCATGCTTCTGTGATGGTGACAACATCAAAACCTTCCTGCTGAACAATGCTTCCAGCTCCTCCTGCTTGCTGCCCACAGTGTGTGTTGGTGTAGATGCACTTTAGCCGGGCCAATGGTTTTGCCTGCATCACAGACCTGCCACCCTAGGTTCATCTCTAGTGATCCTCCCCTTTCTGAGGTGCATTTGACTGGTACATTTGCCTCAGGGGAGGCAGAGAATGCTCTATCAGTCAATCTCTTCCTCAGATGCTCTAACATCCCTTAATCCTTCCACCCCCACTTTGAGTTGTACTGCTAAGCAGAGCAGATCACTGACCTACTTACACCCAGGTGTTCTGTTACCCCTCTGATGACAGTGCCAGGCTCTGGCACTCCCTGAGCCAGCTTGAGCACTAACACAGGTGTCTGAAGCCCAAGTAACTGTGCAAATATTCATCTCTTGTGCATATCAAGTAGCCTTAAACCTGCCACAAGAAAATTAAGGATACTCTAGGTATCTATATATACTTTAAAGACATTGAGTACCAAATGACTGGTCTTATGCTTAAAAGATCCTGTAGAAATACCTGACAGTTTCACATATAGAAACTTCAAATTTTTAAGAAGCAGATCCATTCCCACAAACTCAAAGTTATTCACACATCTGTTTAAAGGTTATTCTACTACCTCAGGCTTTAGTATTAGTCCCTTAAGTGTGTTATCAGCCTCAGAAATGAGGAGAAGCTCTAAAGCAACAGTCAACCTCACCCAAAGCTGTTACATAGCAGAAGAATTACAATTTAAAGTGCTTGCTTTCCACCTTTGAAATAAGACCTTCTACTGACTACAAACAAACAAAATCTTATTAATTTCTATTACTGACTTACTAATGCTACTATTCACTTTTCCCCAAATTAAGTACATCCCAAATGGTCACATTTGCTTTTTTGTTTCAAACAGAGATACTGAAATGTTTTTTTCTTCCTGGTCCATAATAGTCTGTATCTTTGACTTTAAAAGGCTGTAGTTTCAGTCTTAAAAGATTCCTGTAAGTGATGCAGTAAAGAGAACACAAATCAAGTCTCCTTTCCCTTTCTATAAAAACATTAGCTAAAAATATGTCTTCCAATTACTGGTTTTAATGACCAGTATTCCCTCATGGAAAAATTCTTCTGTTTGTTTTTATGGCCCCAAAGGAAATACAGTTCTAAGTTAGACTTAAAAAAAACCCAAGTAAATCAGGAATTATATAGTTTACCAATCATTCAAAGAAAGTAGTTTGCCAGAAGCCAGTATTTGAAGAAAATGCTTTTTGAGCTTAGTACTATTTAGATAACTGTAACTTCCCTAGGTTTTCTTTTTACACTCTCTAGTCGTGTCAAAGGACGGAAATTTGACTTCCTGCTTCCCTCTGTAGTAGTCAATCTACAGTCCTTCTGCAGCCCCTTCAGCAGCTCCATTAACTCCCGTTTTTCCAGCTCTGCCTGCTCCAATTCTTGGCGGTGCTGCCTCTCTGCAGCCATCAGAGACCGTACATCTGACATCATTCGTGACATCTGACTCTGAAATGCAAACACAAATTTACTGCAAGAAACAAACCCTCTTCTAATGATGCTGCAATGAAGTCAAACTGGCCACGCATGTTGGGTGATGGAGTCTTTGGAATAAAAACCACCAAAAATTTTTTTTGATAGTGCAACAAGTGTAAACAATTTGAGACACAATCCAGCATTCACCTTGTGGGATGGTCTTGTTCTAAAGATTACAATATGTTTTTCAAAAACATTTTGTTTGCATATTCTGTTTCTTATGAAGTATGATAAGAAACAGCCAATTTACCTCTGTGCTGCTTTTATTTTCTATTTCAAGAATCGAAACAAAATATGGTTGTGGTTATGTTCACATACATTCTTCAAGGATTTAACATCAAATCCAGTAAAAATAAAACTGTGAACTATAAATTTTTAAAAACTTTTTAAAAGCTTTAAAACTATTGCTTTAAAATAATTTTCTGTGATATAATAAAAAGAGGATGAATAAAAGGATAAGACAGCCTTGCTTATTACTTGATGAAGTTTACTGTGAACCTTTCCAACCTTCTGATCACAGTGCAAACACCACTCTTGGCAGCAGGGCTCTGTGTCAGCTCTGGACTAAGCCACTTCAGATAGCAATTAAAAATGGAGCTGAATGTTTAATTACATCCAGTTTTGTGATGCATACTCTACATTTAGACACTGAAATCAGTTTCAGATTGATCTGCTGACAATGTTATGCATGCACAGAACACGGGTGGAGTACCCAGGTAAGCTCCAGTGAACCTGAAGCAGTAAACCACAGGAATACAGAATCCAGCCTGCTTCTCCACACAGATAACCTGGCAAAGCTTTGATGGTTTTGTTCCCCATACCTAATGCCATTTTCCTCTGTATGAGACTTTATTTACAAAATAGAAACTGCTACTGGGAAAAGCAAAAAGCTAGACTGTTAAGAGAGGAAAAAAAAATTGTATTTACCTTTAGTTCTTCAATTTCATTTTGCAGAATACTCTCTTTTTGGACCATATGCCTTCTCTGTGAATCTAACCTTGACTCCATCTCATGTTTTGCCTCCTCCACTCTGCAGATCATTTCTGACCTGAAAAGTTTATTTCTCCTTGTTAAGTCTTGTAAGCAGAGAAAAGAATGATCTTCAAAATCCAGAAAGCCTTCTTGCAGCCAAGCAGACTGAACTGATTCCCATCAAGCTCTACAGGATGCCTCTGTAGAGGCATGATTTATTAATTTAAAAAGAAAAACAGCATAAAGATGTGCATTGTGCCCAGGGGCATTAAAGTGCCCATGAGGAGCCTATGGAGGGACAATCAAATCATACTCCTCAAATAAAATATTCCCAGAGCTCAAGAAGGTGTATTTATGACTTTTAAGTGATTTTCTATTGTTTGCCTACAGTATGTGCTTGCTGAGTGTTATGAAATAAGAAGCAGCCAAGATAAAAAGTCTGAATCCTATAGTATTGCTAAACAAGTAAGGAAGTGAGACAGCCTGGGTGTGTGGACATGGTAGGCACTTACAGACACAGTTTAGTGGTGGGCCTGGCAGTGCTGGATTAACTGCTGGACTCAATGACCTAAAAGCTCTTTTTCAATCTAAATGATTCCATGGTTCTGTGTAACCTCGTTCACTTTTATGGTGGACACTAAATGACAGTATGCAGTAAACTGTTACAGCCTAGTCACTCACACAGCTCCACAGCCAAAACCAGATGGCACTACATTAACCTTTTGAATTCAGAAACCAGGTAGCAGAATCACTTGTGTCTCAATGCATTTAAACCATATTTGAGCCTGACTTCACAGCAGTGTTCAAAAGCACAACACTTAGGAGCTGAAAGATACACATGGGAAGGAGTCTGAGCGGGGGAAAAAACCAAAGTAGAACTGGAATACAGTGCAAAGGGAAAGCTACAGAAACCTACGTAAGAGGAAAACAATGAGGCTGGTAAGAAGAGTCATATTCATCAACTGTTTATCTACCAGAACCTAAAAAAAAATCATAATTAGACCTTCAGTGGTTGAATCTACCTGTACCTGCCAAAATACTTACAGATTTTTATCTTCTCAATCTGTAAAAACATAAACTAAATACAATTATTAAATAATGTGGCTTCATCTGTATAAGAGGCCAATGGAAGAATTAAATTGCCAGCTTCCATTTTCTTAGGTTTTTTGTCATTTGTCATTTTAAATAGGAAGCTTGCAATTCTGTTCAACTGCAAGCAAATGGTATTTTAAGATTTATGGTAACTTGGAAAAAACGCTCAACAACAAACGCCCAGCAAGAATTTAAAGTCTATGCTGACACATGATAAAGTTCTGGCCTGTTAGCATCAAGGAATTAACGGCCATTTAACACATACCAGAATCCAGTGCTAGTATTTCAAAGTGCTTCATGCAGTGACTTTCAGCCCAGCCCAGCCCAGCCCCGAGAGAAAGAGAAGCTTTGTACCGAAGCAGCTCCAGCTCCGTCCTCAGCTCTGCCACACAGTTGTGCTGCGTGTCCTCGGCACTGAGGATGGTGAAGCCGCAGCCGTTGGGGCACTCGCGGCTCCGGTACTCGCACACCGCCAGGTGCCCGTCCAGGTTACGCCGCTCGATCTGCACGGTGCAACCTGAGCAGGGGGAGCAAGGCAAGACAGCATCTACAACAAAAGCACTCTCAGTCATTCCAAACAAAAACACTCAAGAAAGGAAGCTGAGAGAAGTGGTTTCCTTAGGACATGAAATATGACAGTTACACATATGTAGCTACTCATACAACGCTGTTAGGAGGTCTCACTAAGATACTTAACCATTAACTGAGAACACTGAAAGGCTGGAAGGAAGTATTTTCTGTATTTTCTGTAAGTCTTCTACTGCTGGTCTGGCATTAAATCAACTTCAGTAATGACAATCCTGATGCCAAACTAAGACACTAGCAGCTTGCCTGTGCTACCATCATAGATTGCAATGACTGGAATTATAAAGAATACACATGTGTAAAAAATATTATGCTATCAAACTTAAAGAAGTAGTAAAGAGAGATGTGGATGAGATGGAATGTAAACTTGTTTTCCAAACAATTTGTTGGGTCTTGTTGCTAATGTACTAGACCGTAATAAGTTAGAACATTTATTATGAACATTTAATAACTCATACAAAGATAGAAATATTTCCACAGAAATTCTGGGATACAAACTTTGCAGTTCTGTAGTGATTAAAAGTAAAGCTGTAAAGAATCAAAAATAAGCACTATATAAATTATTGCTATATTCAACTCTCTAAACTTGAAGTTTGTAGTCTCAACTTATGAAGTCACACTTAGGAAGTTTGTAGTTTAATTGTTGAGACTCCCTTTGTTGAAGTACACACTTGCATTTAATTCAAAGAGAATAATGCATTAATGCAAAGAGAATATCAACTTAAGGAAACTGAAACAATGGAGTATTGAAACATCCCAACAAACCATGCCAGAAAATGGCAAGTGAGTTCTCTAGAAGAGCTTTACTAATAAATCTAATGATTTGTAATTGAGGTACTTAAAATACATTCCATGTATTTTTGGGAAAGAGTTGCAGAGATGTAAGAGCCTTCACACGCCAAACACCAGACACCCAGTGCAGTGTAAAAACATGAATCTGTAAAACACTGTAAAATACTTAAATCTGTAAAACACTGTTGTTTCTGTAGGAAGTAGAACAGGTGAATCAATCATCCGCAGAAGTCACTTCTGAGAAAAATTATAACTTCTAGCAGAGCAATTCTAGTACCTTCATCATCTCATAATTAATTACAATGGCAGCCCTTAGCATCATTAATTAGATTTTAACTTTACCTAGGAGCAGACAACATTTCAAATTAATTCAATGGGTAAATTTTAACAGTATGTTCCTTTTTAGAGGTATGCTTCTTTCTCAGGAGGTGTAGCCTTGCTTTAAATAAAAACCTCAACATGAACAATTCTAACTGGAATTTAGCTTAGAGTAATTCTTATTTCCAAGATATATTTTTGTTAAAGCTATGTCACAGAGCTGACAGCTGCACATGCACCAGGCAATCAGGTGTTTTATAAATAAATTATGATCCCTAAGTCTTCTGCAAGGGCTACTGCATTCATTCAAACATCAAAACATGCAGCCAGAACTGGAAAACACTCATAACTTGACAGAAAGCAAAACTAACAAACTACTACATTTTCATACATTCAAAGTTCATCATATTCATTTTGGTTAGTTTTTGGATAAGAAACAGTTGCTAATCATCAAAACTGCCATAAACAGGTACTATATTTTGTTCAAAACACTGCTGTAAAGAGCAGATTGTGCCAAAGCTTTGAATTTCTGTTAGGAAATAATGGCCATTATTTGCAGTTCTGTTGATGGGAAGATGACAAATGTGTTTGTTTAACATAAAGGATTCAACTTTGAATGTTACTCACCAGCATTGGAGCAGGGTATCTGACTGTACTCACACTCCCTTTCATGCCTGTCTATAGACTCCAGAGAACAAACCATTTCACAGCCATACTCTCTGTTTCTGCAATGTAGCTGAAGACGGTTTAAATCATTTTTCATATATCTACATGCAAAGAAAAGAATTTGTCCTTAAATCTTGGAACACTATTGAAAAATGTGTACTTTCAACTTTTGGGAAAAGAAAGCAAGACTCTAATCTCCATCAGGAAAAATTGTGAGTAACTAGCTAAATTTATTTATTTTTTAAAGAATTCAAGTGACCATATCAGGAAAAAAACCATTTGAAAGAAACAATGTTAATGAAAAATTCAGTCTCCAAATTTAAATGCACAAATGAATTCTTTATTTTTGAATAGTTTTAATTCTGACCTTTCACTGGCTCAGCAGATATTATCAATAACAAACACCAGGGCTACTCATTTGCCATTTAAGTTCTCTGTTTCTAAACATGTCAGACTACAGGACTACAGGGAATATAGATAAAACAATCTAAATATTAAACTCTAGTGCTCTGTCTACACTATAGCTGACTTCCAGATAGTAAATCTCAAGAATGAAAAATTATGTTCAGAGTCCTAACAAAGTTAAATTTACTGTAGCTGGAGACTTTAAATACATAACTGTTAATCTGAGCAAGATTAGATAACGCAGATGTTAAACAGCAAGCAGCGTCTACTGTTGAAACTGTTTTGTTCTGACACTAGCAAGAATTAACATTTAAAATAGAACAGTTTGTTTGGGCAAGACCAACAACAATCATATGGTCCAACTGTCTGACCAGCTATAGAAGGCACTAGTGAGAACAGCCTACAAGGTGGTTCACAATAGACATTCCTATGTCTAAAGATCTTTTTAAAAATGATTTGAAGGTCAGAAATTTGGTTAATATCTCCAGGAACTGTTAATTACAAACCAAACTACAGCATCTAAGACTGAAAAGAGATACAGAGTGTGTAGTGACTGTCATCAAGAGTCGCTTTGCTTGCTTTCTCTAAAATCAAGTATGGAGAAGTTTTGGTGCTGTAAAGGACATTCAGAGTAATATCCAGACAGGCATCTAGAATCAACATCAAGATATAAAAAGGTGGAGAATAAACTAAGTGTCCTTTCAGTTTTGAAATCCTAACACCCTGATGGTTAGTTATAATAAATAGAAAATGCTAATGCTTTCATGTAAGTAAGCAGTTGGTGTCTGCCAGAGGCATACTGGATAAAGACAGCCTGAGCAACAGTATTGACAGGAGATGAAGCTGTGCAAGCAAAACTGAGAAATCCTAAATTCATGTAATTTCAACACACAGCAAGGTTACTGGATACCTATAGAGAGGTCGTAGCAAAGACACATCAATCACTTGTCTGTCTTCAGGGCAGTTACTGTGATGAACAAGCCACCCATGGATACAGGCAGTGCAGAAAGCGTGTTCACAAGGAGCCTGCAGTGGATCTTCCAACACGTCTCGGCAGATGGAGCACAACAGCCCTTCATTAACATAGCCCACGAAGCGCTCAATGTCATAACCCATGCTCTCCACACCTTCAACCTGCTCAAAAACCCCAAACACACAGAAATAAAGCAATCTTTGTGCTGGATCTGTATGGGTAGATCCACAAAGAGGCCTGAAAGCAATTCTAAAAACATGGAGACCATAAAGTGAATAAAGAAGTGAATGTGTGCAAGCAAACAAACATTTACACACTCCAGAGACTTTCAGATTTAAGAGAATTTGAGAATTGTACTGCTGGATGTCAGAATCACAATTTTCTATCACGAAATTCTGAACTCTGAAAGCACAGACTTCGGCCCAGTGGAGCTGCGCTTCTTCTGAATGCTGTTATTGAACATAATTGTAGCAGCCACTGTGAAACATACAATTTCCATTTATATGAATTCTACCTGAAGCAGAAACATCGCACAAGTTCAAATGCAAATGTCTGGTTTCCATTTTAAAACCTTTCGTATAATGTCTAACAAACTTACAAAACGGTGTTCTTACCAACAATAGCTGTGGCACTTTCAGCTAACAAATCCTGGATTGATGAACTGCACATCATTTAAGATGTTGCTTTCATATTGAAAAAAAAGATTCTCTAGTCACTGTAGACCTCCATTTCAGAGGGAACGTGAAACCTCCACATGCTTAAAGACATACTTAATATTCAGGAAGTAAAAGAAGCCAAAACTGCAGCTAACCTTGAAATCATGAAGAGCTACTGTCTTTTCCTACATGATCTATTTTATAAAACTGAGAAGCTTTGGAATGGATTTGAAAGCTTTGTGAAAAAGAACTAATGGGCAATCTGCCTTCATCTAAATCCTATAATGAAAAACCTCGAGGAATTTGGCAAGACTCCACAGAACTTGCTTAAAAGAATAAGTTTTAGGCTCCACATTGCTCCTTGATGTACAAAGTTACAACTGTAAACCCACTGAGACTCACAAAAGAGATTTTCATTAGTTGTGAGATTTTCTAAATACAATAGAAAAGGAAGATATCTTACCTTTGTAGATTTTACTACATATATATGTAGTTTGCCCAAATACTCCAGAAACAGTTTTCTGATCAGTAAGGCATGTAATGCTTCCTTCAGTTTCTCTTCACTGCTTTATTATGCCTATGAGAAAAATTACAAAGAGTAAGGCTCAGTAGTGTTTCCTAAGTTACTGAGTCCTATGTCTAACAAGCCAGCTACTGAATAGATGCTGTCCTAACAGCCCAATAAAATCAAGTTTTCTAAAGCAAGCCACTGAAAACCTACAATTCAACACAGGAGAATTGACTAGATTATGGTGAAAATAATCATCAGTCTCTGTTTCAATTACTACTGATGCAGACATTTAACACAAAACTGAACACCCTGCCGATGATCAATTTTGAAGCCAGTTTTGTTTGTAAGACTGAAGACAACAGAATTAGTACTATTGAAAAGTAGCAACTGAAATCTGGTAAAATTATATTCCTCAAGAAGATAAAAGTTCCTTATTGACCTGTTCTAATCCCGTCATGACAGGCAGTTCATTTTTAAAACAAAACTATTACATTCAAGTTTGTTGTATTGGCAAATATCATTGCTGTGTAGCATAACTAGGGTTGATCACTTAAAACATCATAACATATAAGATATCATTATTAAACCCCTTAAGTTATGCTAGAGGACTTAAACTGCATATATAGATTAGATAATACGAACTGTAAGCCTAACACCTTGATTTGGTTTGGTGGATCTGCTTTTAGAAAACTTTCAAGGACAGGTAAGAGAAAAACAAAGTACTTTTACTGTTCTAGAGTTCTACTCAACAGTTCTAGTGGAATTGTGGATGCTGTGAGCTACATTTTGCACAAACACTGCTAGTCCCTGAGGACCAAGTCTTCAAGACACTCTTCAGCATATTTTAGCAAGTTTGAAGACTAACGGAATGCAAGAAAGACTATTTTTATCTAATGGGGAACAAAAAACTTTATTTGTGCTTAACAAGAAATGAAGTGCAACAGCAACAACAAAATATATATATTATATACATATGCATCTGTATATAAATATATAAGGATATATAAAGCCCCAGCCAAACCAAAGTTCAAATGAAGAGTGGATGGGAACTTTGAGGCAAAAAATAAGGGGGATTCTTCAGGACATTTTGAAGACTCATGTTGGAGCAGCAAAACACAGTGCTGGAACCCTTGTGGCCATGGATCTGGGACCTATGCCAACAGCTGTTACTGAAGTCCCAGACTTCTTCCAGTAGAAGTTTCCTAACCTGAAGAATCAGAGATGTTTTATTTTCTCATCAACTTCAAGAGATGCACCTTGTCAAGAGATAAGCAGAGGGAGAGCATTTGATGAATGTCATGTACTTTAGCAGTACAGATCACTTTACCCAGTATCTTTACCACAAAATGAGATCATTTTCAGCTTCTGCTTATCCCCAGAAACTTCTCTCTTCTCCATTTGGTCTTAAAACTTAGTTTCCCAATTCCACTAGAATTCACCAATTGTCACACTACTTTTTTTTGATTGCACCTAGAAATTACATCATTTCCTTGAGAGTTGTCAGTTGCTTAGCTTAAGCAAATAACTTCTAAACAGAATAAGTCACATAGAATTATAATACTGTGTGATTTAGAAGGCTGCTTGCTTATATCTACTTGCTTAGCATATGCAGCTTGGGTTGCAGGAAGCCTTAGGCTGAAAGCTGTGGACTTTTGCCTAGACATGCTTTTGGCTGGAACTGAGTTAATTTCCTTAGCAATTTTCCCGTAGCTGCTACAGAGCTGTGATTTGCCTTTAGAATGAGAAGAATGCTGCCAACACATCAATGTTTTAGTTGTTGCTAAGTAATGTTTATCCTGAGCCTAGGACTTTATTTTAGTTTCCCATGCTCTACCGGGGAGCAGGTGCACAAGTAGCACAAACCAAAAGATTAGGAGCTCATGGTCATCAGCAGAAGCTGCAACTCGAGATAAGAACAGTTAATAGCTTGCCTGCATGGACATGGAAACAGAATCCAATAAGCTGTTAGAAGACCCCAGACCAAAAATCACCACTGGCTGACAAGGGCCGTGTGAAGATCATGTAGGGGAGGGTGCATAAATTGTAAGATATCATTGTGCAGAGATTTCTTTGTTTGGGAGAGAAAGCCCACAAACTATGACATGCTATTTGCCTCTTATTGTTTCATATGTTTTATTTTTCCCTGCAGTTCTGGACAAGCAAAAATCTCCTCCAGACTTCACAGGTATCAAGTGATTTTTCAACAGTTGTCATCCCACATGGTTTGCCAGGCAGATGCACATCCAAAATCAAAACCAGAGATTTGGTGTGGATACGGTAAGAGGGAGAATACAGGTGGAATGTACTTCCCAACAACATCATCACATAGCTTGCTAAATGCCTGGCACTAATCAAAGCTATTCCACTGTGAAAGTCAGGACACTGAAATGAAATTAGTGACCTCCATTTTTGCATCTGCAGTAGCTTCTGATTTTTAAAAAATGCTTCTTTTTCATGTGACAAAAAAAAGCATAACTGTTTGAAAGTCTGGAGTGAACCATGACAGAACTACAGATGTGCATGGTTAAGACAGCATTTTCAGAAATGCTGCAGGAACAGAGTCCATGCAGGGCCCAGGGATAGGTGACACTGAGACATGACATTTCTTCAGCCTTTATTTTCACAAATCCTGCTATACAGAAGCAATATTTTAGTGTGTTTTTTGCCACTCTGACACTGTAAGCCACTTCAAGCATCAGTGCCCGAAGGGGCAGACTCACCCCTTCAACTGTGACTGTACAAGTGGTTTCTCAGGCACTTGATGCATTACTCTCAGTAACTGACATGTTTTAAGACTGAATTGGGGGGGGAAAATTAACTGTAGCAGTTTTCTTATGATAGCCCAAGCCTATCTATCCAAAAATTAATGTGCTCCCCACCTTCCTCCACCCCCCCCCTCCTTTGAATCAGTGAGAACATTTAATTTGCCCTTTTCCTGAACTGGCTCATGCAACTCACCATACAAACATCCATACCCTGATTTGATTAGTTAGGCTACAATTTCTTGTAAATGGCTCAGCAAAAGCTCTAGGGACTGTGAAGCAGGGCATGACCAGGCATAAGAAACTGCAGCCAGGGCAGAAAGGGAAGAAAGACAGACAGGAGCAGTCAAGGATGCTGAGGGATACTACTCCCTCAGCTCAGGTCCCCAGACTGGTACATTGGGGAGTTGGACAAACATTCGTGTAAGAGAAAAGGTACAGAGGAGGGTAAGAATAAATGAACAGCAACACCACCTTACACTGATGCAAACAACTGGTTTTGTTTTGTTTTTTTTTCAAAAAAAAGCTTATATAAAAATTATGAGCCAATTTAAGGCCTCTACCAGGAACTACATAACTACTATAGCTATTCTGTCAAAGAACATTTTTGTACAACACATGCTGTTCTGCAAAGCCTACTCAGAACAATGCCATCCATGGCATGCCTGGCACAGACCAGAGTCCAGAGAAGGGCAATGGAGCTGGTGAATGATCTGGAGAATGGAGTTGGTGAAGGATCTGGAGCACAAGTCCTAAGAGGAGCGGCCGAGGGAGTTGGGGGTTGTTTAGCCTGGAGAAAAAGAGGCTCAGAGGGGACTTTATGGGTCCACCTGAAAGGAGACTGTAGCCAGGTGAGGGCTGGTCTCTTCTCCCAGGCAGCCAGCGACAGGATGAGAGGCCACCGCCTCAGGCTGTGCCGGGGGCTGGGTTTCAGGTTGGACAACAGGAAGAATTTTTTCACAGAAAGGGTGGTCAGCCATTGGAATGGGCTTGGTGACCCCAGAGGTCTTTTCCAACCTAATTAATTCTGTAACCACCTTCGGTCATAGGTGCAGGGCCGGGCTCTGCCGCCCCGAGCCAAGCCCAGGGTCAGAGCTCTCCCCTCGGAGCTGTGGGAGGGGGAATTCTGTACAGCTAACAGGGGAAAGGCCTCCGGATTCGGCCCGGGAAGGCGCTTCAGGGACGCAGGGCACAGAGCTGGCCTGGAAACATCTGGAGGAGCGACCCGACACCAAGAAACAGCACCTGCGCTGCCTCAGGCAGCGACAAACACCCTTACAGCTGCACACGCCCTTCCCGCTCCCTTCCCCACACGGCAGCGATGCCGCCGCCGGCCCGGCGCAGGGCCCTGACAACCGCTGAGCATGAACCCCGTGCAGCGCCTCCCGCCCCGGGCCTGACCCCACCGGGCTCCGCTGCCCCCGGCCCGCTCGGGGCCGGGGCCCCGCCACTCACCCCGCCCGCCGCCGCTCGCCGCCGCGCAGCCCAGCTTCCCTTTACGGCCGCTCTCGCTTGACGGCGGCGCGGCGGGCGGCCCCTCCGCCATGCTGTGTGTGGCACAGACCCCGCAGGCCGGCACTGCGCATGCGCATGGCAGCGCCTTTCCCGGGTCCTGTCCCACGGCAGGCCCCGGCGCACGCGCGCCCGGCGGGAAGGGAAGGCGGCGCAGCGCGCACGCGCGGTGCGGCCGGTGGGACTGCCGGGAGAGCGCGGCGGGACAATTGAGCGCGGAGGCGGGAGCGGAGCGCAGCGCAGGTACGGGCGGCACGGGCGGGGGGCCCGGTGGAAGCGACCCTGGGAAAGACCCTACAAATGATCTAGTTCCAACCCCCCTGCCGTGGGCAGGGACATCTTTCACTAGACCAGGTTGCTCAAAGCTTCATTCAAGCTGGCCCTCAGCGATGGGGCATCCACAAGTTCTCTGGGCAACCTGTTCCAGCGCCTCACCATCCTCAGAGTGAAGAATTTCTGCCTTACATCTGATCTAAACCCGCTCCCTCAGTTTGAAGCCATCCCCCCTTGTCCTTTCACTACATGCTCTTGTAAAAATTCCTTACAGCTACTCCTGAGCTGAAGCGATTTTTCAGTAATGTTGGTGACGATGCACTCGCTGCCTGCAGTTTAACTGAGTAAAAGCCGATGCTGTGTCACGTCTCTGCAGTTGCCCACAGCCCCTGTTTTGCCTTTGTATCTGTGCCGGCAGCGCCTCTTCAAATGCTCCAGGAGCAGCTGTTAATTTTGGGCTGAGATGGGCATTGCGGCTGCCTTCAGCAGAGCTCCGTGCACACCGTGTTGAGCTGGATATGTAAAATCTTGAAACATTCTTTATATGTATATTTACTTCTCAGTGCAGCTACTAATATACCTTTAGGACCAAAGTACTGAAGCGGTTTCAGTGCCTGACAAACCAGAGGCAGCCGTGAGACGGTTTGGGCTGTGGTTTCGCGGTGCGCTGGCTTTGCTCAGGCATGGTTGCTGATAGCAGCCAGGAGCAGTGCTTTCTGCATGGCTTGCAGCTGTTTCCCTGCAGCCAGGCCTAACAAGAAGGCAGGTGCAAGGTTCCCTGGTGTATCGTCTCTGAGGAAAGGGTATATTTGCATATTCTTTCATTTAGTTGTAGTCTGGAGCTGTTCCTTGCCTTGCTATACTCACTCTGATCAGAAAGTTTTGGCATCAGTGGTTTGTTGTACATCCCTGATGTTCTATTCCTATTGGGTAGTGGTGTAAAGGGACAAAATGTAAACATTTTTGTTATTATTTTTTTAACATATTTTTACTATATTTTATGAAAGCTTGTATTTTAAAAGACAAATATGTATTTCTGGATGCAATGTTTAATTTTAAAACCCACAAACCCATAAGGGTCTTTGTAGTTACAAGTAGGTAATACTGGTAACAGTGAAGGTACTGAGTTATCAAGGATAGTGTCTTCAAATGTCTTAGTAATTTTCAGATCTCCTAATGAGTCTGTTTTTGTGATTTTAGACCAAATGACAGTGTAATGGCCAAATGGATTTGGGAAGCAGAACACTTTAATCATGGATATGTGCAATTTATGAACTGTGCAATTTCTCTGTCCCACAGAACCTCAAGTGCAGTGGGCAGGGTTAGTGTAGCACTGCAGCCATGCCATGCACAGTCCTCATGCAGAGCCCTGGGGTGTCCTATGTTGTCTTCCCAAGTGTCACTGCAGTGTAGGGTTGGGTAGAGAGCTTGTTCAGATTCCTGTGGCACCTGAAGCTGGCTCTGCTGAGCACTGGCACTTTGCAGTCTGCTCCCCCTGAAGGTTCTTGACACCTTTGCAGTGTTCACAGTGGCTTTTCATGCTACAGATATAATGTTATAATAACCAAGCTACTCCCTTAGTGCATAGGGTTAACTAAAACTCGTTTGCTATCACTGTTGTCAGGTAAGCCCACCTTAAGTGAACTGCTATAGACACAGGCTTCTTTCCTTGTATTTTTATAACAGCCACAGTGGAAGTGACAATGATTGAGGCCATTTTGCCCCTGAGATTTATGTCTAGTAACAGCATCGTATATATGCTAATTGTGCAGACATGGGGAGAGAGCAGTACTCCTGCTACCAGTCTTTGCATGTTTGCAAAGTGTCTTGGGAGTACTTCAGTGCAAACCTTGGGAAGAATGGTGGTTGTGCCCCAGGAAGCCACTGGAGTGCAGAGTAGCACCAAAAAAGGTGCAGAACCACACAGTCTGCTGCAGCAGGATGCAAACATGCTTTTGAGATGGTACAGAAGTTTGATTCTGCAATCTGTATTATGGTTTATTTTTAACCCAGTAGTTGGGGGGATAATTTAAACTAAACGTGTAAATGCAAATTTAACCTGTAACTGCAGTGTAAGTTTTGCTTGCCTTCTTCATTTTGGCTGCTGTGTCATTCTGTTGGAGTTTTCTTCTTTTGTTTGATTTCTCTCTACTACTTTGAAGGATTAAGACTATAACTAGTTTTTCTATTGGTTGCAAAGTAAACTTTGTCATATTAACATTGGCATATGTTTGGTTTTGACCTAAGGTTGCTCAGGGGAATAATAGTTATATTTTGAGGGAAAATCTATAAAACATTCCTCCCACTGTTCAAGTGGACATAACATGGAGCAATAATATCCACTGTAATTCAGTGATAATTTTCTCCTGAATGTTAATCTTATTATGGTGAACCTGAATGACCAATATAATTGACTGTTTAATGCAAAATGCTGGTCCCAGGTGTGAGACATACCTTCAAGATTCATTGTGCACTAATTCATTGTTCATTGTGCACTAATAATGAGCTTTTCAAAATTATGTTTCCAGTGCATAGAATAGTAAGGTTTTGCTTTAAACTGTCTTTCTTTTCGTAAACTGGTGTAAGTTTGCTAAGTAGCCCTATATTGTGCATCTCTAGAGCATTTATTACTATTGGGAACTGCATTAGTGGCTTTTTAAATGAAATTTGAGGTGTTCAGCTGCAGAATTTGCTGTAGTTGATCTTTCTTTGTAGTTAAACAAAGCATTGCAACGATACTACTTTTTCTTAAATGTTATGCTTGTGAGTTCATATTGTTATTTGAAGATCTTGTACTCTCCTTTGTATTTTGAAATAGTGCTTTTGTTGTCATCTCTGGATATATTTTTATATTTAAAGCCTATCCTGACTACAGTTGTCTTTATCTGCTTCCTTCCTTTCTGTCCACCCTGCAGAGCAGCACAGCTGAATATGAGGCGATCTGCAGCTCCCAGTCAAGTCCTAGGAAATGCTGGCAAAAAGCCAAGGTTTATACCACCAGGAAAATGCAGTGCTGTTTGTCTCAAGAATGAAACTAAGGAGATGGACCAAGAAATTAAGTTAAAGGAGGTAAACTGAGCAGTGCACTAAAAAGTACTTTGTACAGTATTATGATTAAAAGATAACATCTGAGCTCACCACAAACAATCTCTGCTTAAAAAATCTATTCAGAACAAATTTTGGCTTACAGCTTTACTGTAAGTACCTTTGACCTTGCTTCTCAGGTTAGGCTTCTCTCACTGTGGAGTGGTTGCAGAAAAATGTTTTTCAAATAAGTAAAATTAACCAGTATTGAGTCCAAATGCAATTCTCAAGTGTAAATGAGGTGGGGATTGCATCTTGGCAGGGGCTTTATTGGATTTTTGTGAAAGCAGTTTAAAAGCCAGGATACTTGTCATAAAGTCTCAGTATGCTGAGTTGCAGTTCTGCTGCAAAGGGACTTTCTCTGAAACCTTTAATATTGACACAGAAAAGCAGCACAATTTTTATTTATTTCTCTACAGAAGACTTGTATTAAACTAAAGTCATAAACTATTTACACAAGTGTTTGGTATTGTGTGCACACACGTACTGTTGTGATACATATAGTTTTGCAGAGATGGACATATTTATATAACAATTTGATAATGACAGTTAATATGTCTTGAAATCCCTTCTTGTTGCTCTTTTCTCTATTTCTCTTCACCTGCATGCAGGAAATGCTATTGTGAACTTATTTCTCTTTTGCAGATAGATGAGAAAGAGGGAGGTGCTTCATTGCTATCTAAAATAAATATCAAGAATCAAAATGAAAATTGTACACAGTTTGTGGAGTCAACTGGAAAAGTAAAGACAAAAGCATGTTTCAGCATTAACAAGTGTAGCAAGGCAGAAAAGAAAACAATAAATGTGCCCAAAGCTGGTAAGATGCTCTTTCTTTTTTTACTACCATGTTCCATAACAGAATTTTAAAGTTTATGAATGATAGACTGCATATACTAAACTTTTGTGAAGTACTATTATAAGCATTGTGCAGTGGTGGCATTATTTGGTGTTACACTGGATAGAGTGAAGAGACAAGTGTTAAACAAATTTTTTAATAAAAAAGGAAAGAACCAAGGTGTTTTGGAAGCCAGTTGGTAGTGCTGCTATTCAGGTTTGTGTCTTCCTGAACAGCATTTTAGTCAACTCACTCTAATCTACAGTTGGTGCAACAAGAATTGTAATACCTTAAATAGTGGGGAAGTGTTGTAATTTGGAGACCTTGCTGACCTCATGCAGAGAAAACTAACAATTCTGAATGGATTCAGGTTTTTTTCAGAATTAATGAGGTTTTCTTTTCTTCAGTGTCTCCAGTGGGCACTTAAGGTTTAAGCCAACTTTAGCCACAGAGCAGAACTGGCTTTGCTCATTTGTGGGTGTGCACTTCATCAGCTGTGCCCTGATAATGAATGCCTCTGACAAACCAGGGTAGTAAGCACTGCAAAGACATTGAAGTGTCTGAACTATAGCAAGTGCACTTGGATGGACCTGAACAACATTGTGGGGTTGAGTGTCTTCATTTCCCAGTCTTGGTGTGCCTTGACCACAGATGCAGCACAGTTCTGTGTTGTGTGAATGCAAGTGTATGACCTCAGGAGCCAAGTACATCTTGAAAGCCTGGCACTTGAACTGGATTACTAACACTGATGGATGAAAACTGCTCCTTTTGGAGCCAGCTTAGGCATTTTAAACACCTGTCTTACAGTTATTTCACTGTTGTATCTTTGTAATTAATTACACTGATAATAATGGTTTAAGGTTCATTTAATTAATAACACTTTGGTTAGTGAGTGAAGTTTTAAAAGAGCATTTCAGGGCCTCTTATCACCTTGAATTATTGGAAGGCTTTAACAGTTGCATTTAATTTTGTTTGTTATAAGACCACTTAAATCTTGAAGCCCCGTTGAAGCAAAACTGACATAGCTCTGTGTCCCAAGGTCCAGCCAATAGTGAGGCTAATTCCCAGAAGGGAATTGTTCCCAATAGGCACACATATGTCCTATATACACATACACATGACTGGACACATAAGCCAACACAGATATGGAATACAGCACTCAGGCAAGCACAAACAGTGCCCATGGACACATCCCTTCCCTTCTCTGACTGCTTGGGGTGAAAGCCTGTTTGTGGAAAAACAAATGAATACACATGTGTTTATATGTAAATACACATGCACACAGAGAATTTAGATCCCTCCAGTAACTGACCTTATGCACTGCCTCTGTTCAGTAGCTGGCTCCTTGGTTTGTTGGACACCCCAGCTGTGGGCACATCAGCCACAGAGGCCACAGCTCCCAGTCCAGCTCCTGGTACACAGACCTGCACTCCCACAGGTACAAGAACACTGTGGGTCCCACAGTGACTTGTCTTAGCCACTTGGTCTACTCAGTGGTGGGCTCCTGGATTCAGTGATCTCCCAGTTGCCTTGCGCCCAAGATGTGCACACGTACAAACATTTCTGGCTGGTTGCTGAACTTACCAGGAGCCAACCCCCAATATGTCCTGGTCTCTTGAGTAACTTGCATGGACTTTTTGGTCCCTTCAGTAGTCAAGTCTCAGACCCTCTGGTCTCTCCGATATCTGGTCCAGACTCATGGCTGCTCCAGTATTTGGCTTCCAAGCCTCTTATCCTGCTTGCCAGCTAGTCCACGTTGGTGTTTGTTAGCAATCTCACACAGTATGTCCAGACAGTGTACTTGGTCTCTGGCCTCTCTGCTAGCTGACATAGCAGGTACCTGAGCTCTGTAACCTGTCCAACTCTAGCTTTCACCTGGGAAAATATTTAGAAATGTAGTTTAGTAGGAAGATGGGACTTGGTCTGGCAGTAGGATGTAGTGCATTGCTGAGGAAGCTTACTGACCTTCAGCTGTTTAAAAGTGGCTGCCTTTTTCCTTTTATTGTTACATGCTTGTTCCTGCTTGAACCATCTTTGTGTGTCCCTTTCGCATGTCTGTGTAGTTTTTGATTCTCTTTTTCTCCATCAAAGCCCTTTCTAGCATCTGGGGATTGCAGAAATTCCAGGCCCTGGTAGGCAGCAACCCCCTGCACTCTGTAAGGTGCTTTGGAGAGCCTTTCCCATTGACTGTTCTTTTCTGGATTTCAGTCCCAGAAAATGGGAATGTCATAGCCCTGATAGGATGCTGCCACTGGCATGGTTTGTGACCCAGAGTGTATGCACTCTGTTTGGCAGAGCTAATGTGGGCAAATTCAGCTTCCTTGCATGTGTTTGTCTTATGGCTTTTGTGTTTATCTGCTGCATGCTGAAACTTCCAGTTGATGCCTAGACTTCAAGAAAATTTTCAGTGTCCATGGGACATGTTGAGGGGTCATGCTTCCCTATAGGTACATCTACAAAAATTTGTAACTGCCAATTCTGCTTAGCAGTGCACTTAAAAGATAAATAGCGGATTTAATTCCACAATAATCTGGGAAATCAGCAGTCATTCCAGCAAAAAATGTTATGAAGTGGAAAAGATGCTAAATGTCTTTTTCATATCATGAATTCTGGGTGCAGCTGGTATGGGTCCTCTGTGATGACTTTAGAAAAATAACCAAAAAGTTTTGGAGTGAAACTGGGTGAGCTACTTCCGTTGATGTGCTGCTGCCTTTCTGAACAAAGGCATTTTGTGCCAAAACCCTTTCTATGCATGCAGAATGAGGCTAACCCTGCAAGCCTTTGAAAAGCTGCCATGAAATGTGCTATAAAAGAAGAAGTCCAATGTCAATGTTAGTTATTGTTTTCAGGTTCACTGGTGAGGAGAGCACTGTAGTGAGAAAACAAACCTGTATTGAGCCTTCCTTAAATCTTAAGTAATTTTTTAATAACTTAGCTTTTCCAAGACAGTTTCTGCCCTTACGTCACTTTTGTCTGCTATTCATTACAGCTAATGTAGCGATTACATTGATTATGTAAATCATAACCTTCTTTGTAGTGTGAAGTTAAATTGTTTTGTCAAAGCTGGCTTTGGTATGAAATTCAGAAGTAATGGAAACCAGTTGTAAAAGCCAGAGTCAGTTGGGGGGTTTTATTATTATTAGTATTGTAATGGAATTATATTTGACTGTCAGTCTCTGGAGCCTCATACTTCTCTGTTAAAGGGGCATTAAAATAATTTTAAGATTGAAAAAGCCTGTGTGTATGCATTATTTTGGTCTCCATATCATTTAATGCAGATGATAAACAGTTTGATAGTTATGTATCACACTCAAAGCTGCTGTGTTTGGGTTTCCAGTGCAGCAGTGGAATGTGTAAATAAATACCCTAGGTTCCACTGAAATTCTTTTGAAACACCTGTGAACCATTGGACAACTGCACTGTTCACAGACCTAATCTTTCTGAAACCCAGCCCCTGAAAATGCTGTACATTCTTTCAAAAAAAAAAAAAAAAAAAAAAAAAACAAAAAACCAAAAAACCCCAACAAAACTCAGTTATCTGACACATGGTGTCCATTTCTTAGAGCAGAAAAGTAAGGATTTTATTAGATGGAGTCAATCTTAAAAATAGAGCATGTCTGGCTTAAAAGATATTTGTTTTTCTAAGCATCTTCTAAAAAACCCTTTGCACTAAAATGTCATTAATGAAAGTGAAGTGCAAGGGACTCTGAAATTCTGTGAGATGAGGTATTTCCAGAGACATTAAATAAGTTTGTAGCAACAGTTGAATGAAACCTAGATATGTGTTGCAATTTTAGGAGTGTTTGAACTGTAAGATTTTGAACATGTTCCTTGGGCAGTTTACAACTTGTGATTATAAGTTCTGAATACTGGAAAATAATGTTACATGTTTCTTTGTAGGAAAATGAACTTCACTACTCTTTTAAGAATTGGTGTTTACTTCTTTTTAAGAGGAATGAACATGGCAATCTCTTTGGTACCTTTGTTTTGTATTCAGAATTTAATACTTTTTCACACAATGGATCTTTGGGAGGGAGGTGATTTATTTGACATTGTCATTAATACTTTTTCTCACATGCCTCCAAAGAATTCAGCTAAGTGTGCATGCTCTTTAAAAATGAAAATTACTTAAACATTCCTAAACTATTTACCAGTAACTGAAAACAAAACCATTAATGTATTTGGAAGGATATTATTGTACTTCTCAAGTACTTGGTTTCTACTTGTCCTCATGACATTCTGAGGTTCTATTAGCAATAACAAGAAAATACAGATAATTTGCATTTGAAGAAACAATGGACAGGGAGATCCCTAAACTATACTTAGTAGCGAGTGGGATTGGCAAGAACTGAGGTTTTTACCCACGTTGCCTCCTATTTAAGGGTTTAACATGTATTTATTTTATTTGTATAAAACAAACATAATTTAATTTGTGTTTATTATCTGAGTTTACAGCTTACTTTCTGTTGGTACTTTTAATCTAGGAGAATGTTGCCATGTTTTGCCCTTTGGGCTTACTGTTTTGTGTGTGGAAATGAACAGCTCTTTCACCTGAACACTTAGACGCAGCGTTCCAGTGGGACTGAGATTTCATTGTTTGAACTGGATGTAGGTGAACAGAAAGTATGGATAAAGAGTTTTTTCTGTTACAGCTCACCACCTGTTTGGTTGGTTTTTGGTTCAAGAGTATCTTGTTTTTCATCCATCACTAACATCTGCTAATGCATCTTGCGAGAGGAACTTTGCCAGCAGTCATGGTCAGATACTATCTTTGAGCTAACAGTGAGGACAGATCATAACTGTATTTCATAACGTGGTTAATGTGCTCGCCCCATGTCTCTAAATAGATGTTTCTGATAATGTCAACTGTACTTATTATTTGCATACAGTTTTGAATATATTTTCTCTTATCTTCTCTGGAATGTTAATGTCTACTGACTACATTCGTCTGTAAGATTGGGATGCTTTGCATACTTAAGCTTCATTTTTCATAATGTGGTTCCTTCAGCTTTCTAGAACATTGTTACAGGTCTGTCTGATACCTCTTATCACTTGATATCAGTAAAGTCTTTTTAACCAATTAATGTGAATATTAAGAGAAAATCCACTGTTCATTTACCACAGTAGCAAGCAATTACCTGTCACTTTTAATCAGAGGATTAAAAAATTTTATTTTCAGGACTTTCATATTGTCTAGTTTCAGTCTTAAATGTGTACTTATTGTTTCTAGTAACAGAACTAAAACCATTCATGCCTGGCATCTCATAATGAAGCAGATTATTCGTAGAATTACTTTGATATCTGCAAAAGTACAAGTATTAATTTAATTTCTGTTGTTGCACTTCACAGATGAACTAGAAAAGATATTTCAGTCAATCTATTTTAGTGGTGGAGCTGCATGTGTAGCTGCAGTTCTCTGTTTAATAAACAGCTGGTAAAGCAGTTAAATCTTGGGGTAAAAGATATTCCGTAATCATCTGTAGCTCTTAATAATTACCAAGCACATCTTAGAACAGCTAAGATGTGACTGGATGCCTGAGTGTAAGTAATTTATTACTGCATTGTTTGCAAGTAATATTTTACAAGTCTATAAATTTTGTTGTAATTTCTTATTCAAAATAGTATCAAATTAGTCTAATAGATCTTGATGATTTAAAATGTTCTCCTTCTCCCTGCAATGTTCTAGAAGAATAGTTTATAACAGCGAACAGACAAATTTATAGACAAGTTTATTCTCAATTCAGGACAGTTTCTTTACTGTTTAGGTGTCATCTGTGCCTGTTTGATCAGTCCATCTCAAGAGATGGGGACTGGTTAATAAAACTGGGCTGATGTAAATACATTGTCAGATAAATTGTCCGTATCTGATTGGATGCTGGTTCCAGAAGTGTTCATTGATACATCAGTCACAGTGGGTGTTGTGTTTTGTGCTCTGTAGCTTTGACATTCTCTGACATCTTCTCAAGACAACACCTTTTACTTGGTGCTCTTCCTTGGGGTGTGAAATGATGTCTTCTACTCTGCTGCTGTCCCAAGGCCTTCCCTAGTGTTTCCCCAGCTGATTGTGCACACTGGGTGTTCCCTAGGCTGTTGTCACATTCCTAACTGTGTTTATTCATCTTGAATTTGGGATGCCCACCAGCTGAGTGCTGAGCTACACAGTGCTAGTAGAATTAGCAAGCAAGAGTGAGATGGAAAGAAAGAACTTTACAGCAGCTTCACCACCAAAGGCAACATCTCATATAATGTTCAGCAACTGCAAAACTGCTTTCCTGGATGGGGCAGCCATCTGCAATGCTGCTGTAAAACAAATCCAGACTTGCATAATTCTAGTATGATATTTCCACAGTTAATTTATAATTTGGTATGATCATATCTTGCTGTCATATGAATAACTAGGCTTTATGTAATTATAGATGATATAACCAGGATATTCACACTGGAGAAAAGAGCAGTGAATTGGCAGAGAAATGTACTTTTCATTTGCCCCAGTTAAATGTGCTTTGCATTTGAGCTAATGAAGATAATGAAGGAGAGGGGAAGGAAACCAGGAATCAGAAAGGTATTACATGATCAGAAAATAAAGAAAAAGAATTCTATTAGATGTAAGATATTCTACATTTTCCAAGGAAATTGGAGGGATTAAAATGAAAGTTTCACAGTAGTAACTTGTCTCTTAAATGGAACTGTGGTTGCTTCTTTACAATGAGAAATATAAATTTTCAGATTCTTTACTTTTGAGCAGTGATATATCCGTTATTGAAGAAAGATGTGCTCCATGTAAAGATGATAGTCTTTCAAGCATTTTTTAAAAAAGGCATTAAGTTGTTGAAAGTAAAAATTTATGAACAAACAAGCGGAAAGACTTAAATACTCATGCAGAAAGAGAGGTCTACTTGGAAACTGCAGATATAAAGCAAACACCCCTATCCAAAGGGCTGGCAGGGGATATGTTGGGAAATGAACTTACTATCCCATTATATTTATTACAATTTAGCTCCCTAGAGTTGTATGCAAGCACACAGCATATAATCTGCATATACAGAAAAAGAAATTATCTAATACTGTAACTTTAAAAATTAGGTACTTGAAAAATACCCTGCAGAGAGATTATCTTAAAGAATTCACATTTATCAGTAATAATTCTTTCTATTCCCTCATCTATTCTGAGGGGAGCTGTACACATAGTTTCTTCTTACTTCTTTTTTGATTTTCAAAATCTGTTACTAGGCTATACAAATGTAAGATGGGTGAAAAAGAGAAATGCATGGCTATTCACATTTTCTCACGTCTTTATTTTCCTTTCTCTCACCATTTGTTTTCTAGTTTGGAGTGTGGGGATTTGGTGAGTGTGCATATTCCCAGCTCTCCTGTCTCCAATAGATACAAAGGTGGACTTAAGAGAAGATGAGGGAACACAGCTATCAGGTGGGGGGACAAGAAATGCCTTACTGAAGGGAACTGGGAGGGGTTTTTTTGAGCTATCATGAGTATTATGACAGACTAGGCCTGAATGCCTTCAAAGCTAGTTGTCAAATCTTTCTGTGGCTGTGCTTATTGTTTGGATCCCCTTTGTTGCCATGTCAGCCTAACTAGAGTTCAGTCACAGCTTTTGGCTTTGGGCCTTAAGTTTTCCTTCAAACAGAAGCTTTGTCACAATATGACTTTCCTTGAGCCAACAAGATAATGATAAGATGGTTATCTCACTGTCTTCAAAACATTCACTGAGCAAGATTAGAAGAATGGAGAAAGCTGTTTCTCTGTCAAATGCAGGGAATAGTGCACAGGGTAGTATTTCCAGGATAGTATGTAAAAGCATAATCTCAAAAATTTTAATCTCTCTATGAACAAAACAGGAAACTTGCAGAAACTTGGCTTTTCTTAGACTATTTCTTTTCATAGGGGCTATCTTGCTAGTGAAGAAGTTTATTTATTTCGGGAAAATATCCTGGGAAAATAATACTTTCAAACCTTTCTATATTTCTCAGCTGCTTCTGACTAGTCATCAAAAAGCTTGTTAGAAGAGCGGATCAGAGAAGGTACAAGCATGTATTAGGATTGGATGCATTTCTTAATTTATAAGTAATGGGGCTCTTAGCTTTTCTATTTTTAAGGACACAACTTATAAAGTGAAGAGCTAATTCATGGAGCTGTACAGTCACATAGTATTATAGAGTCCTGTTGCTTTAAGCCGAACTTAGTTTGAAGGATGGTTACTGATCTGAATGTGTGGGTCTTGGAATGGCACACTCAGGTGAAGATAAATTCTTTAAAATTTGGCATGGAGGGCATTTTAATTGGCTAATTCATATATTCCCCATTTTAGTGGGCTAAATGTTGAGAGAATGCCTTATATCAGCAGAGGGGACAGAATTGTATTTATCTTTTATGCTTGGAATTTTAGCTGATAAGAGCTCTGAAGGAGGCTAGAACCCTTGTTCTTGCAACAGTTTCAAGAACTGTTAGAGGTTGGAAGTTAATACATGCTGGATGCTGATCACAAAAATAGATGCAGGACAAAGAAAAGAGGTAAAACTTCACCTTATTTGTCTCATGTCCCATGCAGGACAGAGGTTTAGAAATAATTGTGCAGGAGAAAGGAAAGAAGTGGTCTGAGAGGTCCTGGTACATCACAGATAAAAATAATAAATATAAAACTGATGACGAAAGTGCTGATGAAGATGAGAAAAAAAATCAAATGACATGAGAAAGCCGTTTGAAACACAAATTACCTAAAAATATTATTTCTAAAGGGTCTGGTGTGAATGTATTTAAGCACTGTAACTTCCAGGTAAAGTTAAATTACAGCTTTTGGATCACAAAACTTTGTCATCCTCAACCCTCTCCTTAGTGATTAATGCCTGCAACCCTTACCTTTAGACACTGCTCATGAAACAACCATCCCTGTGAGAAACCTTCTGAGTTGAAAGTTTTCTTAGCCACCCTTTGCTCAGCAGGCTCTTAAAGAGAGGCAGATCAAATGACTTGGCACTGTCTTGCTGTCGTGTCAGTAAAAAGGACTATATGATGACCTAATGGAAGTTTTGCAGCCCTTACTACCTATAGACACTCTCATCTTATGCAGCTGCCAAATTCATTTGCAAGGGTAAGCAACTGCCTTGATACTTGCCAAATGTTTCCACTGCCATAATAGCCCAGTATATTCAGTGATGTGTAACATACCCCATCCTAGCTGCTGAATCTTTCTACATTTTTTTGTAAGCACAGGGGTGCCAGGGTTCCATTTTAGCTTTGATTCAAATCTTGCAATCATCCTCTTCTTCTCAAGGATTTTCAGGCTCCTAGGTGATTGCAAATGCTAACCACAGGTCTCTGCAGAGCTGGTTTGCTTGCACATTACTAAACAGGAACAGAAGTCCTTCAGACTTATCCTGGGGCTACCACTTTGTGGGCAGAGCACCTTCATAGAGCTTAGCAATCTGGTGGTTTGATTTTTTTGCACTAGAAGGTCCCAGCGTAAATCACTTAAACTGGTGTCATTCCTTTCAACATTCATGTTTGTTCTCTGTTCCAATGGCATCTTTCAAGACACATTCTTTCTTAGGGCATCCTCAGTTTTCTCAAATGTCTTTTTCATGTACCTTAGAGTGATTCTTTTTTTAAGACTGTCATGGAGAGATTCTTCCTCAGTTCTGTGTGACAAAAGATCCTCCCTCTCCCTTCAAAATGTTCCCCTGATTTAAGACATTCTCCTTTTCAGGGTGTTCTGTCTTATAAAGTGTCTAATTTTACATGGGCCACTTGATGCAGTTAGTGGCTGTGATACAAACTTATCACTTGTAAAATTTGTGGCCATTGAGCTCTTTCAGCAATTCACAGTGATTTGGCTACTTTAATTCCTGACTGTATCATGGCTGTGATTCATTCCTCTCAATAGTTCTCCAGGATGCACTGTTTGTATCATTTTCTGGTATTAATTCTAGACTTTTTCACAGAAAATCAGAAGGTATAGAAGGCAGTGAAGTGATGTAAGGGATGCATATATGTTTATTTTTTTCAGTGGTACGCAGAATTTCTCTCCTGCTACCTGTGGTTTGATGTTCCTTCAGTTGTGATAATACAAGTCTTTAGGAATATGGTTTGCAATTCACCCTACAACGATCCAAATAGAGTCTGAAGAAGCTTTTTCAATATATTTCTTTTTGTGAGTTATTTGTTCTGTGGCATACTGGATTAGGGAACTGCTGGTGATTAAAACTAACCCAGCTCAGAAAAAAATGATTAATATGAGTTGTCCAGGTTTGTGAGTGCTCATATCAGCACAGTTAAGGGGCAGGAACATGACACAGTTGGGGGGAGGCAGAAATTACTGTTTTGACAATGTACCACATCTATGTTGACTTAAACCAATTATTAAATTCACATTAAATTCTTATGCTTGCAAAATAAATAGATTATTCTGTAGCTAAATCATCTTGCTGAACTGGCTGTGCACTGTGTTGCATAAGTGCAAGTGTTGGTGGAAGGTGTAAGATGAAGGGTGGATTGTGGCAACATCTTTGGTTTTTGTAATTGTCTTGGAGCTACACCTGCTGTTTTAGCTTGAAGATGTCTATATGTATCAGTAATATCCAGGCTTTTCACATTCTGTGATTTCTTATCCAAGCGCTGATATAACCTTAGGCTGATGAGCAGAACTATTTTAAAATGGGAAAAAAAATAGGAAGGAAAAAAAAATCTTGGTTGGCAGCCAGCTTACAAGGGTTATTTTACACTCATGCAGAATAATATGTAATTCAGTCATTTTATCAGGCTTTTGCTCAAAAGAAAACTTTATAGCAGTATTTTGCTATAATTACATTAGTGTGGAAACTTAGTTTCTCTAGCAACATTAGGCACTAAGGTAATAAAGTAATACAAGTTTAGATAAGTCTAATATTGGGAGTTGCTGTATCTGGTACCCCACTATAGAGGAGACTGCTGCAGCTCCTCGTGGCCAGAACAACAAGGGTGTATCTTTAAGAGGCACATGTGCACACTATATGTGTATATACAGACAGAAACAAAAAGTTCAGCACTCACGCAAATACAGGCAGCTTCAATGGCCTCATCCTTTCCATTCACTGGCTGACTATGAAGAAAGCTTGTTTCTGGCAAATGCTTATGTACACAACATGGATCCTCCAGCAAGAGGCCTTAAATTCTTACTGTGCTCAGTTACTGGTCCCTGGATCCCCATGTCTCCCAGCTGACAGGCAAACATGCATTGGGTCTCTGGTAGCTGGTCTGACCTGGCCCCAGGTGCCCTGGTGTCCCTCCAGTAGCCAAATCTCAGACCTTCTGGTCTCTGCAGCATCTGGCCCAGACTCATGGTTGCTTGGCTCCCAAGCCTTCTGCATGGCTGTTCTGGTTGGGGTTTGCCCGAGGTCACACACTGGCACAGCTATCCAGGCTGTGTGCCTGGGCTCCAGCCTCTGCCTTCTGGTGCCTCTGGGCCCCTGCCACCCGTGGTGGTACAGCTCCAGCTGCTGGCATCTGTGTTTCTGTACATGGTCACACCCAATGGAGATTTTCCCTCACCGAGGAAAACAGTTAAAAAAGTAGTTTAACAAGCAGATAGGACAATCTGCAGTGCTCAGGCCCAGGGTATGGCTGAACCACCACACTGGGCAGCCACCTGCTTACATATACCTGGCCCCTGGTAGCCCTTTTCCCCCCCTCCCCATATCCTCCTATGCTTGTTCTTTCCCAAACCACTTTCATGGTTCACTGTCCCTTGTGTTGCCTTCAGTTCTTCCTCTAAATATCCTGTACTGCCTTCTGCAATCCCCAAATACTCTTTCTGGCATCTCACAATGAGTCCCATACCCAGTGGGCAGTAACCCCCTCCCCAGGTCTGTGAGGTGGTCTAGAGAGCCTCTCCTGTGGACTCTGGGTCTCTCTCGCCCCTGGGGCCTGGGAGCGCTGGACTGAGGGCTTGGTTTCTTTCATTTGGCTTGTTGGCATCTGCCCCACACTGTTCATTTGTGCTCTTTGAGTCTGTGGGGAGGAGCCTTTAATCACTGACTTATTTGTCTTAAAAAGTCAAGAGTCCGGGTGGGCACTGCACAACTGCTCAACAGTGGAGGGTGCAGCATAGGCTCACCTGTGACTCCTCAATGCTGATACTGCCAGAGTCTGAACTATGTGAAGCACATCCAATTTTTGTTCAGTTACTGAAGAACAACTAAGAACATAAATTAAAAAAACCCCAGAACTCTAACCACCAGCTTTATATTCTTAATATTAGTAAAGTGCAATGGGAGGGGAAATAGGAAAGGATTAGGTGTTTGTAAGTAATGGTTTTCATACAGTGCTTCTAACCACAAGAGTATTTTGTTTCTCAAATTTAAGTGTAATAGGCTTCAGACTATAAAATGCTTTATTTAATCTTGGCTTGAAAGCAATGCCAGCGAAGTGGACTGGTCACAATTTTGTTAGGTGGTACTGACAAGCCAAGTCTTAGAAATGGTTCCAAAAGTGCTTGTTATTCTAAATGCTAATTGATTTTCAGCAGTTAAAAGTCTCCCTTTGTTTAGTGTGAATTTCTTGTTTTGAATGCGGCTTGTGTCTGCTTTGGGATTTTTCCCCTTAGAGCAAACAAGTTTATACCTAGATCTTTATAGCCTTAGGATATTTCAAGCTATAATTATTTCTCTTTCCTTCCCCCTGCTTCTAGGCTCCCTTGTTTTCAAGGCTGGACATGTTAAGCTTAGGAAGCTGTTGCCACTATCTCAAGTGGTGTTTGTTTCCACCCTCCGGACGCTTTCAGTGGAGTACGTCATTTTTCAAACTTAGTTTTGCTTTTTGTACTTGAGAACACCTTTCCTTCTATCTACTGTGTTTTCTCTTTTTCCAATTTGTTGCTTTAGTTTAGACCACAGAAATTTAAAGCCTTGCATGCGTTCTTATGTGAAGGCTTGCTTTAAGGTGATACGTTGTTGAGCAAACATTAGGAATGGAGGCACATCTTGTTAATAAAAATCAGATTTTTTTTTTTTATCCTGGAAAAACGCCTGGATAAATATAATAAAAGTCAGTTGTTTGCTGGTGGATATTATGAAAACCCCAGTATCCACACGCTGTAACGCACTCGGTAATCTGTCACGGCCGCGGGCAGCCCCAGCCCTTGCGGGGCCGGCTCGCAGCCCCGGCCGCGGGGCGAAGCCGGGGTTCGCCCGGGAGCCGCCTCAGGGCCGGCGCGGCGGCGCTCGGGGCCCGCTCGCACCGAGGCGTTCGCGCCGCTCCTCCGGCGCCGGAGCTCGGCCGGGGAGCGCAGCGGGCTCTTTAAGAAGCCCCCGTGCCGGTGGCTGTCGCCGGCTGCCAAGTGCGGGAGAAGCCGAGCTTTGCGGCGAAGCCCGAGCGTAACCAGGCGGCTGGGGGAGATGCCGCCCCGCAGTGACTGACAGCAGGACCAGCTCTATGCAAATGGCGCCGGGGGCTCTGCCGGGGCTCTCTCTCTCCACACGCGCCGCCGCCTCTCGCCTCCCGCTCCCCGTAACGCGCCCTGCCTCGCACAAAGCAATTGTTGCTTTTTTGGAGGGGACGTCGTTACACGTAAAATCATCTCCAGCACGGTTTCAGTTTGAGATTGTGTGAGGGAGCTGGGAGATGTGTCAGAGCTTGTTACTCCAGCTAAATT
This sequence comes from Molothrus ater, assembly GCF_012460135.2. Lineage (NCBI taxonomy): Eukaryota > Metazoa > Chordata > Aves > Passeriformes > Icteridae > Molothrus > Molothrus ater. Next base: position 132,121,211 of record NC_050478.2, read on the forward strand.
AGGTAATTTTTAGCTGGGTAACGTGCTAATCTTTAAACCTTTATGTTTTTAAATCCTGCATATGTCTGGTCTCTTCATACAAAAGTGTATTTTGCTTGTTTCTTCTCGCCTTCTTCAGTCTGAAGCCTTATGTAGGTCAGGCTTGGCTTAAGCAGATTTCCTGAACCTGCGTCAGCTTAAGCTGAAGGAATTTTAATAAACCCTCCCTTGTAGGCGTGGGCCTAAATGAGACTAGCCTAGTTAAGCCTGATCTTTTTCTGTTTGTGAAAAAGAGCTGAGCAGAGCTAGGGACTGCATGGTGGCTCCAGGAACGGCTTCCTTAATTCAAAGATAACAATGGTTGGGAAGGCCAGATCTTCTAATTTTACCTTATCTGAAAAGCTTGATTTGCTAAAACTCGTGAAGCCGTATGTTAAAATTCTCGAGGAACATACCAATAAGCATTCTGTAATAGTGGAAAAAAACAAATGCTGGGATATTATAGCTGATAACTACAATGCCATCGGAGTAGATCGCCCTCCTCGTACTGCACAGGGCCTGCGCACGCTGTACAAGAGGCTCAAAGAATATGCCAAACAGGAGCTATTGCAGCAAAAGGAGACTCACTCAGATTGTAAAAGCAGCATTTCCGAGCCAACCAAGAAAGTTGTGGAAATGATTCCACAGATTTCCAATGTGTGTTTAAGAGACAGGAGCGGTGTTCAAAGGTGAGACAATTCTTTTTATTTTGTTACTGAATGAAAATTATGGCGCCTCCTATCTACTTTGTAATGCTTTTGCTTGTGCTCAGGCTCCTAAAGGAAGTGTTTATCAGAGAAAATTCCCAATTGGGAAACAATGACAAAAATAATACTGCTGTTGTTTTATGAGAACCTTTATGTTGACTTAGCATTGCATTCATTTTTTTCAGCTCTTTCAAAGCTTGTTTCAGAGTCTTTGTCATACTCTGGAAAGTGAGGGTTAAGAGAGAATCAAAGAGAAATAGTAGCTCCAACCTCTACCCCTCCCCTACCTTTTAATAGGCAGATTATCCAAACACTGGCAAAGTGATGGCTATTCTCCTCCATTTAAGGTAATACTGCAGTCATTTTGCAACATATGAAACTGTTACCAGTTTATATAGGATTTTTAATAAAGTTAGTTCATAGAGCCAAGAAATCTTATTCACCTTTTTTCTCTCATTTACTTTTGTGTTTGCATGTTATGTTTTAGCTAATCCCGAACCTTTAAAGAAAAAAAAAATTGATTCTCCACACTGCAGTGCCTTTGTGAGTGCAAATGTTTTTTTAAATTATACTTTTCTGTACTGTCGATGGTTCCCTGAAGCTGGAGCAAAGCTAATTGCAGTCTAAACTCCGAGCAGTTTTGTGTCATATGTGAGGTAGTTTAAATACAGAGAGAAACTGAGAGGTACAGCACTAGAAGTTTTCTTTTTTTTTTTGGTAAGGTTTCTTTTTTTTACTGCTCAGTAAAGTGAGACACACTGTCTAGATTTGAGCCAGACATAATACAGGCAGGCACTGTGCAGGCTTTCTCCCACAGCTGGCTAATGCCCCTCATATCTGACTTGCAACACTCTGCTGGTTCTGTATTGGTCCTTGAGGGATCAAAAAATGCCTGGGTCGGATTTTGGTTCCTCCAGATACAAAAACTAAGCTAGGGAGTGGGGGAGGGAAGTCAAATAACTCCCCAGCAACCTTGAGAAAGCTCTGATTTTTCTTATTTTCCCAAGCAGATTAATGGGAAGCGAACTTTCCATATTTTAATCAGATATACTGATAGTGAGTGCAGCAGCGTAACGCTCTAAGAAAAGCTGGCATGCGCACACTCGCTGAATTGGATTCATGGTGCCACTGGTTGAACTGAATGGTAACAATTGTCTAAATCCCAACATGCCAGATGCTCTAAAAATATTCTGTTGTGGGTCCTTTGCGTAAAGAAGTCTAAAGCAACTGGACTGTGCTGCTGCTCCTGATGAATGCCCCTGGAGGAACCATTCCAAAGAATTCTCTGGAACAAAATGAGGCTTTTAATTGCGCTAATAAAGGTTGCAGTGTCTTGACTACCAACTTTTGTAAGGAGGGGGGAAAAAACCATAGTGTGAGAACTTTAGTTTGTAGATCGGCTTATAAAAAGCACTGACGCTGTTAGTGAATGATTAAGAGCTAATGATCTCCATAGTTTGTCTCCTGTAATTTAAACAATTTTTGCAGTTTTTTATGGGTCTGGGAACACTGACTTGATTACTGCTTACCCAAAATGGTTGTTCCTAGGAACAGCCACTACACTGTGGGCTGAAGGAAAAGAACATAATTTACAAGATTATTTTTTTCCCTGCCCAAATACATAATTATTTGATAGTTCTCTGAGTTGCATTTTACTCTAATTTTATAAACCCAGTGTTGGGTTTTAACTCACCAGGATATGACTTAGGTTTTGGAGGAGGGAAATATGACTTATAACGAGCCCAAATTCTTAATCGCACCTTTAAGGAATTTCTAGCTTGCTGTGATTAAATGAAACCTGGTGAATCATGGGTGCCTGCAGGCTTATAAACACCATGCCCCAATTGTGGTAACTGTTGTTTGTCTTTCTTTCAGTCAAGTTGTCAGAAACAACATTAGTAACCACCATACAGGCAGCTCTTTTGTTTCTCAATTCCTTCTTTCTCTCTTTGCTGTCTAATTGTTTTCCACTTAAGAGGCTGACTAAGGGGAAAAAAAAAAAACAAGCCTCATCAGAGTTACCTGAAGATCTGGTAATTTTTCTAGTTCTGTGTGGATTACACTATTAAGAGTGGATTTTTTTCCACTGTTTAGAGGCTTTAGTCTATGCTACACAAAATCTCACCTTTCTTTCTTCTATTTAACCTCTCTTACTTTCTCTTTCTGCTCTCTCTCCATTTCCTTTTGTCAGAATGACCTGCTTCTCCTGCTGGTTGTTTCCACTTTTCTCAGGCTAGAAGCTGGCCAGGAGCCAGCAAATAAGAAGGAGAGAAGCTTTATTAGAAGCTGTTGTTGTGGAAAGGGGGAAAACTCAGAATTACACTCAGCACAGGGGAAAACAAGTGAAAATTTGTGTGCAGGATAATGCTTCCTATGCTGAGAGGACTAAAACAATGTGAGAAAGAAGCATATAGGAAAAAGTGAGACTTTGTGGCATGAGGTAGAAGGGAGTAAGGTGATATAATTGATTCTCTATAGGCAGCTCAGGTAACAGTCAATAGAATTAAGCTTATCTTGGTTTTTTCTTCAGGGTATTAATGAAAGGTCAGTTTTCAATACCTGCTTCAGATGGACAGTAGTTTTTAAAGAATTTTAAGATTAAATAGTTTGTGTTTGTGTGGTTGACAGGCTTTATTTTTGGAAAATATATTGCTCTGACCCTCATGGGCCTTTTTGCAACTGAGTATTGAGAAACTTTCATGCTTTTATTATAGAAAATGCATTTTCATGTTAATGGATGGCAGGCTAGGTCAGGGTCCTTCAGAAAATGCAACTATGATTGCTTATTTCTTTTAAACCCAGAGTTTTGAAGACCATGGGAGATCCAGAAGTTAGGATCATGCTACCTTTTCATTAAGGAGGTAGTGCATTTATGTGAGAACAAGATGTCTAAATTACATTTCTTCTTTGCTTCTGGGAATTTGAACCTACATCTCTTACTAACCTAGGATGGTGTTTTAATAATCAGATAGTTTCTCAGTGTATGGCTTGAAGGGCTCTGAAGGCATTTTAAGTTGTAGAAAAACTCCATTGCTCACCCCCAGATTTAAGATGGCAACTCAAGTCCTCCAGGATTGGGGAGCATCTGTGAACGTTACATTCATCATGGATCTACTTGCTGCCTTTGACTGCTAGCTGCAGTTTTTGAAGAGTTCAGAAATGTTTTGAGTCTGCAAGCACCAGTTACAGCCTCTGTTTTAGACAGTCCTGGCCATGAGAGTGCACTGACTTGGCTGTCAATCCCAAGTTAATATATTCGTGTTCCCATGTAACTCTATACTGCCATCCCAGTCATGCTGCAAGTATTCTTTGTAGATCTGTACAGTAATAGATCAAGAAGCTGATCTGGCTTAAAAAAGCATTACCTGAATAAAGGAGTGATGTGCAGAAGTGTAGGGTTTCAAACACAACTGATGGTAGACAAGTGTCAGGAACAGCTTGAGCCATTATTATCATCAAAGCCAAAGCAATGCCAAATCATGATTTGAGATGCTGCTGACTCAGGGACTTACACAAAGACAGATGAGTCAAGTGGGTGTTGTTCTTTAAAAAAGAAACGCACAGAACTATAGCCTGTTCTTAATGGAAACATTTCTGTGTCTTGAAGCTTCAGAAGAAATATTAAGATGGACGATTCAAAGAGAATGAGCAAGGATTAGCTTGGTTCCCAAATCTACTAGCAAGGGTTGTCTTTTAGGCTCTGGTTTCTTTTCCCAACGCTCTTTGTGTAATTTTATTTAGTGATTATTTTATGTTGAAAAAAACCCCTAAATACTTGGGTGCATGAATCAGAAACAGAGCACATTAAAACAGGGGGAGACAAATAAATTTGGAAGATGGGAATGTTTCTGCCATAGTTCACTCCATCTAAATTAATGTCCTTTTAAAATCACCTTTTACATTATATAAACATTTTCCTCTCTTACTTGCATGACTTGGTGCTGCTTTTTTTTTTTAATATAGTTTCATGTGTCATTAATAGCCCTTCTTGCTTCTTCAGTGTCAGAGGGGCCTACCAGATGAGGTCTCTATTTTCTGTACTGCCTTTAGAGCAATAAAATCTGAGTAAGACAGGGCTGTGCCTGTGTGGTAGAAAGAGGGGCACAAGTGGTGTTCAGGTAATGGAATAGAGTGCTGGGCATAGATAGCAGAGTAGTATTCACATGAAGCTTTGGTTACTTACAGCTATGCCTTTTAAAATAGTTTTTAATGGATTATTTAAATATGATTTTGTGTGTTCTAGTGCTAGTATCGATAAAGAAACAATTGCTGGTACCAGTTCACCACAGGCAATGTTGGATCACCATCCTGCGACAGTCATGATGGACTTGCAGTCAGAAGAGGATGTCAAACCTCCTCCTTCTCTGATTATAGACTCACAGCAAAATGAGAACTTAGAACAAGAGGAAGAACACCAGCTGGTGCATATTATGGAAAGGTCTCCTTCAACATCAGTGTCTTCAGTTGATATGAGAGTGATGATGTCTCCTTCCCCTGTACCAAGAAGAGATGAGTTTTTTAGGCTTGAGGTTGGAGAACGCTTTAGACCAGTGTGTGGTTATGACCCACAGATGTTACAAATGCTGAAAGAGGAGCATCAAATAATATTAGAAAACCAAAGAAAAATTGGTCTTTATGTCCAAGAAAAAAGGGATGGTTTGAAAAGAAAGCAGCAACTGGAAGAAGAACTGTTGCGAACAAAAATCAAAGTAGAGAAGCTGAAGGCAATACGACTACGCCGTGATCTGCCAGAATACAGCAATATCTAAATATTTTATTACTTCTGTCATATTCTTTGAAATACTTAATAATAAATGCAAAATTGTTTCTTATGTTAATATGGATGAATCAAAATCTGGGCTTGAGACATGAAAGCATATGTTGTTTAAGTACCATAGAAAAATACCTTGTGTGGGTTTGAATGCACCAACTCTTCTGGTCTAAAGTATAGTCAAATCTATGTTTAAGTGTTTAGATTGATAAAAATCCAAACTTTAAAAACATTTCCACTTACCTCTAGAGTTTTGATGAGCTAATGGAAATTTAATTCAGTTCTTGTTAAAAATTTTGGTCATATACATTATTTTTTCAAATAATCCCCTTTAATATCTTAATGAAGTTGCAGGTAAATAAATGCATATAGAAGGAGAAATAAGAGGCCATGTTTAAATGTTTTATTCTTTTTAATTTGGTAAATCTTATGACAGTAGTGACTTTTGCTGATATATCAGCTTGGAAAACAAAATTACTGGATTGTTATATTTTTTTAATGTTCAGTAGACAGTTGAATAAATGCACATCTTTTTAAAAAGTTGATACTTTTTAATTGTTTCCAGTGGAGAAGTGTTTCCATAGGATGTTATCAAAATAGAGACAATGAATGCAACACTTGGTTTTTAAAACTGCATGCATGTGTAATTTGTGTGTACAGTTACCATGATTGTGTATTCAGTTATAGTAATTATACTAGTGATCAACCACATAAATATCTACTTTGCTCATTTGCATGCATAATTACTGCAGTGCATGTGCAACCAAGACAGTTGCAGGTGCCTTTGATCAATATCACTATGACTATAAGCTACTGAAATAAAATAGTTTCTGTATGTAAGTAACATGTGACTTGAAATCAACAGCAGATTGTGTTATTCTGGGTCCCTTTTATAGATCCTGTTGTTCCCATCTTTCGATTAGTTTCAAATAAAAAGCCCCAAATGAAAACAAAATTGATTCTTCTGTCTGTCCTGGTAGCAGCTGTTTCCTCTGTAGTTATGATCAACTTTAATAACTGGAAGAAAAATACATGAAAAATATCAGTCCCAGATGATTAATTTCTTCATAATTCTTAGTCTCCTGCCTGTTGTGAATGGATCCACAGCTGCCTTAGACCTCTGGCTCCTTATTCCCTGTAACAATACTTTCCCCTTCCTCTAACCTTTATAGCAAGAAAAGGAAATGAAGGACAGCATCAAGGAAAAAGACAGAACAAAGGAAATATAATTCCTCTGATGCCTGCCATCTCAGAGGGCCCCAACAACAAAATGAACAAAAGCAATAGGAAGGAGACTATTTCTTCCTTGCTCCTGTCATCACTGTTTTCCCAAATTGGTTTCTTTCTCCACTCCCACAAACCTCTGCATGCAAGCATGGGGCAGTGGTCTGCATCAGCAGACTCTCAGTGAGGTAAGCCTCACACCTTGCTGGTCTTCTGAGTAAATCAGATACCACAGGGGTAGGTACTTACTGAAAACTGAAGACTGGAAGCATGTAAGCATAGTTGAGGAGCTAATGGAGCTTAAAGAATTGTAGTTAAATTTTGTGATATAATAATCTTGACTGTCACTGCCCAGGATAACTTTAATAAGTTTCAGGTAGGAAAAGTAAAGGGAAGCGAGTCTTTTATTTACAAACTGAGGAAAACTATAGAGCAGTGAAAACAGGTGTTGACAATCTGGAGTTCCTCAAAACTTTTTCAGTTGTTTTCTTGAGAAGAGAGTACTGTAAGTGTTCTGGGAATTTTTGTGTGTACTGAAAACGATGATGCCTGGATAAGTGGCCTTTGTTCCAGTACAGTCCTTGGCTTTCTGCTGTGTTTCTTAGTTCAAGGACATTGATCTGTTTTTGTGTAGCTGGAAATGCTTCAAGGAGATACTCACTTCTCTGAGTTTACAAGAATCAAAATGCTGGCTTTACTAAATAAATATAGATTTTATTTGTTCTGCTTCTCAGAAATGGGAAACAGCACTAAATTACCTGCCTTGTCTTGTAATTTGGAAATGTATGATCTTATCCTTTCAGTTGAAAATCAGAATTCTGGTTTCTAGTGGTAAGGAATTAATTTCTAGTTTCTTTTCTTATCTATTATGCAAATGAGCAAGTTTTTAAGAGTTCATAAAATAATTCCCATATGGCTCATTGTCTTGCAGTGGTTTTGAATTATAGGTATTCTTAACACTGGCCATCAAAATGCTCTGGAGACTTCAGGATGTTTTATTCTGATGCTATATGAAGAGGTGACTTCCAGGGTTTCTACTAGCATGGTATTTTTATTTCAAGGACTAGAACTAGAGGAGTTTTCAGTCTTGGAAAGCTTATAGTCTCTTCTCAACTGGCAGGCAAAGTAGTTGCAAAAATAGGACCCTGCATAGAGCAAAGTCTCCCTTGTGTTCTTGATGTTGGAAGGGGAAGGATGCAAATGAGTGAAGAAATAAAATGCACTGTCCCCTTATAGTTGGTGTTCTTCCATGTTTCATTGTTCTGACTTTGTGTCACTTGTTAGTGGAAGACTTTTGTTCTTATCTGCAAGCAGCACCTTTAGTTCAGAGATCCCATGCTTCTTATTTGCTGTGTTCTCAGTTTTGTTTCTTTTGACTTTTGGGAAGCTTAGGAAAGGGGGAGATATCTCTTGAGTACCCATGGAGCTTGCTCCTTCCTTTACAAGTGAGATGATTATTTCCTTTCATTAGAGAAGTGTTTCCTCCTTCAGTGCCATTATACTGCCCTCTCAGTTCAGTGTGGTGCTGACTGTATCTTATACCTCTCTATGTTGGTGGATTTGCATTTCTTTCCCACTCCACATCTGCTTTGCAGTATCAGGTTGTCTTTCTGAGTCAGACTTCTCACTTCTCCGTGCCTGTTCCTGTTTTTTTTTTCATGTATTTCTAATGCTGAGTACATGCACCACAGCTGTGGCTGGTCCTTCTGGACCATGAAGTGCTATGAATTTTTACTGTTCCAGCAAATGATACTGTGCCAGTATGTGTGAAAGGGATGGAAGGAAGCCCTTCCCTCCTTCACCCTCATTCTTATCCTCTTACTCCCTTTGCTACATCTGGCAGTGCCATTCCCTGTCTGCATGTTTATAATGTACAGAGTACAAGCAGAGTAATTTTAGGCAAGGACAAATTTCTACCATATGTTCATGTCCTTCTACTAAGATAACTGCAATAAACAGGCTGTAGGAGTAACTTAATTCCAAACATCTAATGGATTTATATTTAGGATTAGAATAAAAAATTGTACCTATGATAACTTTGTGATAATTGTGATAGCATCTTGTGTAATTTCATCTATCCAAGTCACTGGTTAGCAATCAGTCTATAATTTCATCGCTGCTACCTAATTATCTTGCTGTTTTTGTTCCTGCTTCCCCCTGTAAGCTTCTGATTCCTGTGGAATTCTTGCCTAAGATGAGAATTCTTATCAGGTAAAAATGTTCTGACTTGGGATTCCCCCCCAATTAAAACTTGAGCTTGCATACTGTCTTCTTTGGGCAAACTTGTGCTCACTAGATTTCCAATAGTCAAAGCCATTTACTTCCTTACAATTAAATGATAGTTGTTTCTGAGTGGGAGGAGGAAACAAGAAATTATGATACCCAGGCTGCCTGGCTAAGGTGTCTTTTAAAATTTCCTATGTCTTTTTTTAAAGTGCTTTAAGATGCTTCCATGTCAATTTCAACTTCACTAAAAAAATAAAACAGTAACTCAAGAAGATGATAAACTGTTGTTTTCCTAAGATGTTGATTACTTTTCCATTTTGCTTATGAAAATAAAAAGAGGCCTCTAAAAAGAGCACTTTTAGCATTAAAATGCATTAAATATAGCTTCTCAGTGTGTATACCTAACAAGGAAGGCCATTATTCTGTTTTCAATATCCAGGTCTTAAATAATTTAAGAAATCTTACTGCCTGTGTCTTAGAGTAAAAAAAAAAAAAAGTGCTGTTTACAGTAGTTAAAATCATGTCTGTTAGCTGTCTGTAATACAGGACTAAATTTCAATCATTCTGTGACCTCTGTTTCTATGTTTTATCTCTTGCTAAAACCAAAAGTATTTGCCTTGGTGTCAACCTGTGTGTAGTGATGCTTGCTCTTGAATGGCATCCAATTTGTCTGGGTAAAGTTTTTCTCCAGCTAAAGATGCAGTTTCCCGAAGTTCCATTGAATGCTAACTAACAAAATGTGGATTCTTCCTTGTAAAACCTAACAGTTGTTCAGTGGTAAAACAGATAGCTGAAAACCTTGCTTTTGATTTGTGTGTGTGGGGAGGTGGATGAGGGTCAGAGAACCCAAGGAGAGCTCAGCCATCTGTAGTCATTGGCATTCCCCACTGCCCCTGCCTTTCTTCCATGCTATGGGATTTTCATTCTGTTTTATCCCAGTGATTGCACAGAATCATTTGTTGATGCATCCAAATATCTCTTCAGTATAACACCTTGTTTGACTCTGTATTACTCACACAAGAAGAATATAATTTTAATTGAATACTTAATCAGCAGTTACCCCATATAATTTATGATTTCTATTTGCTCTTTAACAAAACTGCAGACTTGGAAAATGCTGCTGATTTTTTCTTTGTATTTTATACATGCAATTATATATTTTTTGAAAAGGAGTCATTGTTTCCTGGCCATTCCCTTTTGGCTCTTGATTTTCATTTATAGTTAGGCACAATAACTAGCATAATTTGACATAAATATAATGGAAAAACAATTCCACTGGTTTACATTGCCCCTCCAGATTTGGTTGACTTCAGAGCCCAGTGTGGTTAGGGCTGTCATTTTGTTTACAGTATTCTGTGTTGCCGTTTGCTTGCTTTGCGTGCTGTTGAAAGAGTCTTGTCTGTATTGCTAATACTTTCTCAAAGTATGTACATTTTCAAAGTTTGGAACTTTCTACATGCTTGAAATAAGTAAACCAGCTTATAAATGACTGATTTTTTTTTTTTTTTACTTTTTTCTAGCTTTCATTTAGCAGAAGCACTTGGACAAAGTGTTTATCTAGTTTGGGGATGGGGAGAAGGGATGTTGGACTGCCTGTGGTTAGTTGCTACAATATTGTTTGTCCTACATTGCATCCCATAACAACCTGCAGTAGTGTCGAGTTTTATTTGTTGTTAACCACTGAATATGTCATGTGAAAGAAGTCATACATCATAACTCAGCAGCAGTTTGCAGATACATTTTCCATAGGCCACTTGTTGATACTATAACGAACACCATTTTGTAAAGTCAAAGCTTTTACGTGTGGTACCTAACACAGATACAAGATTAAAACCTGTATGTTATATTGCTATTGCTGTGTTCTCCATTCTAGTGTGGCATTTGTTTCAGGCTGCACTGTAAGCCACCCCCAGACAAAATTGAATTGTAAGCTCTGCAGGTTTCACCCAAGTAATGTCTGCACTGCTTTGCACTGTGAGGAGGCTTTGGCAGAAGGTTGTACGTGACAAAATGACCTTAGTAGCATTAACTGGCAGTTTGGCCAAGCCACTTTATGCTGTTAACTCCTCTCAGGCTAGAGTGTGTGTGTTCTATATATGTGTTTGTTGATGACTCATCTTTTTCCTGTGAAGCAAATTGCAGGGAGAATACTCTGTTTAGCATATATTGAATTTTTCTCATCTTTCTTTTGTAGCGTTCCAGTTTCCCTGTGCTTTTGAAAAAGTACTTGAAACTTGGCATCAAGCTGGTCTTTGGGCATTCATATAAAACCTCACTCAAGTTTGTCTTAATTTGTAAGTCATTAACAAACACAGAAGGTGGTCATTTTCGGAACAAGTTTTTTACACTTTGGATGTAGTCCATAACAACTGATTCTTAGGAATCAGGCCTGTCTAGCCTGAGCACATTGCACTCTTGAGAGTGGATCAGGGAGTTCTCAGCTCTGAACACCTTGAGTGAAAGCAAGAAAATGTGTCTGTAGTTCTGCCAATAATGGGACAGACAGCCTCAGTGAGGGAGCCATTTGTTTAGGTCCAGAGGGTTGCAGATGACAACAAGGATCTCAAGTACATGTGCCTTTCTTTTGGGGCAGTAAAGATTTCGGAGCTGTTGGTCTGTCCAGCTGGATGGGTAATGGCCCAGCTCTTTTGCAAAAAGATCAGCAATAGCCTGGAAAATACGGATTGTAGCTCTGTGATTCAGAGTGCTGCATAGTGTGTGTGCAGAAAAGGCTGGACTAAGTTCATTTAGGGAATTTAGCCTTTGCTGTTAGTTATAATTATTTCTGCTAGATAAAATATATTCCTTTCAGAATAGTTTTTGTTATATAACTAACTATATGTGCTAATTTGCTGTACTTGAGTTTTGAAAATACACAATTCCTAAGTGAACTTCTGAGATGGCACTAAAGATGTTTTTCAGCAGTGCAGAACTTAAATCTACTCAGAAAGTTTCAGATACTTTAGCTCTGAAGATCTAGTGGGCATCTCTAAAGCTTGTTTTCAAAGAAAATAGAGATAAATTTAATCTTTTTCTAAATCTCATGCTTCTCTCATGAGCGTGCCCATGCACTTATGTTTGTAGGCACTCATATACCCAATGAGATACACATGGGGCAGTTGGTAAGAAGAGCTGCACGTGCTGCAGAGGCTTTCCAGTGACACCAAGAGTCAAAGCAGTCCTTTGGGAATAGCAAGTAGAGCTGGGCTGTTGATGGAAAGCTGCCACATCTCCATGTCTTCTAGCGTTTCCTTATATAAGTGGTCAGCTCAGGACCAAAAATAGGCAGGGTTGACATAAAGTAGGGTCTGTTAAAGGCATCACGAATTTAAGGCTTCCTGCATGGAATCATCTTATTAATTGCATTGGAATTTCAATGCAGTTTAAACTGTATTCAGTTTTCTTACATCTAGAGCCAACAAAGGCAGCACAGTAAACACCTTGTATCTCCACAGTGATGAATTTCTTCTGTTCCCTCCTTCATTTTCCTGGTTCTATTTTGCTTTCCTAGTAAGAATTACAACTAAAGCTCTAGGTTTTTGTGTTTGGGCCATAAATATTACTTTTCTGCTTGAACTACTGAATGGATTACATTTATGTAAATCAAAGTTATGTAACTTGATTTGGAAAGATTACTTTTTCCCTTTCCAAATATTTCGTCAGCCACTCTGCAAGTAATCATTGCTGCATAACACATGAAAGTTCTAAAAAATATGACTCATCCTTTGTGTGCCTCTTCACAGGGTAATGTCATAAATTTTAAACAGTCCTGTTTAATAATTAGGACAGTTTAGGACAGGAATATGTTGGGTTTCATGCTTGTGACAGTGGGCATAAGTTTTATTGATTACTTGTATTTGAAGGACTCTTTACTACAATCCAGGAAAATCAAAGATGGCCATTAACAAACACAAACAGGACATTAAAAGTGGTTTTACTTCCAGTATGTGCTAAAACAGATGTTAATATGCAGGATATGTAATCTTAATAAATCCCTTTCTGCCTGCTTGCTTTTTGTTACTGATCTGTCTTTGCATTTCAGAAACAGAGATTTTGTACAGTACAGAAATAGTTCTCTAATAGTTTTCTAAAAAAAATGACAGAATAAGAAATACTTAAGAGAATGCCAAACCACATATTTTCAAAGTATCACATACGGGTTTAGCTGAATATCTTCCATTTACACTTAAACACAAAAGGATGAACACTTACATCTCTGTAAACTGCTTCCAAAAATGACTGCTTTTTGAGAAGGCTACAATTAGCCAGTGATTGTGTAATAGTCTATTAACTATTTTCTAATAATGTGGGGGTTTTGGTAATTTAAATATTTGGAATATTTTCATATCACATTTACACTCTAATTTATTGGAATAACATTCAATATTTACAGAACCCAAGAATAAATTTTGCTTTCGGGTCTCATTTCTGCATTTATTTTTTGAAGTAAAAACCCCTTTACTTGACAAATTAATCAAAACAACTTTCAGTGTGGATGGCAACATTAAGAAGTATAGTAAACAGTCGATTTGGATGGCATTTGACTGGTTCCAATGTTTTACTGAGCTGATCTGGCTCACTGCACCGAATGATGCCTGCAGCCTTTCAGAATTCTCAATGATGCTGCTTTTTCCTTTGATAATAGGACTTGCACATCTATTTCTGTAGACCTGACAGAAGCTTTCAGCTTAGTTCATTAAATTTTTACAGTGAAAGCTGGAGTCAGTTGGATTTTTAGACAGCTGAGAGGTTTAGGAAGAATAGTTTTCTGCCATGGAGCTGTAATTTTAAAAGTATGTGCTCTCCTTCCTCCCTCCTCTACAGCTGATACCCTTAAGAGGTAAATGTTTCATTAAATGGCGATGAGAGGATTGTTCCTACAGGTTTGAATTAAGTACATCTACCAGCTCTGTTATTGTATATAGAAAGCTCCTATTTGAAAATAAAGGTTACTACTCAAGTGTTCAAAAACTCGCAAATAACACAACCTGAACCCAGTTTTCACGTTCTGTTGGGTATCACCATTAGGTACATGATTAAGGATTGTATTTCTGTGGGCTTCCTTGCCAGTTCACAGAATGGACTGGGTCAACTCAGTGAGTCACTATTCAATATTTTCTTTCCACCTCTTTGTTCAGTTATAGAGCTATGCCTTGTTCTCAGCACATTTTTCAAACTATTTTGAATTATTTAGCTATTTTTTTTTCCCTCTGGTGCTCATTGTGATAGTATCTGAGTGCCTACCAGATGTAATTGCGTTTCACAACATCCTTGTGAGACAAAAGTTGATGCAACCTCTACTTTCTAGGAGATAAAGTGCGAGTTGAGGCAGAGAGAAAAACACCAAAAGGCTCTACTTTTATGAATGGTGCAGACTGAATCATGGAGGACTGCATTGTCCCAGTGCTTTAGGATACTGTACAGTTAATCTTTCCCAACCACAACTTCCAGTTACACCCATGAGTGTTCACTATTAATACAAATGAGACTGAATCATAAGTCAGGTGCTCAAACAAATAATTTTTGCTGAAAGTTGGGGTTAAATGACTTTCTTTACATCACAGAGAAACTCCAGAAGGCATGCAAGCAAAGTCCAGTCCTTTAAGGCATTATTCATTATCTAACCACAAGATTTGACTATCTGTCCTTGCAGCCTTGTCCATCCCACACCTTTTGCAATTTAAAATAAAGCAGTGCAGGGATGGCAGAGACAACAGCAGCCTTTTTTCCTACCACTGTTCCTGCTTTTCCAGCAGTTCTCTGCACTGAATGAACAAGAGGTCCCATGGCACTGTAGTGCAGCATGCTTTTTCTGAAGACTTTATCATGGATACTTATGCACAGTGGGGCAGATCAGATCACTGGAACACCTTATTTTTGACATCTTCAAACTTTGCTTGACTTCACAGCCTTAGAACTATTCACTTGATGAAGATGGGTCATAGGAGTTGTGGGTAGATGGGTAGCATAGTTTCTTACCATAAGGTTGTTAATCTTTTGGGTTTTGGAGCAAATTAACATTTCTAAAAAGATTATTCCATATAAGTTGGTATTTTCATCTATGTAAGACAGGGTTGAAAACCTTATCTTTCCCCTTTAAAGTAATAAATCAAATTACTGCAGTAAGACGTCACTGAATTCAGTGTACACGATTAATATCAAGGCATGCAGTGGTTTGCCCAGTGAGTTTTGCCCAAGGTTGATGACAGCAAAGAAATTGAAAGACCTGAAAATTTTTTGTGTTGAAGAGCAGAAGGTACTGAGGGGACTTCAGGGAAAGTGATAGGATGATTCAAGCTCTAGCTCCTGCTTTGCCTATGTGGACTTGTCCACTAAAAGATATTTGTCTGATTCTGGTCTTCTGCTGGTCCTAAAGTCAGAATTGATTTGGGTTTGTCTTCCAGGGAATGATCTGTGAAATGGATCCGGTTCGGGAGCTTAATTACCTCCATCTCTTACATTGCATCTAAACTTTCCATTGCAGCCCTATTCCTATTCCCAAAGGAGCAGCTACCAAACCTGAGTCTGCCCTGTTTACCAGGATGTTGTGTTTATGTGAGTGCCCTTCATGTCTTTGTGCAGTCAGTGCCCTTCTGTGCCCTACTGCTTGCCATTTTTTATGTGACAATACCATGTTGTCTTAGTTGGTTTCTTCTGTTGTCATTTCCACTTCTATTTTCCCTGTCATTGCCTAATCAGCTCCTGTTCTCATTTTTTCCTCCCAAGTTGTCCTGTGATTTCCCTCAGTGTTTTCCAGCTGTACATGTTCCTAGTGAAAATTCCACCTCTCTCTGGTCCTTGACTCTTATACTGGACCCCAATCCAGTCTGCCTGAGTGGTTCTCCCTAACCATCTTCCTAACATATCCTGTTGTTTTCTTACTCTTTTACTCCCTGTCTGGTTTCTAGCCTTTCCCTGCATGCTCTGCTTCCAGCTTAGACTTCCAGTCTTTTACCCAGTTGCCAATTTTCCACTGGTTCAACCTCAGCATTCCTTTCCAGCAATAGTCTTTCTTGTTTTCAGGCTTCATCTCCAAAATTGCTTTTCCTTGTAGCTGGTCTGTGTCCCTTCTGCCATCCTTACTTGTTTGGTGTCAGGAGGGGGGAAGATGTTCTGAAAGAGAGGGCCGTGGAAAAATTCCCCGGTGGAATTGTGGAAGAAACTCAACTTTGGTCTGAGCAGTGAAAGCTTTGACTACAGAGAAACCTGTTCTCAGCCTCAGTTAGAGCATGTCCAGTGTGTAATCCTCAAGAAATTAAGCTGTGGATACTGTACAAACTGCATTTATTTCTAAGAGATTTTAGCTTTCAGGAATGGAAAAAGTTTTAGCTTAGCAAAAAAAAAAAAAGTGCTATCTCCTCCACAGATTTTTAGATTTGTTGCCAAAGCATTGAGTTAGTAGAGCTTCTAAAATTCTAAAAGAAATAAGAGTTCATTGTGGCTAAGACTGGATTCATCTGTGATTTTTTTTCTTATACACAGTGATTTTTCTTTCACTGCCGGTTTTTATGAACATTGTGCCTGTGTGTGAATATGTGTGCTTAAACTGAGACAGCTAGTATGGAAGATGCACTATGGACTCATGGAGTCCTGGCAAAATTATTAGCTATGAAGACCTGGCAAAGTTATTAGCTTTGTAAAATAAAATCTACTAAAGGAAATCCCCATAGTATTGCATGGTCAGGAATCTAGAGGCTAGTTTGATTGGCATTTCAGATAATTAAGAGACTTTGAAACAGAAGTTTAAAAATATTAATTTTTTTTATCATTTGCATTTTTCTTTAAAAATAATTTTGGATTTAGAACAATGACATGTTGTCCAAAGAAAATATTTCTGATTGAAATATCATTCTTTAGGTGAGTTTGTTATCTATGCTCATGCATGAGAAATGAATTACAAATACATTTTGTCTTGGAAAGAGAGGTACAAAGCACTGGCTTGTAATCAAATTACTCTGAAATGTAATCCCAGCTGTCATTGATTCCTGTAAGTTTAGGGCAAGCCAGCTTGACTCTTGCTGTTTGCACTCCTCCTGAGGTCTCACAGAAGTTCCATGGGAAGAGTTATTACATTGTTTTTTCCATCTGGGAGGCACACTGATATACATTTACATGGTAGCATAGTATTAAGTTTATTATTAGACTGAAATAGCTTTGCAAGTGAAAGATAATGCTATCTGACTCATATTTCTTTAAATATGCCTGGGATATCTTCGGAGTGTGTGACATATAGATCTTCCATAGGCAACTAGACATTTAACTGCTATGTAAATGTCTGTTCTCAAAATGTTACAAATTAATTAAGGAACTTTTCGATTACTTCCTCTGCTCAGAAGAAGGAGATGCTGCAGGCTCCATGGAGCAGACTGATGGCACCTGAGTAGGGTCACTGCAGAGGCTACAGCAGAACACTGACATTGAGTTTGGGCTGTGGTTCATTCAAAGCTTCAGTCTCCTTTTGCTGCAGTTCAGATTTTTTTATTTGCCTCCCTCTACTTCTTAATTATTCTTTAGTGCTACAGAGTGCAACTTGAATCAAAATTGTCCTCTCTAAGCTGTAATTTTTGCATTGTGCCAGTACTTTTGATTGAGAAGATTCAGAGCAGTTGAGGGAAAACTCACCTGTTGTTTCATACCTGCTTATGTCATGGAAGTTCAGGTGTGAAGGTGATGGGTAACACAGGACCCATGGTTTAAAAATCACCCCAACCTAACAGCAGCTGCTACAAAAGAGATGGGCAGCCTCCCAGTCTGCTTGGTCCAAACTGCACATACCCCTTCCCTGTATTGGCTGTAGTGATGAGATTCATTAGGCTGGCTTTCCTGTAGCTGGTGGATGAGAAGCAGAGCAGGAGAGGGAAGGAAAGGTGAGCTCATGGGCTTTGGCAGCAGCCTGCAGTTGGATGGGGTTAAGGCATCCATTAAAGCACACCCAGGCCAAGGTGCCCGTGCCCGGCTCACTGGAGTGTGCCCCTCTGGAGTGCTCCTCAGGGCAACGCGTGTGCTTACGGTGCTGAGCCACAGTGCCCTGGAAATGAGCGCTGGGCTTACCCTGGGGACTCATTCATACTGCAGCTGCTTCCTTGCTGCTTTGGGAGTAACCTAAGGCACTTAATCGATGCATTTGCTCTAAATCCTGCTCATCAGAAACTGGTTAAACTGGTTTGCCATTGGAATGCTCCCCGTCCCCTCTCCTGGATCCCGTCCCGATTTCTGTAAATCATCACCTTCCTGAGGCTGCTGAAACTTTTCCTCATATCAGCGAGGCTATGGTTTATATCTTGAAACCTAAGCCCTTGTTTTCTCAGCCACAGAGAGAAAGCTTTATTTGTGGGAGCTTTTCAAAGCCTTGTTAGCCATGTCTTTAAAGTTCCCAAGCCCTTCCTTTGGGAGGAAAGCCATGCCTCTTGCTGCTGTTTCTTCATGGTTAAGCAAACCTCACTGCCAGGCCGGGCTTTTGGCTGCTTGGGAGAGAAATGAGGGGGCATGATTTCCTGATGTTTCTCATACCACAGGGTATGCATGGTTGCTGTTACTTATTAGTTTCACTCCAGACTGATTAACAGCAGAGCCCAGAAGGTACAGTTGCAGTTTGTCTTCCAGGGTCTCAGCAAATCCAGCTGTATTTCAGATACTGTCTATGGTCTCTGAGCAGTAAGGTTGAATGCTGTTGAATCCACTACTCACTGTACCCCTATATTAAACACTGAACTTAGTTCCTGTGCATAACATACCATTCTCATTTCAATTCCTGAAAAGCTCATGACACTGTAGTTACTGACTTTGAATATTCTGCTATTGCACTGGAATAACATTTAAAGTTAAATAGGTGTGAAGCTGAATACAAACAAAACTGATAAGATAAAAAGAAGGTTGAATGCAAGTATCTAATCAGCATTGTTGGTGAACAGGTTTAGGTTTTCTATGCAAGAAAATGATGTGAAAGATAATTTTGAGAGGATGTAATTATTTTTACATAGAAATGTTAATAAAAAAAAACAACCTTACATTTTTATCTGAAAATATACTGTAGTTATTGGCAAAAGGAAGATAATTTCTGTAGCATAGAAACAAATTGTTATTGAATATTTCTGTAAACAGAATTTATGGTAATTCAGAAGACAAATTGAGGGAAGAAATCTGAACATTGCAGAAGCTATAATTTTTCATTTTCCTCATAGAAACATGGTAGTATTGCATGGAATATTGGTGCCCAGTTTGCTTCTTACTGGGGACAGGATGCTTTGGAAATCTTCAGCAAAAGTCACTATAACAAAAGGCTGTCAATTTCCAATTTTTTTTCTAAATTATTTGTTTTCTAATTATTTTAAATGAAGCAGGGATAAGAAAAGTTTGAACACTTGTTATTGACTTGAAAGTTAAGCTACTGGTAATTCAGATAATACCATCCAGGATGCCCTGAGTAAAAGAGCAATGACCATAACACAGATCTCAGGGGTCACCAAACTCCTGTGGGAGGTCAGTGAAAGAGACAAAGAGGTGGTCATTTGTTTATGGATTGCCATCCTTCAAGAAAGAAGAAGAAAATCCTGCAGTGAAATCTCCAGTTCTTGCAGTAATAGTTTAAAATCTTAATATAAGGAAAGTAGTTGTTGAATAAACTAAGAAAATCAGTTTGAAAAAACAAAAAGAAAACCATCTTGCATTTATCTGTTGAATCAATTTACAATTAGAAGCTCAATATAGAATAAAATTAATCTTTTGCAAGGTACAGGTTTCCTCTCTTCCCCTCTCTCTCTTTCACTTCTCTAAATCTTACTACTTGTGATTACTGAAGATCCAATAGAGCCTTTTAACTCTTTTACAGAGCTGCAAGGATTTTTTTGTTACTGTTTGGTTCATTTACCAAGATTCATCTACAAAGAATCCCCTACATTTCAAAAAGGGTTACTGTGTTCCATATTCTTATCCTTCTGTGAAATGCCAGTATTCAGTAGCTGCTCTGTTATTCCTTGGAGATGGGGACACATCTGCTGCATGAAACTACAGATGTTGGCTAATGCACTGAAGAAACATCTACGTATGGAAAATCCTGTCTGCTGTAGGCATTGTGTCAGCATAGAGTCCTATACAGACAATACAACTTCTGGGGTGTTTTGGAAAGAATATTCAACTAGATAAATACAGCATTTTTCATTTAGATAATACCTTTTTAGTAAACACCAGTCTGAAAAATTGAACTCATTTTAGGCGTGTAACTTAGGAGTATTTTGCAGTTTTAGGAATATTGATGTAGAAGTGGTGAAGCTGCTTCTTTGTTGGACTGTTACTGTGAGCAAGAATTTCCTCTTGCTGCTTCTCCTTTAAATACCAGCACACTTGCAAATTTTGGAAAAGTTAGTCTGTGGCATAAGCGCTTTTTTGTAACAGATTTGTATAGTGTTGAATCCCAGATGGAATCAAAGGAGCAAACCTATTTAAGCTTTTAACCAGCATGCAAGGGTATTTTAATGAAAATTAGTCTGAGTCTCCTTTTGAAGCTGTGCATGTGCTGAAAAGGAATGCTACAGATATTCCTTTAGGTAATTCTGGTGACTTCTCTACCATTACTTGTCTCAGATTGCTAACTCTTGAATTCTTAATATTATAATCAACTGCTGTCTGTTGTGTTATCATTTCTTAACCTTATTAACCTAAATATTGCCTATTAATATTGACATCCATGATACTTTTAACTGGGTGACTGCTGACAAATCTAAATCAATCTAAGCCTAGTAGCAGTGTTTGAGTTGATGCATATTCAAGCAGACTTGGTCTGCTTCAAGATTTGCACAACTAGTTATTTTTGAAGGGTGCAAGGAAAGAAGTTAAAATTATATTTTGTATTACAGTTATGGTTATTCTGCTACTTTGTACAGATGACTTGAGCTCCAGATCTGGTTCCTGGACTCCTTTGTTCCCTTTTCTGAGTTCTGTCTTCCTGTGCTTGCTTTCAGAACATTGCCCAGCACCATCTCACGAGGACCCTGTTTTCATTTTCTCCTGTGGTCATTTCCTTTTTGCTTTTTTTTCAGCCTTTCCTTTTATTCTTTTTCCATTCTTAACATTTTGTATATATGTCAAATTAGGAGGTCACTTACTAATGCAACAAGTAATCTTATTTCCCTGGAAGTACATACTTTCTGAAACAATGTAATGTTGTTTTGGTGGGGCCTTTTTTTTGGTTTTTTTTGGGGTTGTTGTTGTTGTTGTTGTTGTTGTTGTTTTTCAGGATTAGTCCTTTGTGGTGTTCTGTCTCAATCCAAATTTACCATAAGAACAGGAAATATACCACTTTGTTTATATAAGACGAAATTTATAGCTTGGGTTTGATTTTTTTGAAATGCAAAAGACTGTACACTTTATCAGGAGAACCTGAGATATTCTTTGTTATTTTATTTCCCTTTTAGATGCACTCTATTTGCCAACATCAGGGACTGCAAAGGAAGAAGCAGCTCAGGAAGCACCTGACTGCCTTGTGAAATATTTCAGTGTCGTGTGGTGTAAGGCATCAAAGAAAAAGCACAAGAAGTGGGAAGGCGATGCTATTCTTATTACAAAAGGAAAGTCAGTAATATTGAAAGATATGGAAGGCAAAGACATTGGCAGAGGTACTGTGGAATTGCATACTTGCTCAAAGGAACACCTGGCAGAAAATCACTGTGCTTTGAATTAACAGAGACCCAGCTCTTTAGATATTTTAGTTCTTCATACTAATGGTGACCACAGGATGAAAAAACAGTGGAGATTTTGGGTTTGCTTTTGCTTTGTCTTTTTTCTCGGGGTGGGGGGGAAGACTAAAAGACAGCTTTATATTTATTACATATAAGGCAGATGCATGGGGGAGGCTGGAGCAGGCTGAATAACATATTTCACAGAAACACCAAATGCTAGTCCAAAGAGAGAATCTGGAAATCAATGGCTGTACTAATTCAGCAGCAATGCTAAATGAGAGATGAGTAGTTGATTTTGGTTGCTCAAATAATACAGAAGTGAAGGAGTTAAAATTTAGGGAAAAGATACAGGTAATTTTCTTGTAGATATCTTGGTCAGCAGTAGGGCAATCAGGAATTTCAGAAGTTGGATCTTTACTTTTCAGCCTGTCAAACAGCTAAAAATGTTATGTTTGTTGGAAAGACAGGCAAACAGCAAAATTTTCCTGCCCAGCCAAAGTCAACTGTGTAGCAATTTTTAGTCTTGTAGTTTTAGCAGCAGCTGCTGCTGTAAGACATAGTTTGGGTTGATATCAGAGTTAAAAATAAGACTTGCAAACCATAGGCTGCCATCAACTTGGAGCAGTAATTTTTTACTTAAAGCAAAGCAAGAATTAACTTTGCTAATGGAGCCAAAGATATTCTGTAAGGGAGTAGGATTGGACAATGTTTTTGCAAAGCATAATTTGATTTATTTTAGGTCAGAGATGGCTTCTCTGCTCTTTTGTTACAACCATGACATTGTGATCTCATGTCATTGTAAGCCTTGTTAGGACCAGGCAGTTTTGATTTGCAAATCAGTCTGTGACTTAGAAGTTAATTTGAATTTATTTATAGCAAAGCAATATATGTACAGACTTGCTTGTTTTTGAAAAAGGCAGAGTGAAAGAGAGTAATGCCTGGAATGCATCAGCCACCACCCTGTTGTTCTTGTGTTTTTTCAAGTCCTGTCTTCTTGAATTAGCAGCAAACACAATAGAAAAATGAACATTGTGATTTTCTCTTAAAACTCAAGTTAAAAAAAAACTTAAAAGTTTTTTTACCGTGTTAGATGGTGTCAGAGAGCACAATACCAATGTCATTAGTGCTAACTTGCCCATTCAGAGTTGCTTTCAATTCATATTGATTCTAAGAAGATAATAAATGGACCAATTTAAGCAGTGTGAGTGGTAAATTTCTGCAATTATTTAACTCACTGAGTGAGAAGGAAAGGTCCAGCAGTGGTGCTTGCCTCCAAAATTGTATGTAATACTGGGAAGCTTATAGTGTGCATGAGCCCTTGGGATTATTATTTTTAAATGGGAAGTAAAAAGCAAAGGAAGAATTTTTCTTTTTTTCCTTAGGCTTACCAGGGCAGGATCAAGGATGGCACAAGGGAACCTAAAATCAGCACAGCTTATAGCTCATTTTTGAGGCAGCAGAACATCTTACTGTTCTCCTCTGCAATGTCCTAATTCCTTAATAATGCATTGCAAAGAATTTAGGACGTGCTCTCTTGTAAATTGCTGTATGTTACAGAAACGGTTATTTCTGGCAGCTGCATAAACAGTTGAGCTTTGTAGTTTTGCCTTCTCAGCTTCCATCTACCCTTAAAGCCTATCCAGAATTAGAATTAGACTCTTCTGACCAGAACCTGCACAGGGACACACCTGTATTCAGTGTGTTCAGCCTGAAGCTATGTAGAGGTAATAACAGAAAAACAAAATGCAGAGCAAAAGGGATCATAAATGCCCTCCCTAAGCATCTTATTTAGGAAGACACATGTATTCTTTTGTGTTCAGGCATCTTCAGCTCTTTCCTGAAAGCAGGTGTTCCTTCAAGAGCCAAACAAGGTTCACTGTGTGCTTTCTGAATACTTCCAGAGGAGAGGGGAAAAGTATCTCCCTTTCCCTTTTCCAGACTGTTTTTCAGCACTTGCTTAGACTCTTAGACTGTGAAACACCTCAGTAATTTTTTCCTCTTAAAGGAATTTAGATGCAGAGCTTCACCTTCCAATCTTTCACATTCCTAGAAGCGGCAGACCCAAGCTTTGCAAACAGTTTCCAGGAGACTTTATACTTTATAAATGGTGTTTGTTGGATAAAATGTGCCTTGGGAAGCCTTGCTTCTTTCTTCACAGCTGAGTGATTTAACTGCTGGTCTACACGATCTTACCCTTTTTTTGTCTGGGGGGTTTTTCTGTTTTTTTTTTTGTTTTGGTTGTTTTTTGTTTTTGTTTTTTGGTTTTGGTTTGTTTTTTTTTGGCTTCACTAAGGATCAAAGCCTGTTTATCCAAATTTACACAAATTCAACAATTGAAGTAAAGAATTCTGAAACAGAGATGTGGCTTTGACCTCTCTGAGTTAGGAAAATAAATTATATGTCCTCTGATTCTTATGTGAGAGCTTCAACCAGTAGAATGCTATTTAAAAGTAGGAACCCCCACTCTTTCCTACACTGTTCTCTTAAAAGGAAGTGGCAGCTGTAGCTGTATTTTGTAATGACACCAGCTGTAGCTGTGTTTTGGAATTGTATTTGTAGCTGCAGTGAGAATGCCCACCTGACCAAGCCCAACAAGTGTTGAACTTACTCATAAATCTTGGCAATAATCAGAGCATGTTCCAGAGCATATGTAGAAGTGAAGATTTCTGAGGCATCTGAATCTTTAGGTGTAAGAAAACTAATGTAGAATTATTTAAAAAGTAGAATGCACCATTTAGATCAATAGCACGAGGGGTTAGAAGACTTCTTTTGGGGGCATGAAAGAAAGGGAAAAGGACTTAGGATGGTTATTAAGGGAAACTTCTGGATTTTACCATGTGGAGCTACTTTTTAAAAGCTGTCTTAAACAGTTGTTTGACATTCAGTAGACTTGGTTGGTGATGAGGGTGACTGAGTCTTTGCTCATATACTCTGCTAATTCTGATTATTAGCACTCACGTGTCACTCTATTAAGGAGAGAAAGGCTTTATGTGTAACAATTAAATGTTTCAGAATGAGTAACTTTTTCACAGTTTTTTCTTCCTGCAGATGAGTACTGGTGTTAAGGAAGTAGCACTTGCTGTGTTGTCCTAATTATTTCATTTTTGTGTTCTTTTAGGTACTGGATATAAAGCTAAAGAGTTAGACAGCCTTGATGAAGGTCAAACACTGATGGTTGGCGGAAAAGAAATTGAAGTGATGGGTGTAATTTCAGCAGATGATTTCAACAGTGGCAGGTGTTTTCAGGCTGGAATAGGGACTCATGACACAGATGCATCTGCATTATCTCAAACTAGTACAAAACCATTCTGTAAACCATTCAAAAATGTCTGTCAACCCAGTACTAAAGAGAATATGCTCAGAGATTCTCAAAGCTGCAAACCTCGCCATGATCCAAATGCTACAAGTAAGATTGAAATTTTAAAGTTTCTTTAAACATCCTCTGACTCCCAAAAAATACTGAATGTGTAACCAAAATGTTCATGTTCCTCAGTGTATTACTGAAGTATTTCTGACATACAGTACTATTATCTAACCATGCTAGGATTTTGTCATGTGTGTTTCTAACAAGTAAAATACTCTGCACTGAACAAAGTTTTTCATAGTTATTACAGATGGCCGTGGAAACATATCAGAGTAGTTTCTAAGAGTTTTGCCAAAGAAAATGAGTTTACTGATCATTGAAACAATCTGACACATACTGTAAGTTCTAGATGAGTTCCAGCTTCCCACTGGGGTCAGTGACATACAGCCATAATGTGACAGCACAGTAATTGCAGTGGAGGATCAGCAATAGAAAAGTTGTGCCACTTTGAGAGAATTGCTTCTGTCAATGCCTGATCCTTCACAGCCAGTGAGTGTAACTAAAACTCAACCAGATATGTTTCGGAATAAATGTTTATAGTTTTATAGTGCTAGAAGTACTATGTGCTGAAAAGGCATGAGAGTTCAAATATTGTATAGGAACAGGCTGGTTAAGCAGTTGTGTAAGTGGTGTTGATTATCTAAGCAGAACTATTCTTTTGTCTACAAACCATATAGGAGCTATATTCTGCTGGTAGCTCTATCTTTCAGATGGAAGATAAAAATGAGCATAAAAAATGTTGCTAAGCAGAGCTGTGCTTATTTAAAAAAATACAACTTTTTTCTATATTCTTACTATAATACCTCCATCTGAGTTCTTACATCATATCCTGATACTGTGAGACTTTTTGAAGCTGTTACCTGGCTGCTATGTAAATAAACAATGAAATCTTAGTCAAGTGGT
Source organism: Molothrus ater (assembly GCF_012460135.2). Lineage (NCBI taxonomy): Eukaryota > Metazoa > Chordata > Aves > Passeriformes > Icteridae > Molothrus > Molothrus ater. Next base: position 132,147,098 of record NC_050478.2, read on the forward strand.
AATTATAAAAGAGCATCCTTATTAACACCAACTTCTGGTCTTAATTTAGCTTGATTACATTTTATCTAAGAATGTTGCTTCCTGAGATTGCAAGATGATGCTGCATTAGCATTCTAACTGAAAATCTGACCAAAAAAGGTGAATATATTCAGCATGTAAATTAACAACTTTGCCGTTTCTGCACTAGTTTGTTAAAGAGTTACTTTTTATTCTAGTTATCTTCCGTGACTTCTAGTGAATTTGAAATACCTTGTATCATATTTTGGGAGCTCTCAACGCATCAACAGGTTGGACTCTCAAGCTTTAGGTTTGCTTACACAGGAGGATCACGTTATTTAATGCCTGATTGCATTACCTCTTGCAGAAGTTACTGAGATACTTTACAAGACCAGGGCCCTGATATTAGAACAGTCAGAGGTTTTCACTTCATCATGAAGTCTATGATTATAGTTGATTAAAATGCAGCTTCTACAGAATGGAAAGCCAGCAGAACAGAGCACAGTGACAAAGATATAAAGCTACATCTTCCACATACAGTTTTTAAGCTTTTAGTCCAGTGTTTATCCAAGCCTTGTTTTCTCCTCATTTTCATGCACATTTTTGTCAGAAAAGTTATCTTTTTGTCTCTACTGGCTTTTAAATATATACACATGCAATTTGATTTAATCCATCAGAACTCAACCCTTTGTCAGTAGGAAACAAAATCTCCCTGACTGATATAAGCCTTCAACCAACCTATTCCCATAAATAAATTATCAGTATAGGTTTACTCTAGTGACATAAAAATACCAGAAGCCATAAATTGCTTTCTCATTCAGTCCTCTGACAATACAGTTTTTCAGTGAAGGTATGTAGCAGCAGCAGGAGCAACCCAAGAATGGACATTGTCTAGCAAAATCATAATGTTTGTAAACAGATTATGGCAAGCAAAACTGTTATTCAGATCTTGCTCAACACTTCATTCTCTCTTTGCCTCTGCATGTCTTCAAACCCATCAACTTCTTTTATTCATGTGCTGTGGCAGTCTTTGTCAGCTCACACTCAATCCTCCCTTATTTTTCTTTAACAAATCAGTGGCTTTTACCTCTGTTTCTTGGGCAGAGAAGTCTTTCTGGGCTACTGCAAGACTATCCCCTTGAAATGTACTATTTAGAGTACTTAGATTTTATGTAGGTCATTTTTTTTTCTTAGATTTTCAATTCAGAAGTATTTTGGAACTTCTTCTAATTTAACTCTATGAATTTAACTTTATGAATTCAAAGTCATCAAGCAATTTTTATTAGGTAGGCAGTTTCACCTCATGCAAAAAAACCTCCTCATATTTCTCAGTTTATCATCTTTACCTTTGAGAAAAAAACTATTTGGAAAGCCTCTTTAAAAGAATGGTTTTTTGTAGAAGGCAATCTAGGTACTTATAAATGTATTTTCAGTCTGACAATGGTCAATATAATAAACAGTATTTTTAACAGTAATGAGATCATTGAATTTAATAGGTTTTGCTAACAGACTAAAAGTAATGCTTGATTATGCTTTGAACTTGAAGATTCTCTGGTTATGCCACGACCAAATGCAAGTCATCAGTGGATGTTCAATAAGGCTGGTTTACCTGTGGTGGATGTAGTTGTAGATCCTTACATTGCAAGTAATCTACGCCCACATCAGAAAGAAGGAATTATATTTCTGTATGAATGTGTAATGGGAATGAGGTAAGGTTATAATTATCCTTATAGCTTTTAATACCTATAATATTTTCCTGCCCATGTTTGAAATGTGACATCTTGGGAAGTGTTGAGCAATTTTTCAGTTAATTAATATTAGTAATTTTCTCCCAAAAGCGGCTGCACAAGTTTTTTCTGACCTAAATGTAGCATCACACTTGCCATGACTTTGCCAGATGTCATGAGAAGCTAGTGCACCAAAAGGCCTGTCATTTCTACGTACCAAATTTTGTAAATACAGATAAAATCAAAGCCACGCTGAAAAACACTGCTTTCTGAGATTTATATTTCATAATTCAAAATTATTCATGTAATTTATAATTCTGGCATTTAGAATAAAAAAGATGTTATTTCAACCTGTTAAAAAGAAAATACAGCATTGTTTTCAAAAGAGTTTTCTCAAGTCATAGATTCTGTAAGGTACTGGATAATTCTAGTTCCAGGTAGATTTAAACTTTAGTTTTAGAGGACTAATGAGTTTCTATAGAAAATGAGAATTTTCATTCTAAGATCTAGTACAACTGAATAAAAACCTACAGGAGACATAACAAGTATAAATAGGTTCTTTATACTTCAGAAAACAAGCACAGAAGCAAATTCCTGAAGCAGTTGCGGATAGTTATAGATATGTCCTTTAAAATGATACCAGCACCTCATTACCTCTTACAGAGTTAGTGGCAGATCTGGAGCTATTCTGGCTGATGAGATGGGCTTGGGAAAAACCCTGCAGTGCATTGCCCTTGTCTGGACTCTCCTGCGCCAGGGGCCCTATGGACGCAAACCTGTGCTGAAGCGAGCACTGGTGGTCACCCCTGGGAGTCTGGTGAAAAACTGGAAAAAAGAATTTCAGAAATGGTTGGGAAGTGAAAGGATCAAAGTCTTTACAGTTGATCAGGTAAGATTTTTTTCCAAAAGGGGATTAGGTCATTATTGGTTGAGAATATAGAAATTATGTTTGTTTTTTTTTTTTTTTTTAAACTAGAGACAAGGCCTAGTAATTCTCTGTTAATATTAATTTGTAATACTTTATTTCTTCTTCAGATAATTGTCCATATGGGTATTTTGCTGTCAGTCACCAGGTCATAATGTCATAACCCAAGCTCACATGTAGCATATGTCTGTCTCACCTTTCTTCTGGTTTCCCCTTTGAAGTTGTAAAAGGTGACATGCTCTTCCCCGTGCCTCTTCAGTTTAAGGAGGTTTCTGTTATGTATCAAAGTGCACACCTTCCCTGCTTACATACCAAAGCATCTACCTGTTTCTGTGGTAGTTGCTTTTGTTCTGTACCGAAAACTTCTAATTTGTTTTGGCTGCCTATTTTGGGGTACTTCAGAAGGTTATTCCCTTTACTGTCACAGTCAAGAGTTAGATCTCTGTTGGGATGATTTAAAGTCTCAAGAGTTACCAAGCCTAGAGTCTCAGTGTTAGGTAATGAGACTATCTCTTGTCTCTAGAAGAATGCAGACAAGTACAAATCTTATTAAGAAGCAGGATGATGCTGATCCCTGTCCCCTCCTGTAGTGAAGCTGTTCCTGCTGGTATTAACATTCACAAGTTCCAGGGAAGTGGAGAGCTTGTAGTACCTCCATGGGTGCTTGCAACAAAGTTGAAGATACTTATCTTCCAAAATTATTTTTTAATCTAATAATTTCATACAGGTAGACTGATGAAACAAATAGCACTTCATTCTAAAGGTTATCCAATTCTTACACAAACCAGACTTGCCTTCAGTTTCTTGAATTATCCTTATTGGAAGAATTAATATTTCAGGTGAAGCAGAAGTTTTCAATGGAAGTTTACTTCTTGGTAGACTGTACACAATTTTGTAACAATAATAATTTCTTTAAATTTGACTCATTATTGCCAAACTCTTAAAACTTTTGATCTTCCCCTGAAGACAATGCATGTATAATAGGTGTATTGTGCATCATTTGTTTTTCTTAGTAACTTGTTTCAGGTTGTGGAAACGAAGCAAACTGACTTGCCAGGAACTGTAATATAATATAGGTTGGGATGGGAGATATGAAATTTCCTAAAAGAAATGGTTACAAGGCGAAATATAATAGGGCCAACATTTTAACCTAAAAGGCTAGTTAGAGATAATTAAATGTTTTCTTGCAGTTTTTATGAATAATGTTGGGAGGCAAAAGCCTGAATTTGATGACAGTTACTATGCCCCAAAAGGAAAGTAGCTTTCATTTTCTTTACATTTAAATAACTTTAAAACTGTTACTCATCTCATTGGACCTATTTGACTGGGGACACTCAGCAGCTTTAACAGCTGTGTTCCCAAATACCACAGAATACACTGTCATGCAAAAGGAAGACACAATATGACTTGCCTGGGGTATAATGAGGTATTTCAAAATAATTTACTGTCTATCTTCTCTGGAAAAACAGCAATTACCATACTGTTATTTCTCCAGTATAACTTAAAGAAAGAGCCTGTCTCCAGCATTTTCTTCTGTTGTTGTCTATAAGAAATGCATTCAAAGATCTGCTAGACTTTTTAAAATGTTTTGCTCACTTTCACACTGAAACGCCCTAAACTGATCCTAACCCTTCAGTAACAGACTTTTTAAACCACCAGGATATTATCTGCTTTTAAAATGTGATTGCAGTTTAATTATCTTAATATGCAAATGCCATGTAGAGAACATTGCTTTTAAAGGAAGGCATCTCCACAAATGTTGCTTTTAGGTCTTGTTAATTCCGATTTTAAGTATTTGCGATGTGTTTGAGAGAATAATTCCTTTATCTGTCTGCAGAGTATCACTTCCTTCTGGAGTTGTTTTGATTTGGTTTTAAAGTCAAAATATCTGGAAAAATAATCAATTACAGGTCTACATTGCTCTATGATTCAGCATTTTTTAATTTACAATTTACCAGCTACATTGGCTTTGAACTAGTGCAAAGAAAGCTCTGTTCAAAGAGGAAGTCTGGGACATTATGGACCTCTAATACTGATTGATAATTGCTCCATATGTGGCTCCAGGCAGCTCACTTAAATCTGTCAAGTCACTTTGGATAATTGCTAAAATGGAGGCTATAATATAGACATATCTTGCAGCCAGTTAAGAGTATGAATTAATTACTTGAAATTAGCTTGTTAATTTATTTTAATTTTTCATCTTTCAACCAGTGCTGTTGTTACATACAGTAGGAAATACATTATATTTGACTGCAGGAGGCTTGTAAGGGACTCTCCTGCTTTTTTCTTTTTTTTTTTAGGGAGTTCAAACTCTTCTGCACACTTGATATTTTTCCAGGGGAGGGATTTTAGTGGCTGTTCCCCAGTGCCTCAGGCCACTTTCCCCATCTCAGCTCACAGCCTGAAAGTGTACAAAAAGAAAATGGTTTCTGAACCCTGGGCATCTTCTAATGCTTGACCATGCCAGGAGAAGTTCAGAGAGGCATTGCCTCTGTCTTCAAGGCTGCATTGTGGAGCCTGTATACTGGGCTGGGACAACATTGGGTCTTCCCTACAGGGCTCCTCTGTGTCTCTGTTCCTGTGTTGGGAAATTTTCTGCTTCTGTTTTGAAAATGGCAGTAAAAATACAACAAGAAAATAGGCAGTTAGCTACAGGCCTGGAAACAACAGGAAAGCTCAAGTCCAGTCCCAAACACCTGGAAAAATGAGTGCATGTTACTTGGTCCTTACTACTCCTTGCTTCCTCCAGTGTGCTGGGCTTCATTGTGAGCAGCATGTGGGGGGCTGATCTGCTGCACAGTACTTTGTGAGATTAATGTGCTGGATTCATCTGAATCACCTGCTAGGAGGCTCTAAAGGTTGTGATAATTAAGTTGTGCTGCTTTTACAATGTATTACACCATCTGGCTCCAGACTTAGTTGTCTGTGTTTGGTAACTGATCTTGTTTGGAAATAAAAATACCTTCTAAGGCTGTAGACTGATTTGTTTTCACAATTGAAGAGGTTGCAGCTTGTCAGCTGCACCCATGGCCTGCTTAGTTAGTGAACACCGTTAGGACATAGGAAGAAGCATTCAGGAAATTAGCATCTGGAGCCAAGTGGAAAGGTAAGGGACATGGCCACAGGAGATTTTTCCAGTTTTACGCATAATTGTAAGACAGGTAGACAATCCTAGTACATTTACAAGTCTGCTCAGAAATACAGCTGTTTCTTTTTTGGGGGAAGCTCTCTGTCCCATTACAGTGACTATTTAGTGTGTGCATTTCCTTCAATAGACAGGAAAATTCTTGGTGTCTTTTGAAGGGAAAGGGCTTGAGGGGTATATAAGAGAGGAGATGGTTGCAGTCACTTTCTGACCAGTAATACAGAGATTAGAAATCTATCAGTAGACAGACATGTTTTCTGGGGCTGATTATGGACTCTTTATTTTCTGAATCCCAGGGTGACCTTACCTGTTGGCCAACCCATCAATGTTAAGGGCTAGTAACAAAGTTAATCACAGAATAATCATGAAATATCCAGTTGAAAGGGACCTCAAGGATCATGCAGATGGCCCAGCATCCTGTCCAGACAAATCTCCACCACTCCCCTGGGGAGATTATTCCAATGGCTGATGATTCTCATTGTGAAACATTCTCCTCATGTGCAATTGGAACTTCCTCAGGAGTAACCTTGTACCCATTATCCCTTGTCTTTTCCATGTGACTTCTTGTAAAAAGGGAGTCTCCATCTTCACTTTAAATAGTGGAACATTGTGATAAGTTCTCCCCTAAGTCCTCTTTTCTCAAGGCTGAACAAATCCAGTTCTCTCAGCCTTTTCCCCTGTCACAGGCTTCCCAGTTTGTGGCTCTTCTCTGGACCCTCTCCAGCCTGTCCACATCTTTTCTGCACAGCAAGGATCAAAACTGAGCACAGTATTCCAGTGTGTCCTGGTGAGCTCTGAGCAGAGTGGGACAATGACTTCTGGATCTCTGCTGGTGATGCCCTTGTGGATGCAGCCCAGCACCCCGTTGCCTCTCTGTGCCAGCACAGCACTGTTTGCTCATGCTGATCTGATTGTCCACCTGGATCCCAGATCCCTTTCCACAGAGATGTTCCCCAGCTGGGTGGATGCCAGCCCTATGGTGCTGCACACCTGGGTTATGTTTTCCCAGGTGTAAGACCTGAGAGTTGCCCTTGCTGGACTTCATCAGATTCTTGTTGGCCACTCTCCAGCCTATCCAAATCTTCCTGCAGGGTGGCTCTCTCTTCCAAAGCATCCACTTTCCCACTCAGTTTGGTGTTCACTGGGAAACTTCATCGTGGTGCACTTGATCCCATCTTCCCAATCACTTTCTGAGGATATTAAACAGAGTTGGGCCTGACATCAGTCCTGGGGGACCCCACTTGTGCCACGCTGCCCATTTGAGGAGGAGCCATTGGCCAGCACCCTCTGGGTGCTGCCTCTCAGCCAGTTCCCCACCACATGGAGCACTCATCCACACCACAGCCCATCTGCTTTTGCAGAGGGAAGCTGTGGGAAACCACTCTGAAAGCCTTGGAGAAATCCAGGAGGCAATGTCCACCCAGCCTACACCACCCAAGCAGCTTACTTTGTCACAGAGGGTGAGCAGGTTTGTCAAGCTCAGTTTGTCCTTGGTGAGTTTGTGTTGGCATTTCCCACTCCCTTGCTTCCTCTGACATGTGATAGCTCCCATGAAGATTCATTCCATAACTTAGAAGTTCTTCTTTAAACCCTACTTGTAGATGGGGGTATTATCCTTCCAGTCCTCTGGCACATCCCCTGCTCTCCTTTGACTTCTCCAGAAGTTATGCATTGGCCTTGCAATGATGTCAGTCAGCTCTCTTAGTACCCCTGGGCAATGCCAGGGCCCATTAATCCATAGGGGTCAAGCTCCTGTAAGAGCTCACCCCCACCTTCTTTCACTGACCCTGGTGGGTCTGTAATTAGCCTGGATTTTTGTTCCCAGGGCTGGGGACCCAGCAGTGCTGGTGAAGACAGAGGTAAAGAAGGTGCTGTGACTAATTCACCTCTCCTGTTTATTGGTGGGTGAATATTTTCCTTCTGTTTCTGCTTCTTTTTTCCATACCTAGAGAACTGTTTCTTGCAGTTCTCAACATCTCTGGCTAAATTAATTTCTAGCTGAGCTTTTGCTTTTCTGTCTGCATCTCTGCAGGCCCTGGCAATGCCTTTGTAGGTCTCAACAGGTGTTTATCCACATTTCCATCACTGGTGCACTTTGCTTTTGATTTTGACTCAGAAGCTTGCAGTTAAGCCAAGGGGTCTCTTGCTCCACCTGTTTCCCTTATCTTTAAAGGGGGTGAACTATTTTCATGCTTCCAGAAGAGCATCCTTGAAAAAATCCCAGCACTTGGGAGTTCCTTTGACCTCCATGAAAGCTCCCTGCAGAATCCCTCCTACCTGAGCTCCAATCAAGCTGAACTTTGCTCTTCTACATCCTGAGACCTAGAACCAATTCAGTAGGTTAAATAATACCAATAGGATATAATATTCAATAATATAAAATTAAATTAAAACCTCCAAAAGGAATTCTGGTAGACTGTGGTAACTTCCTACTGGACATTACCAGGCTGAGATCCAAAGTGAATGTACAAGAAGCTACCTGTGGCCCTTCATTATCTTGGCTTTAATTATTCATTTGAAGCTTACCCAAATGCCAGAAGTGGAAAGCTATTACAAGAACTCTGTAGTTTTCACCTTCATGGTAATCTATCTCAGAGGATACATTTTTAAAGACTTTTTAAAGGCTTAAAAGAATAATAAATTTTCTTTTAATGAGGTGGTAAAATTCTAAATTGCTGTATCAGATCTCTTTCGCAAATTAGGAAAGAATCAATTATCTGAAGTCATGAACGAGATAGTAAATACCTTGTGTCATGTGAGAACAAATTTCTGTAGTTACTGGATTTTTAAGGAATGTGATGATTTTTAAGGAGGTGATCTCCAACGAAATAGTTGTATGATTTATTTTCCTTGATGCCTGCAGGACCACAAAGTAGAAGAATTCATCAGTTCTCCACTTTATTCTGTTATGATAATCAGTTACGAGATGCTGTTGCGATCTTCGGATCAAATTCAGGCTGTAGAATTTAACCTCCTAATCTGTGATGAAGGACATCGGCTGAAAAACAGCACTATTAAGACAACTACAGCCCTTACTAGTCTGTCTTGTGAGAGGAGAATTATCCTTACTGGTTAGTGTATCTTTTAGTATTTTTTTATGTTGATAGTGCTAGGTTGGGGTAAAAGAAAACCATGAGATCAGTTGGAATTTTGGCAATGGATATTAAATGAAGAAATCTCAGGTGTTGTAAAAACAGGTTATTTCCAATTGTTTTTGCATAAAGGCAAAATAAGTCAGTCTTCAGGGGCAAGCAAGGAGCCTTAGATCTTCTGTAAGGGAATTGGGACTCTGCACTCAATGCTTTCCTTTGTAGTTATTTAATAAAATTGATTTAGAACTTGACTTTTTAAAGTCCTTTGTCAGAACAATTATATCTGCAGTCTGTTTAGTTAGGAGTACAGTATCTTGTCATTCATGGTAAAGTTTTAGATCAGTTCAGGACTCTGAGTATTTCACATTAAAGTAAACCATCTGTTTTCAAGATACATTGTCAATATTAATGTACTGCATTCTATGTACTTCCATCAGTTTAAAGAAAAAATAACCAATTGCAGAATTATTTTTTTTCTCTTTCAAGGTACTCCAATCCAAAATGACTTGCAGGAATTTTATGCATTAATAGAGTTTGTGAATCCAGGAATACTTGGTTCTTTATCCACGTATAGAAAGATATATGAGGAACCAATTGTCAGATCTAGAGAACCTTCAGCAACAGAGGTATTTGGTTAAAAAATCAGTTCTAGAAGAAAATTCATAGTAAAATGAAATTTGTATTCTATGGAGCAAAGTGAAGCTCAGGACTACTAATAGTAGCTGAAACTTTTCACCTTCCTATTGACATGAAGTCACTTGTTTTCAAAGAGAGCAGAAGGAGGACACACATGTTAAAATCACCTCATTTCAGCTGCCTATTAATTGCCAGGCAACAGCTGTGCTTCCAACACCTGCATTCCCCAATAAACCATGTGCATTGCCATGTGACAATACTTTATCCATTCTTAGCTTCTCCACAGCACTGCAAGGTCTGCATGCTTTCACTGCATCTCAAGAATAGAGTTCTAGAATATAATTCAAGCCTTGGATGTCATCTGGGACATTATTTTCCTTTGTTTAAGACTTTAGAAACCAGACATAGAATTAATGCAGTGGTAGTAATTGGAGAAGAATTGGTCATTACAGTCCCATGTCAGAAAGTGGTATCATACTTTTAAAAGGTTATTTAAATACCTAATTAAAATCATACAGAACATTATTCTGATGAAATACAAGATTATAATTAATTTTGTGCTTTATTCTTTTAGGAGGAAAAGGAATTAGGAGAAAAAAGAGCAGCAGAACTCACACGCCTCACTGGACTCTTTATTCTAAGAAGAACACAGGAGGTTATAAACAAATTTCTGCCCCCCAAAAAGGAGAGCATAATCTTCTGCCGACCAACAGCGCTGCAACTTGAATTGTACCGAAAACTGCTTAGTTCTCGTGTCATTACATCCTGTCTGCAAGGCAGGCTGGAAAATAGTCCCCACCTAATATGTATAGGAGCTCTGAAAAAACTTTGCAATCATCCATGTCTTCTGTTTAAAGCTATAAAGGTATCTATTTGCACGGGGGTGTGTGCTTGCAATTAGTCATTTCAGCAGACACATGTCACTAAAACTGTGTTATCAATGTGTGTGTTGCTTAAGGTCATTTCCATACACTCACATACAGCTTGCTCTAGGAAGTCTGCTTTCAAAAGCACAAGTGTTAGGAAATCTGAATGTGCTCAGGAAGAGTATCTCACCAGTTTCCTATTGCCTTATGCTGTTTTCTCTTTCTTAATGTATTTTCCATCTTAACCTTGTCTCTGAATATTTGTAAAAATACATATAAATGTGAATTTTACAAAGAGCACTATTAACTAGGGATTACTAGTATGTACTAGTATTACTAGTATGTCTGCTGGTTTCTCTGAAAGCTCCCTGTCCACATGATATTTTCACTTTTTCAAGCTTAATGACCCTGGGAGCTGCAGGCTCAAGATGTCAGTGGTACTAGATGTCTCCATTACCATTTCTCCTAGGGTTGTATGTAAAAAAATGTTTTTATTCCCCTAGGCAAATAGTATGATAATTAGAATTTGGTAATAGTAACTTCAATGGCCACTAGCTGAAGTCCAAGTAAGGTGGGTGGAAATGTAAATCTTTCTTTAAAGACTTACTTTATGACTTTGGTGGAATATGCACAGTGCAGTATCCCTCTAGCTTTCAATGCTGCCAAGTAAAGTTCATTACCTTTACTTCATAGTATAAGCATTAGAAACCTTTCATATGCAAAACCACAAGCCTTTATTAAATATAGGGATGGAGAGGACTGTATGTGCAAATAGTTTATTGCCATTGTGGTTTTGGCATTTGAGTGGTCTGTCTTTTTCCTCCCTGTGAAACATTGATTTTCTAAGTACAGCAAAATATTACCTGTGTTTCTACTATTTTATTGGTTTTGCTTGCCAGCTTTTCTTCATTTCTAGTAGTATAACTGAATCTTAATTACAGTATTTTCCTAAACAGAGTGAATGATTAGGAAGTTTCATAATAATTGTGGGATTTAGAAAGAATACACAATGTATTGATTTCCTCCTCATTCCCAAGGTTTCAATATATCTTTACTGTGGAAATACATTTGTATGGTTGTTTAAGTAGAGAAGTTGTACACATTTTTCAGTTCTAAGAATTTCAACTTTCTCCTTAGCTTCAAACAATGTCTTAGATTAGAGAATGTAAACTAATATTAACTATAAGTATTTTAAAACTTTGCTTTCAATCCCATGTTGGAAGGTTGTCATGCTCACATAATACATTGCTTTGTGGCAGCTTTTTATGCCTCCTTTTGTCTTTGTGATAAAAATATAGCAATCTTAAAAAAAAATTTGTTAGAGGGGATATGGAATTTTAATCCTTTTCTTTTCAACAGGAAAAAAGCTGTGATCCTATGTCTGAGGAATATGATGAGTCCAGTCTCTATGAAGGTGTAATAGATGTCTTCCCACAAGATTATACTTCAGACACTTTCTGTGAAACTGATTCAGGAAAATTGCAGGTGCTGGTGAAGTTGTTGGCAGCAATCCATGAGCTCAACTCTTCTGAAAGGCAAGTGTGAAAGAAAGGTACAAGGGAGGTAATGGGAGTGACCTTCTGGATATTGATTTGCTTTTCAAATGCATGGGAGTATAACATTCAAAATAAAGGTATTGCAGCTGTTTGCAGGGGTGCCAAATTAATTTAAACATTGTAGTCCTGGCTTTCTTGTTAAATTGTGAATTTAGAACTTCTAGCTGACATAATTGTTAAAGGTGGTCTTCATATTTTTTCCAGGTAGTGTTACTTGTATTTTTTACACTGCAAAGCAAGTAAGATGGTTTGCTACAGCCCTTGTGCTGCACCCTGTACTTGCAGAGGCTTTCCAATTCTTTGTATCTTCATGAGAAGATGTGTTAATCTATGAAATTGCACTGAAAGATTTTCATTGCTAAATTATAAGTTATTTCCTCTTTAATCATGCTTAACTGCTCACTGCTTGCTGCCTTTTCTAAAGTTCAGGGCAAACATTCTTCAAAGACAAACTTGCCCAGCAACCACTTATTTCCCTGTGGTAAATGCCACTGACTTCTAGGAAAACTTCTGGCTATCATGGGCTAATAGGATGCACATGATTAATTTCTGTGCAATTGCTGATTTGTGGGAATCTCACATGATATGGTGTCCCAGGATAATTTTTTATGGACTCATGCCTTAAAGCTGAACTGTTCCAAAAGTATTTAACTTTTATTTCAAGTGATGTTTGAGTAGGACACACTGTAATTCAGTAGTGGGAAGTAAGAGCAGATCTCTTGACACTGATGTAATGGAATCTGAAGATACTTTCTTTTCACAAATCAGAAAGTTGAGCCTGTTGCTGGAGTTTATGTACTTAGCATCCATTGAAACCAGTGTCAGCTGAATATCTAAAAGTACTGGCCTTAGTTTTTGTAGGTCAGTGAAACCAGGAATGTCAGTAAAACCTGTATCTCTTTGTAGCATTACTTTAGGGGCTGCTGATTTGAGGCATTACTTTATGCCTTTAAGTTTTGTTGCATTAATTCAGTGCAGCTTATGTTTATTTTTCTTTGGTTTCTCTGCTTTTGTTGGTACTAAATAGTTTTTGTAATATACAGACTCAATTCCAGTCCTAATCTGAAGTTTATATTCTATTTTTGAGTGCAGACAAAGATGTGAACATTATGTTGACAAAAAAATAAGTCTTGCAAAGTCTTTACAAACAGATAATGGATGTAGTTCAGCTGTAAAGTGTAATAATAAAAATATTCTAAAACACTTCTAAAATGTTAATATTTTCATTTCCCCCTGAAATTATTTGTCTAGTTCTTCAGAACTTGTTTTAAATCAAAATTATTTTAAAAAATAATGAAATTAATAATTACTTCTTAAAAAATCAAATCTATTACATTTAGTTTAGATGACTAAAGACCTCCAAATGAGATCTGGCAGAAAATGCCCTGTTCTTTTACTTATAGCTTAAATTCAAAAGATATTTGTCTACTTAGTAGAATCATCCTCAATATTTGGGAGGATAGAAATGCTAGGTTTTCACACACAGAATTCACACACAGAATTCACACACAGAATTCACACACAGAAATTCTAGGTTGGAAGAGACCTTTAAGATCATCGAGTCCAACCCATGTTCTAATACCTCAACTAGATCATGGCACCAAGTGCCACATCCAGTCTTTTTTTAAACTCTTCGAGGGATGGTGACTCCACGACCTCCCTGGGTAGATGATTCCAGTATTTGACTACTCTTTCTGTAAAATACTTCCTCCTTATTTCTAGCTTGCATCTCCCTTGGCGCAGCTTGAGACTGTGTCCTCTTGTTCTGTCGGTTGTTGCCCGGAGAAACCTTTGAAACCTAATTAGACAAAATTTCAGAGAAAATAGACCAACATAGCTTGGACCATTACTGTAAGGGATCAGACCTTTCACTAGTCTTCTTCCCTGTTCTTTTCAGCCATAAAATGTAGGAAAGTCTCTCTGCTGTCCTACTCGACTTTCATTATGATTTTTGTTGGAATTTTCTGAGGTTTTCTGTAGAAATTCATAGTAGCTTTTAAGTAGAGTTTTATATATACATTATTTATTAGCTCCTACAACATCCTCTGCAAATGCTGTCTCAACAACAGTTATTTTGTAGAAACAGATTTAAAAAAAAAATCTATCTTTGTGATTGGTTCTGAATGCTGCAATCTGCATTATGCCAAATTCTGTTGCAAAAGGAGACATTAATTATTTAACACTTGAATGCTTGACTGTGAGTATAAAGCATCAAGATTTGGTATGTGCTTCTAATTAACTGGAAACGTTTTATATTGTAGAAAGTAAAACTAACCCTGAGTTGATGTGGAATTTTTTACCTTAATTTTATTTTCTTCTATGTCTTCAGTGATTTGTTATTGGACTTTAATTTTACCAAGGTCTAGGTTGATGACTTTGTTTTACTGTTTGACAGAGTCGTGTTGGTATCCAATTACACTCAGACATTAAATGTATTACAAGATGTATGCAAACATTATGGATACTCCTATACCAGACTGGATGGCCATACTCCTGTCTCCCAGAGACAACATATTGTGGATGCTTTCAATAGCAAATGCAGCCCAGCTTTCATCTTTTTGCTGAGTTCAAAGGCTGGTGGAGTGGGACTGAACCTGGTTGGAGCATCTCATTTGATCCTGTATGATATTGACTGGAATCCAGCTACAGATATTCAGGTCTGGTAACAACTGTGTACATGTGGGTTGGGATGGGCATCAAATGAATTCTTGACTGATTTTGAATTGCCTGACTTTACATGTCTTCCTGCTACCAATTATCACATTGTGTCTGGACAAGTACAACAATGAGAGAAAACTCTTTCTGAGAAGAAAAGAAGAAATATTTCTCTGTCGTATTATATATACTGGGATCAGTAGAAGCCCTCTTGCAGTAAAAATAAAAAGATTAAATTCTAGTTTCTTTGGAGGAGTGAGTCACGTATCCTCTTTGTCTCTTGATGTCTTTTTATCTGGAGAGTTGCTGTGTTTCTAAAAAGAAAAGGAAAATGGGATTAGATTGCATAGCAAATGTTGCTGTTGATTTGCAGTCCCTGAGAAAAAGGGAGAGACTCTGATCACAATTGCAAGAATGAGAAAATCACATAGCAGTGATGCCAAAAGAAAGAAAAGAAAGCCAATGCTGTGCTATTCTTGTAAAGGCACTGTTGGCCTCAAGGGATTATTTAGTGTGCATAAGAGTCTTCAGTTAAAATAGCCCTTAAAAATAACAATTAAAAAAATCTTTTTATGAACTCGGTAAGAAACTTTTTATTGTAGAGTAATGCTGTGTCCTTAATACCTGAAATAAGCCCTTGCTCCTCTTCTCAGGGTGAATTAGTACCCTCATGTGGTCACTTGTCTTGTTGCTTGAAAAAGTCTGGTAAATCAAACAAAATTGCTACAGGTTGCCAGAGACTGCAAGCCTGTTGTGTGTGTTTGTGCTGAGGGTGTAGGTGTAACCCATACATTTTTTAAAAAAAGATCATATAGCAGGACTCAGTTTTACATTTTGTTTGTTTGAGAAATAAAAGAGGTGCAAGCAATCATTTTTAGAATTTCAATAGAAATGTGAAAGTAACTTCAAAAGGCATATTGTGGAAAAAACCCAATTTTGGAGATGGGGAGAATGATCAGTATTCCTGAAATATTAAATTGCTGTTAATGCTTAGAAAACAAATATGAAGAGGGGATTTCTTTCAGGAAATAATTGAAACACCTACTTTCCTACTTTAGTGTACAGAAAGGAAGAGAAGCATGAATGGCAGAAAGTAAATTATATTTTCAAAACTGTTTACAACTAATACCAGAAAACTTACAGAAACAATAACAGAGAGTCATTGGGGAATGCATTATCCAGACAACATCTCTTCGAAGAAGTGGGCAGAGCTGGTAATTCAGTCAGTGAAGGCTACAAGCTTTAGTGAAGTATCCTTGTACAGCAGGCTGTTAATGCTCTTCATCTTCTTGCTTTCCTCAGGCAATGGCTAGAGTGTGGAGAGATGGTCAGAAACATGCTGTCCATATCTACAGGCTGCTAACCACAGGTCAGAGATGGTGCTCAACTTACCCAGAGTGAGAGAGATTTTGACATTTTGTCCATAAAAGAAAGAGAGGGAATAGTTTTGGAAATAATTTGTTCTTTAAAAATATATATTTGTTCTGAGTTCAGTTAAAATGGAGAGATCACACTGATTCACTTGCCTTTGCTTTGCTTTTTCTTAAAAAACTGAAAATAGTGATTTAGCATTTCCTATGTATATTGTTATCAAGAAATGGATTTGACTTCTTTGTAAATACTGGTCAAAGATTATCCCAATTAATCTGTTTTTCTTTTCAATACAGGTTCAATAGAAGAAAAGATTTATCAAAGACAGATCAGCAAACAAGACCTTTCTGGGGCAGTTGTAGACCTTTCCAAGACATCTGAGCACACACATTTTTCTGTTGAGGAGCTTAAAAATCTCTTTACTCTACATGAAGATTCCAGCTGTGTTACTCATGACTTGCTTGAGTGTGACTGTATGGGAAAGGTTGACCATCAAAGTGAGTTTGTTTTTCATTATCTCTGGCCACTGCTGTGGAATCCATTCTTTATATATAGTCTGTCTCTGGAGAAAACTTTGATTCTCAGCAAAAGAGGATTGAAATAATGAGGTTCATTATGGAATCTTCCACACACTGGCTGATTTATCTAATCCATAGGAGTCCTTCATGAAAAGAGAAGATTAATTCCTTGCAGTAACAATCAGTTCATTTATCATGCAAGTAGCAAATATGCACATCTATCCTTTCTGTAGGGACCTGTCTCCTGTTCTTCTGGCATATCAAAGTTGTTTTCACACCTTGCTCTGTACAGGTATATAGGTTTAAGTTGGAAACAGGATTAAAAAAATAAATGGTCATAAGTTATGTTTGCATCCTAACCATTTTTGTTTTATAGCTCATCCAGTCTCTTAAAGGAAAGAGTGTCTATTGCCTTGGTATGTTTCTCTTTTGGGGCATGAAATATCCATGTACACTATTTACAGGAGTGATAGTGTGGTACCAATACTGATGTCTTCTAAATGCACACAGAAATCTCAATAAAAAGAGCTCAGGAAATGAGTGTGTGTTCTCAATAGACAGGGACAGGAAAAGAAGTAATGCAAACCCAGTACTTTTTTCCTTGAAGGTTTGCATGTTCCCAGGTAATAGGTTAGACTTGTACTTCTTTCTCATCTCATTCTACTCAAAATGAGGAAGACTTGACTAGTGATAGCACAGGGCTTATGTAGACATAAGAATTTGATTTTCTCCTTTATTTTTACTCCATATGCTGATTAAATCATCTTTGTATCTTTCTTTAATGATTGAAAAATTAGACCTTCTGTTTCTTCATAAGTGATTTTCTATATTTACCATCCTCCATTTAGGTACTATTACAGGATCTGTGTGGGAAAGGCACCTTCTGAGTTAAATGTTGGCCATATTTTCCCAGTGGTATGCAGTGAGGCATGTGTGGCTCCTGGATTGCAGAAATCCAGAGAAATTTTGTGTTGCTACTGTGATGAACACTGGTGCTTGCAATTTTATTTAGCAGCTTGCAATTGTCCTAACATCTTGAATTCTTATCTCATGCTTTGAACATACTTTGGTTTCATCAATTCAATCACAACATTGGCCTCTTGGGTTCTGGGACTTTTTCAAGAGTAGTTCCTGTTCCCAGTGAACAAAACCTTTTGGCAGTAAATCAAGGAAAAGCCTGAAGGCCCTTATTAGACTTAAGTGGTGGTAATGACAGAGTGAGGGGAAGGTTTGTCTTCCTAAAGAGCAGAGGACAAGCTGGCTCATTGTCTCCCTAGTCAAATTGTTCTGATGAACAATGGCATGGCATTCAGTTTGATACCCCAGAATACAGCTACCACTGGCTGGTCTCTTTGCTTTCTCAAGAACAGAAAACTGTCAAATTACATCAAGAACTAGATTCCAGGTTACTGGGGATAGATTCTGCTATACAGAAAAGTCAAGAACTTCCAATTATTTGTCTCCTCCATTTCTAGCAAGTATGATTCAAAAGATAAACTAAAGAGGAGCCAAACAATATAATACAGGTCTCCCATCATCTCCTGTGGTCCATTCACACTAGGGTCATCTTTAGAAAACTATAGGGGTCTTGAGAGAAAGATATTTTCTGTGCGTGGATCATGCAGATGGGTTGCTTGCTATTCTGCTGCCCTTCACATCAGCTACAAAGCTATAAGCCTGTTGTTTTACCTGATCATAGCGTACTTTAGGAGGTAGGAAGGCAGAATCTGTAAATGCATCTATTCTAAATTTTCATCTGGCCAGTAAAAAAATGTATTTCAAGTCTACTTCAAACATCATATGTCAGTCAAAAGGAAAGTTTTGTGTTTATGAGTCTTTATGGGCTCTCAGAAACTTAAAAATACCAGGAATAGTCTGAGTCATGCTGCTCATATCACTGGTGTTTCCTAACGAGCACATAATACTGCTATGAAAATATTTGATGACAAGTTTTAAACCAGTAACAGTACTGATGCAATTTTTTTCATACAAAATTATTTCTTCATTTATCCCATGCATCAGGTGAATCATAAAGCCATCAGTGTGTGATGTACACTGCAATGACCTGATACTATTTGGGGCTATAGGATCCTCTCTTAAAAGTGAATTAATCTTATAGGAATAGTCTTTTCCTTACTGTGATATACAGTATTGTGTATATTGAACAACTTGGCAAAATCTGGATGTACAGACTGTACAGATCTAGTGTGCTGAGTCAATGAAACAGCTACTCAAATTATTCTTAGCTGGCTGGAGTGATTCCTCTGGGAAGAAATTGAAGCTAGCATGAATTTTGCTGCAACATACATCTAGATTCAGATTTACTCAAAGAATGAGAGCAGGCCAAATGTCACAGAATTAGGAAGACAGAGGAAAGGAAGTTGGCAAATAAGATATTTCCTTTCCCATCCATGTGTAAAAGGATTTGTCTTTATGCTAGCATGTGGTAATTTTGATAACCTTGATCACTGAGCAAGAAGCAGCCTTCCCTCTCTTACTGTGGATATATGTTTGGATTTTGTTGGTACAGAATGATTACATGTGCTGTTCTATTTTCTCTTGTTTGTTATCACCAGCTGTCTTACTGATTCGGACTGAAATTTTCTGTCTTAGTTTTCTCTGATCTGTCTGCTGCATCTTTTTTTCCAGATACTTCCTCAGAAAAGCCTCCCGAATCTAGAAGCTGCCAGTTTGAACAAAACCATGGGAAACCTAATTCAAAGAAGCCACTTTCCATGTCACAGCTGATGCAATGGAAACATTTCTCTGGGCAACATCAGACTCTTGCTGATCCTTTCCTTGAAAGGATAAAAGAAAATGTTTCTTTCATTTTCCAGAATGTAAGCAATCCAACTTCCCCACCTAATAAAACTTGAGTGTCTTTTTCTGCATCCTCCTTGTCATAGGCCTTGTAAACAACTGATGTGCAGTTACCTATTGGTTTTTTTGCCCAGTTCTGTTTTGTGTGTTTCTTGTGAGGTTCTGTTTTGTGTGTTTCTTGTGAGGTTTCTGGATAAACATGATTCCTGGTGTTTATACAAAGTTACAGTTATTACTAAGTTAATCATACCTGCTGTAATTATAATACAGATTTTTAAAACAAACTTTGCTTTCCAGTATTTTGTTCCTTTGGTATCATATATGCAGATTGATTTTTATGCACATTACTACTGTAAGTCTACTTTGATTTATAGTTTTCATTTGATCATAATAATTTATTGCTTGTAAAGCTGGCAAAACTTCTTCAGCCAAATTTTATAATTTAGGCAATGCTATATACATGTATATAACAAGACTCTGGTTGGATTTTATTATAACAACGCTATGTGTCTGTATAAATGCAGCTTTATAACAAGGTAGATTTTTTTTTTGTTGAATTTACAATTTAATGGAATTCAGAGCAATAGTCACTAATGTCCAAAATTCTGAGGGCATGGCTTGATACTGTGTCAAAATATTCTAAAATTCTCCTATTGTTTTTACTTAGGAAAATAAACTTTATTTCTCAGACATACATAGTACAGGATTATCTTCATTTTGTTAACTCCTTTTAAGAATGTGTTTTGCCAGACTGAAGTACTGAGCATTTTTATGGTATATTTTATAATGACTGTATTACCCTTCTTTGAAGACATAAACATTCAAAATCAGTTTGTAACTTTTAAGTGAAGTACTTTGAAATGCCCACAAGAGCAGAAGAATGGATAATTTTCAGAAATACTGCAAACTTACAGAATTTGAAAGACCTTGAGCAAGAAGAGGGCTCCATTGTCATAATCCTGCATTGTGTTTGATATGATGATATATAGTATATGTGGCAACAGAGCCCAAGTGCCCAACCAAATTTCAGAAGCATTTAAAATTATTCTCTGTTACTGTTAGACAGCCTCTTTCCCTAGACTGGCATTGAATTCACAGCCCATCCTAACCCATCATCAGACATTCTCCTTGCATTTTGGTGCAGTTTTGGAACTTGAAAGCTATGTGCACTGACCTCTATTTGCCATCCATATTTATTTCAGAGGGTTTTTTGAGTTTCCTTCCACTCTAATGTGGGATGGCACCTGGAAGTAATGAAGACCAAAGTGAGACAATGATTGAGAAAGTCCTAAATTCTGAACATATTTTTGGCATGCATATTGTGTTCTTGGTAATAATTAGAATTATGCTAATAGGTAGAGTTTAAATAACATCTTAGGCTGGCTGCTGAAGAGCTCTTTCTTCACCCTGTGAGTGTTGGTGGGGGGGCCACGCTTATCCAGCTGCTATGGTGCCCATTTGCTGTCAGACAAAGTTCACACAGCTTATTTCACTTAGCAAGGACAAGGTTTGCAGCTCTGTATCTCAAGGTGGAGATTCCAGGCACTCTGTATAATGATAGTTATTGTAATTAATCATTATCTGAGACTGATGATACTTAGATCTGTGCTGCCCATAAATCTCTATAAGATCTCTCCTGTCCTTGTCTGCAGGACCACGTGCTGACTTTCTCTGCTGATGCTGTCACAGTAAGTAATGCTGCTTTGAGGTCAGGAAGGCCAAAGCAGCCCATGCAAACACACTCAATGCCAGTCACAGCCTCAGTACAATTCCCTGTCTGTGCCCAGCTATGTCAGGCTGCCCCAGACCTCTGGCAGTGCTCAGGGGACAGCTCCTCCTGCACCCACCCTGTGTGTCACTGCCAGCCAAGTGTGTCTCCCCCTTCACCTGTCACTACTTCAGGGCGTGGTGGAAGTGTGCATGTGCTTCTTGGGGTGTGGGTAAGACAATGCCATCCCAGTAACGGGTTGCACGTGGCATTATATGTGATGCAGATTGAAAATCTGATTCAGAAATTTTATTTATCCTGAAAAATTATGTTTCTCACTGGAAGAATACATTGTGGAAAAGATAGGAAGCATGAATACAGACTCTAATTTACTGTGCCATCTGTGATTCACAGTAGTCTGCAACAGCCTTCATAGTGGGACCAGCCCATCCTGCTCATGTTTTATCCTAGTATAATAATCAGCATTTCCATACAGACTGCAGCAGTGGACGTGTGAATTCCCTCACCTTTAGGAGAGACATGCCTCCTAGGAAAAGCCCCTGTGGTGAATTTACCCTAATCTAACTGTTGACTGGCAAGGTATATTGGGGATTTCAAGTCTCCAGCTGTGCCATGTTGCCCCTTCTCTTAACAAGTGTGAAACCCTAGAGAATGGGGAAGGTGCTGAAAGACAAATATCAGGAGGATCTGATACTTGGTCTAGCAGATGGTCTCAAATGCAGCTTCTGGATTCCTTGCCAGTGCTGCCAGCTCTAGAACGCTATGTAGTTTATGTTGCATGGTCTCACAAATCAGTGTCTTAGGTCAAAGACTTGCTCTGCAGAAAGGGAGAGGTAAAGGATAGTGAAGCAATGGCTGTGTTCTAGTGCAATTCTTGGAAAACCAGGTGTTAATTAATGTGCTTGGTTGCCTTTTCCAGTTTTTGAAGGAGGCAAGCATTAATCCACCTAATGGTAGTTCTTATGGACAGATGCCAAGGAGCCAAGAAAATCTGCCTAACAACAGGTTTTAAATTACCTCTTCATTGCAGCAGGAAGAGCAGCAGATACTACAGGTGTAAGCACAGTGGCAAGCAACATATTCTTTCAACAACAGCTGAGCATAGATTGTTGATATTTGACATTTATTAGCGCTATGGGACCAGTACAGAGGAATGCCTGGGGCGCTGGTGGTCAGTGCCAGCTAAACACCCCAGTGCCTCTGTAGGTGTGAGATGTTGAGGGTTACCAGGTCAGGGTGTGCTCCAGCTGAGCTGAGGCTGTTTTAGGGCACTCCCTGGAATAACACTGATTTGAGCTGATTTTCACCAGTGGTCCAGTGAGGAGGGCTTACCCTGTCAGAAGAGAGATAGGAAGACACACTCTTTAGGGAATGGGCTGCTAATCTTAGAATAGCTGCTGCAGGTCTGTGAATCACACTGGGCAGGGAGGCCTGTCAGCCAGCCCTCAGATACAGCAATTGATGCTGTGCTTGTTCCTTGCCAGGTCTTAGATGGGAGGAGGGGATTTTGGAGGATTTCAATTACTTCTGGTACAGGGCATGCTGCCAGAGAGACAAGTGTACTGTGTGTTCCTGCCTGAGATCAACTCTGATTTTAAAAAGCAGAAGGAGTGGTGTTTTATTTATTTCTGTATACTGCAGCAAAGTTTTTTTTAATGGGTTTCATGTGACTGTTTTTGTTGATTCAGCTTTTAACCATCTTGGCACGAGTTTTCTTTTCACTGAGATGGTGACCCTTAATCATTATTCTCTTAAAGAATAACAAGCTGAATTATTACTCTATTCACTTTGGTGTCATACAAGTTTGTATGGCAACTGCCATACAAATGTCTTGCACTCTGACAAGAGGTTGACATCAGGTTCAGTTAAGGGTCTGCCTTTTTCAGAGGTCATAAAGTTCTTTCACTTGTCGTCTGGTACAGAGAGGTGCCAAATGGTGACTGAATGATTCTGTAATGGAAAAAACTCATGGGAAGTTCTTAAAATGCCAAATATGGAACAAGCTTTGACAACTGCTTGGGTTTACCACCAGGAATTTGGAAATACATGTTCCAGCCCTTGCAGGCAAGTAACACACAGAAGGAAAGTAGTTCTTTCATGTGCTTTCCATTGAATGAAAAGTTGACGTAAATCAGGGTTGTTTATGTGTGGCTTAAATAAATTATGTGTTTGTGGCCAGAAGATCTGGGAAGGCTATAAAGAACAATGAGAAAAACCACTTTGGGCTTTATGGAGTAACTGAAGAATAAGCTGAATTGAGAATGGTTTTTAACATGGCCTTGTGTGCCTTTCCTTGGTACAATAGCAAGACTGCTTTTGTAGGCACAGGTACTCACAGGACTTAGGAGGTATGATGCACTGTTCCACTCCTGCAAGGTGGTACATGTTTGCACAAGCAGCACCAGTCAGGACCAGGTAAGTAATCCTGAACACTGCAACCAGCTTGTGAGTATTGTGCTAGAAATTTCCTTTCTTGGGTGCATTGGTTGCTGCTACCTTTCTCCTGGCTTTTCATCAACATGTGGAAATATAAACAGATTTGGAGAAAATATGCCCATCTCTGTGGCTGTTGCTGCTTCCAGCCTTTTCTTCTCTCTCAGCCTGAGTTCTCCCTGTACTCCTTTGTTTGCTTAGTTTGATTTACGCCCACTTGACAACATATGCTCTTCATTCTCCTCTAATTAATTTCCTTCCAAGTAGGCAAAATGTCAGTCATTGTGACAAAAGCCTGGGCCCCTGTGAGTTGGCTTTTTGTGTGTTTTCTGTCAGCATCCTTTCCCTCTGTTCACGTATCACTACCTTGGCCCAGGTTTTAGTTTTTAGAGTGTGAGTTATGACATGTAATAGAGAGTTCCCTCTTGACCCTTGACTTTTCAAGGTTCCTTTTGAGGGATAGATTTGTTCAACAATAGAAGTGCAGTCTGAAATTTCCTCCCTCCACCTGGAACATGTTGCCTTTGATGGGGTTTTCATCCTGTAGGTGGACAGACAGGTCTCCACAGCCTCATTGAGTCAGAGTTCTGTGCAGGAATCAAGGCTTAGCCAAAACTTTGCAGAGCCAAGATCTAAATTCAATTCCCAAAACAATGAGTTAAGTAGAGGAACCTTTGTGTGTTATTCATGCTAATGTCACATTTGATGTGTGTACTACAAATGTAGAAGGGGTTAACAGTACTTCCTAATGCTAAAGCTGGCCAGCGCTTCCTGCTATACACCACTTTCCTATTTCCTTTGCTACTATGAAACTTTTCCTCTTTTTTCCCCTATCAATTTTTTGCTGCCAGGCTGATTTATGTTTGTGTTGCATCAAAACCTTCAGCAAAAATATCTGATCTGTTCCTGAGAGAGGGTAGGAGAAAACACTTTGTTTTGTCCTTATTCCAGAACTGGAAACCCTTCTGCTGAAATGCCTTCTTGCCTTCATATTTTGGATAAGAACTTAAAATAGAGGTGGGAAAAAATAGGAGGAAAAGGCATGGCTTCTGCACTAACATGTTTTTCAATGTTCCCTTTAGTGTCTGCACCAGTTTATAAGTATTTGCAAAAAAAAAAAAAACAGGCACTAGTAATATTCTTTCTTTTGAGCAGCTAAAATGTCCCCTGATTTCTTCTACACTAGGCTTTTATCAGACTCAGAGCTGCACAGTGCTATCAGTTTGAGCAAGCTGCATTTCCTCAGAGCTTTTACAGTGATCAGACCCTGAATGCTCCACATCCCACAGAGTGACTAGATGCAGTCTGACCAGAGTTGTTTAAGAGATTCTTTCTGCAATCTTGATCCAGTTGCTCTCTGCTGGGCAGACCACAGTGCCACAGTTGACAGCAAGGAACTGTCTCATCCATGTCCTTAATCAGCCATCCCATCCACCCCCGGGAGGAAAAAAAGAAACCATGTCACTCACTGAGTAACACTATAGCCAAGGTGGTTTGGGGTAAGGAAACTGGAGAGATCAGGGTTGTCATGGAGAGAGAAAAGGAAGTGGAGGGGATTCAGGAAAGCAAGGAGATGATAGGAGAGAGGAAAAGACTGGTCAAACAAAGGCTTAAATGGTGACCTGCTGTCTGAGCAGGATGTGTGGGGACAGAGGGTAAAAAAAAATAAAATATCAAGATTGGAACCAGATACCACTACTAAACAGAAAGAAGGATTGATTTTGTTGGAAGGAGTGAGAGTGCTTTCCTCCAGGCCCTGTAATGGACTCCTTAATTCCTGGTCTCACATTCTGCTTGTGGTAAATGCTCATTGTTGTTGGTTAACCTTGACTGGAGACCAGGTACTCACCCATCACTCTCCTCCTCAGCTGGACAGGGGTGTGAAAATATAACAAGAGGCTCACAGGTTGAGATGAGGACAGGGAGAAATCACTCACTGATTGCCATCATGGGCAAAACAGATTTTACTTGGGGAAATAAATTCAACTTATTGCAAATCAAATTCCAAGTAGGATAATGAGAAATAAATCTTAAAATAATTTCCCACACCCTCATTCTGGGCTCAACTTCACACTCAGTTTTCTCTCCCTCCTCCCTCCCAGCAGTGCAGGGAGACAGGCAATGGGGGTTGCAGTCAGTTCATCACAGGTTTTCTATGCCTCTCCTTCCTCTTCAGAGACAGAACTGCTCACACTCAACTCCTTTTTCAGCATGGGGTCTCTCCCATGGGAGACAGTCCTCTGCAAACTGCTCCAATGTGAGTCCTTCCAGAGGCTGCAGAGTGGGTCCCTTCCCAGGGTACAGTCCTTCAGGAACAGGCTGCTCCAGGGTTGTTCCCCTGCAGGGCCACAAGTCCTGCCAGCAAACCTGCTGCCCATGGGCTGTTCTCACCATGGGCCCACAGGTCCTGCCAGGGGGCTGCTCCAATGGGGCCTTCCATGTAGCCACAGCCTCCTTCAGTCACCCCCCTGCTCTGGCCTGGGGTGCTCCAGAGGCTGCAGGGGGATCTCTGCTCCACTCTGGACTCCATGCTCTGCACCATGGGTTCCAGGGGAGCCTCGGCTTCGACACCTGGAACACCTCATCCTCATCCTCTCTGCCAGTGTTTCTCTCACATGTTCTCTCTCCTCTCCTCCAGCTGCTGTTCCACATTTCCAGGCCCTCCCTTTTTGCCTCCCCCTTAAACACATTATCCCAGAGGTATCACCACTATTCCTGATTGACTCAGCCTTGGCCACCTGTGGCCCTGTCTTGGAGCTGGCTGGCATGGGCTCTATCAGACACAGAGGAAGCTTTAAGCAGTTTCTCACAGAAGTCACACCTGGAGCCCCCTGCTGCCAAAATCTTCCTTCTCAAACACAATACACCCGTGGAGTCACTAGCAAAGCAATTGTTTCCTCTCAGCTCATGTCTGTATGCTTCCAGAATCATTGACTTCTTTGCTATTGATTTGTGCATCACTGGAAATTTGAAAGTATAATCCAGATGAAAAAGTTTGCAACCTTCATTGCAGCATGACCTCTTAAAGGACACAGATACTGTTTTGCAAGCTGTGGACATTCAGGATGAGTTTTGCCTTGTGGACATTTAATGACCTTGTACATGTGCATCCCAGTGAAGTCTTGTGTGTGCACATGTTCCATTTCCTTGCTTCATCCAGCTGAGAGGATGGACAGCAACCTGGGAATAAATTGTGTTGCAGCTGATGTGAATGGAATTGGTGTTTTCTACATATACAGAAATCTGGTATAATTTTAGAGCAGTCATTCCAAATTAGCCAATGTCTTGGTCACAACAATGTATTATTAGAGAGCATCCAAAGGAGGGCAACAAAGATGGTGAATTGCATGGAGGGGAAGCTGTATGAGAAGCAGCTGAGGTCACTTGCTTGGAGAAGAGGAGACTGAGGGGAGACCTCATTGCAGTCTGCAACTCCCTCATGAGAGGAAGAGGAGGGGCAAGCACTGATCTCTTCTCTTTGGTGATGAATGACAGGACCCAAGGGAATGGCCTGAAGCTGTTCAGGGGAAGTTTAGTTAGATGTCAGGAAGAGGTTCTTTGCCCAAAGGGTGGTTGGGCACTGGAACAGGCTCCCCAGGGAAGTGGTCACAGCACCAAACCTGACAGAGTTCAAAAAGTGTTCAAAAAGTGAAAACACTCCTAGGCACAAGGTGTGACTCTTGGGGATGGTCCTGTACAGAGCCAGGAGTTGGACTCGCTGATCTTGATGCTCACTTCCAACTCAGTTTATTCTGTGACTTTTAATTGCTGTCTCTAGTATCTGTGCTCCACCTCATAAGAGCAGTTAGGAACTAACTGCAGATAGTTACAGCAGCGATCAGACAGCAGCGATGTGAAGATAAATTAGCCAAATTCTATGCAACACTTGTCTGTCTATGGGAGAAATCAGTAATCCAACCTGAGGTTTAGAGACAAGATAGATCTGAATTCTTATCAAAGATGCACAACAAAAGAGTAAGAGGAGACAGTTATTGACTGTAGAATGACAAAATCTGAAATCTGACTGGAAGTAACAACAACAACAACAACAACAACCACCCCACACAGCAAAAGAGATCAACACTGAAAGAGGCCTCCCAGAAGTCTGTGGAAGCTCTATCCCTAACAGTTTTTGAAACCAGACTGAAACAAAGTCCCAATAACCTGATCTAACATTGAAGTTGGTGCTTTTCTCAGTAGAAGGTTAAACTAGAGGACCTCCTAAGGCTCCTTCCAATGTTTAAGTGATCTCCTGGCCTGCATTAGGAATATGGAGAAAGTACAGAGCTGTAAGGCATGTGACTGACTAATGGTCACCAACTATTGTCAAGGGTTCCTTCGGGTCTAAAACCTGTGATAGATGTAGAAAAAAAGAATCTGCTCAGGAGCAGTGAGGTTTTAAAACCTCATGTGATGAAAGAGTTCAGGAATCCTGCTTTGTGGAGAATAGGAAATCAGCAGGTTGAAAAGAGTTGTGAGGTCTTTTACTGACTGTGTCGGCAGCTTCCAGAAGCCAGAGTAAACCGAGGAGCCTGCGGCTGCAGATGAACAGTGGAAGATTGCCTAAGCCTGAAAGCCACTTGTCAAGATGCTTTTAGCAATGGCTCTACTCTTTGTCTAGCCATTGACAAACTGTGTTGTTTTGCATAGCTGTACAATAAAGAAAAGCTTAAGTCAAAAGCAATAGTAATCTGTGGATCTCCTCCCAAAGATGTTGCAAGTTTTAATGGTCTGAGAAGCTGTTGAATAAACTGCTGAAGTGTTGCAAAAAAAATCTCACCTTTGATTTGAAAGCTTAACACAGCCCAGAAATTACCTTGAAAGTCTCAGACACCAACAGAAACTGTATTAGAAGGGAAGAACATGCTGGAGATGAAAATACTGCTGAACTTGACACTCCTATGAACAAAACTTGTTTGGAAAATAAATTCTGCTTTTCCTCTACTTGGGCATGCAAGCAACTTCTGGAAAGAAGCTTCCAAGAAAAATCTTATTCACCAGCATTCACCTTGAGCATACATTGTCAAGAGGACATGAAATTTCCCCCAGGACACGGCTTATTTAGTTCTGCACTGAGATGTGCTTGTGAAAGTTATCCTCAGACAATTTCTTTTGTTTTCCTTAGGAGAATTGCAGAGGTATCACAGTGCTGAAAAGACCACAGGTATAGCAGGAGACAATAACAGCAAAGGTTTGGCTTCAAGTTGTTTTTTGTTTAAGTGGCTAAGCAGTAA
This sequence comes from Molothrus ater, assembly GCF_012460135.2. Lineage (NCBI taxonomy): Eukaryota > Metazoa > Chordata > Aves > Passeriformes > Icteridae > Molothrus > Molothrus ater. The sequence continues at coordinate 132,175,802 of NC_050478.2, forward strand.
AAGTCCTGGCTGCAAAGGACTGCCCTAAGCCAAGTTCTCTCCACCAAGCTCATCCCTTCTCCTGCAGTGCAGCAGCTCTGGAAGTGAGAAGGTGCATTGCTTGCCTTTGGAGTGATACTCTGCCTCACAGCACTGGAAGTTCTCTCCCCTGTTACTCTCTCATCTCACCTTTGTCAAGGCCTATGCCCCTCAGCTGGTACAAGCTGATGTAGGAGGTGCCTGGTGGCACAAATGCAAGCAAAACACTTGTTAAAAAACAATTAGGATTGCTTGATGCTGTGCTCTTGTCCAGCTTTGGCTGCAGCCGTGGTTCTGGCTGTGAAGAGAAGTGTAAGAGTGTGAGTGTCTAATTTCAGCTGGGGATTTAGCTGGGGCATTGGTAGTGGGGAATTAAGGTGATTTGGGACCTCCTTCTTCAGCTCTGGTTTCCAGTTTCCCTCCTGGCGTCCCAGTCCTTGCAGATATCACACTCCTGGGGCAGGCACAGCTTGTTTTGAGCTGTGTGTTCCTGCAGGCTGCATGCAGTTGAGTTGCCTGTCTGGCTGCCCGGGAGTGCTGGGCTGGTTTTGGGAGAGCTGAGGCATCATGCAGCAGAGAGGGACAGTGCACTGCTCCCTGCCTGCCTGCAGGTCTGCACTGCAGCCCCGTCCCTGCATCTGAAACTCAATCGTGAGCACACTCAAGCACTGGAATAGTCTGCCTGGGAAAGGGATGGAGCGGCACTTGGGGACATGATTATTGCTCTACTTGGCAGTGCCAGATTAATAGTTGGAATTTATGATCTTGGAGGTCTTTCCAACCTAAACAATTCCATGATTCTATGACAGTGGCTCTGCTGGTCCTCCCGCCCTGCCCTTTTATGTCAGAGGTGCTCCTGCTCTTGCATGGAACGTGTTCGATGAAGCCTCTTTGCACGTCCGCGGGAAGCAAAGCCAGCACGCCGGCCAGGTGGGAGAGCCCCAGCAGCAGCCGCCCGGCTGTGCTCGCTTTGCATTTCCTTTCTTTGCAGAGAGCCTCCAGCAGAGGCAGCGAGCGAGGTTTCCTCAGAGGGTGACCTGAGGGTGGCAGCAGCTGCTCACGGTCCGTCGGTCCCGGCGCTGCCGAGCCCGGGCCGGTCGCGGAGAGCGGGCCCGGGAACCGCAAGGGGACACAAGGTCAGCCACGCATCGGGAGCGCCTGCTGCCAGGGAGGTGACTCTGTGTGGATCTGATCGCTCCTTCCGGGCAGCGATACAGCACAGTCTCTCTGTTTCCGCATTGAAATCACTGGTATCTGGGTCTGGTGACCGGCTCTGTCCTGAGTGATGATGGGATGATGGGATGATGGGATGATGGGATGATGGGATGATACCTCCTGGCCAGGAATAGCGCAGCCTGCAGGTTGGTAACTCATGGGAATGACCAGAGTCTGTAGACCAAAGCTGCAGCTGACACCTGACAGCTCCAGGAAACAAGAGCAGACACTGTGGGCTACAGGAGCAAAGGAATTTGGGTACCCAAGTACTGCCCTAGTCCTGCTATAGGCACTGAGATACTCAGAGTCCTGAAACCACTTTGCAGATGCAGGCTGAGCTGTGAGACACCTGAACACACTAAACACCTACCCCAACCAATAAATTCTCTGAGGATAATCACAGGTTGATGTTTAGTTGTCAAAGACTTGGCACCGTGATTAAAATGGCCTTGTGTCTTTCCTTTCTCCTCATGCTGTAGGCATCTGTGGACCCCAGCTGAGGTACTCAGCTCTCCCCAGGCATTGCAGAGAATGCCTGTGCACTCAGCTTGGGGCTGTGATTTCTGAACATGGGGAGAACACTGAAAAGCTCGGTGCCATAATTCTGAATTTCAGAACATCTGTGTCTCTGCACATCTGACTGATGCTGGCATCCTTCTCCAAGGTTTGGCTACAAGCCAAGAGGAAAAAGTAGAAATGACTAAATGACTGCATAGAACTGCTCTGTTCCTTTCATTTCCAGGGCCAGCAGAAGTCAGTAGGATCTTGCACGTGATTTAAGCCTGAGTACTTCTATGAATTACAATGTCTCATAATAGTTTGAAGAGGTTGTTCCATCACAACATTATAACCTTCAAACCTTCCCTCAGTGGTAGTTAAGACCATGGAAGGTCCCACCTCTATCCATTACCAAATTTGGCCACTTTGCATCATTCTATCAGGATCCAGGATCTTGGAGTTTCATTTGGGAGGGTCAGAGTCCCATGGGACGTAATTAATTCTTACTGCATTACAGTTGGGCAATAAAATCTTGAGACCACACACAAAATTTCTTTCAGGCCACACTTCTCCTGAAATCCTTGGGTAAGAACTGAGCTGAAGAGGATCAACGCTTGAGGATCGACGCTTCAAGCTTTGGCCTTTTGTTCTTTCGCTGAATCATGAGTGTGCCCAGAGTCAGTTCAAGCAAGCCTGGCATTCTCCAGCTGGTTTTTCCTGTTACCTGTGAGCCATTGCACCTGGAGTGCTCAGATGCAAATAGAACAGGATTCAAGATACAGGTGGCTGATCTGCTGTGGAAGGTATCTGAAACTACTGCATCTTGCTTGTTTAGTCTCTTCAGATATGACACTTTAGTCCATTTCCAGGTGCTCACCATGTGGTCAGTACACATCCCTCTAAGACACATCTTCTACAGCATCTAAACCAAAACTGACAATGTGATGACATCTGAAGTGCATTTGTAAGAACTGAGGAAGTACCACCTGAGAAAGGTCACAGGGAAAAGTCTGGTAAAATGTGGGGAAACATTCTCTTGCATCACTGATAACTGCCTGCCAAAGTGGGTGCTGTTCCCTTTTGGCAGTATGCTGGGCAGACAACTTCTGCTGACCAGAAATCCCTTACAGAAGTTGTTCATTATTAGCCAAAGCTGTGTGCTGCTCTGCTTTGCCCAAACCCCTGAGTGCCTGGAGCTGGGACAGATGAGAGCTTGTGTTTGAATGAGTACAGCTTTTAGACAGTCTCTGCCAATGGGGCTGATGTACAGACTAGTTTAATGAAAAGTTAAAAATTAATTACCCAATGTCCAGCCCCTGGCTGCTACCAGCAGCTGTCAACAGCAGGTCCTGTTTTGGTGTGGCTGAGGGTGGTTGTGCTGCAGAGAGTCAGGAACTGTGTCTGGACCCACTACAGGCTTCTGCTGAGCCCTGCAGAACGTCTGCAATAAGAACCCTTTCTCTCTCCTTTGTCCTTTCTTACAAGGAAATAGGTCAGGAAGGAAAAAAGTCAGGAGCTGGGAAGGAGGAGGAGAAGTTTCAAGGAGAAAGTGTTCCTTTTAGGCTGGAAATGATGCACTCTCAGTGCTGAGCTCCTTTGACACTCTCCAGTTCCTCTCTGGGGGTGGGAGCACCCCTCCTACTTGTGGCCATGGCTGATACCTTGGGTTGCAGCTTTTTACTTTTTCTTTTTTTCAATTTTGTGCTGCTTTGGTGTGTGGGTCTGGGTTTCACATAAGGGGATAGTAAGTTGTGGGTCTTAGTTTCATATTAGGGGAGAGTAAACTCTCTTCACAGAGTAGGTAGACAAAACAATTCCTTCTCTAACTGGGGACCCAAGGATGGCCAATCCAGATCTGAGGCCCAAAAGCATAAACAATGGTGGACTGAAGAGAGAAAAACAAGAAGGATGGGACTTCATGGGTTGGGGCTGTAGCTGGACAATTAGCTCCAATATGCAAATGGACCAAAACTTTTAAAAATGTGAGATCTTGTGACCAAGCCCTCTTTTGCTTCCATCCTGGAGCCATCTGGGCAGAGCCACGGCTTTGGCTCTGGTACTGCCTTTGAAGGCTCTTCAATAAATATCCTTTTTATTCCCCTTAACTCTGTCTAGCCTCTGTTCTAGCTGCTTAAGGTATCATGGCCAGCAAGGAGCTGCACCCAGGTCAGGGTATGGAGACCCAGGCCAGCCCGGGCATGGCAGAGGAAGGCAGGGTAGGAAGGGTAATGGCTTCCTTTCACTCAGACAATATTCAAAGTAATTTCTCCCCCCTCCTCCAGCTTCCCACGTGATTTGTCAGGCCAGGAAAGAATTCAGAATGTGATTTGCAATGAACAGCAGTCGTGCTGGTGGGTTGTGCTGATGAGGAGCTCTGATCTTGCACTGCCTTGGAGCAAGGGCAGCAGTCCCTTGTCCCCCAGCCCAGCTCCTGAGGATGTCCCAGTGCACCTGTGGCTGTGGCAGTGGACTGGGGGCAGTGTGGGGATGCTGCTGGTGCAACCCCAGCCCAGCTGCAGTGGCTGCTGCTTTCTGACACCTCACTGTAAAAAACCCACCCCAGTATCTTCCCACTCCCACCTGGAGTTTTCCACCTAATGCTGCTGTGAGGGGTTGGGCTTGGGAAAGAACAACTTTCCTCAGTCTTTTGGCTGGCTATCCTCAATAAAGGCTGTCTCTGCCTTTTTTAGGAGGGGAGACACACATTTGTGGTGCTGGAAATGTGTGTGAGAAGAGCCCTGCAGAGAAGATGACATTACAGCTACTGACCTGATGCGCTGCTCAGTGAAGACAAGTCTGATGAGGAACCATGCCAGTCCCCTCAGGGGGTGCAGCCTGCAGGGAGGAGTGCCAGCACTTCCCAGATCACTTTGGCATGCCTCTCATTACCAGAGAAGAGTTCAGTGACAATAAAATGCATTTTATTATAAACTTAAAAAACCAGATTTCTAGAATTCAAAAATTATTTGCAAGTGTTAAAACAGGAGCATCAATTTATAACCAGTGGTTTTATGGGTGAGGACTCCTGATACACCCTTTTATGCACTCTGGGCTCACAGAATTAACCTGCAGCTGTTACAGTTGTCCCAGTCTACCAGGTGCAATTTCATGCTGCATGATGCCAGACAGGAGCCTTAATCTTGAATATTCTCTGTGTATATTCTTATTTCCTGGAGATCCATTGGTAATAAACATTTGTTGGGTTTTCTGGTAATGTAACATGCTGAAGTTTAACTAATTACTGTTTAAATTTCTGCTCCTTGTGTTAATTAATTCCAGCAGAGAAGATGTAAACTGACCCCCACAGCTGGGCAGCACTGCAGGTGGATGTGCACACCAATGTAAAGCAGTTACTGGAGATAAAGCAACAGCATTGGGGGCAGAGTCTCCTGGTTTGTCTCAAGTGTAAATGCTGGAGACAGATACTTTTCTCCTCAGACTTCAGGATGGCTGAGATGCCTCTCTCTGCTAACTTTGCTTAACTAGTATTTTCTAGTAAAAGTTATTTTAAAACCACAAAGTTACAGACATTCTGAAGTAGCACCTTAAAAACCTGTTGATGCCAAGTCAGGCAGAGGGATGTAATGTGATATTGCAGGAAATGGTGGGATGTGACATTGCCCTCACTTGCGCATCTGAGAAGATTCAGTGGTGGACGCTCCAGTGGTGTTGGAATATGGAGCCTGAGGACTACTCTCAACAGATAGTGTATGTCAGAGTGACAAAAATCCATGGAAGTTGTGAATTGCCCTGCATGTGAATTGTCTGCTCCTGGACGAGCACTTCTCCCGTTGTTTATCAGCACTTCACACTATACAAACTCACTGGCACAAGTTCAGTGGTTTAGGTGCCTTCATCATCTCTAGAATTCCTTGTCATTTGCTGCAGTGGACACAGAACTAAAGCCTGAGTGTGTGGCTTCATCTCCTAAAAGGAGAATGGAAGAGTTGCTAAATTATTACATATTTTATTATCAGACCTTCTCTTCCTGCCTGCTGTGACTGTCTGTTGGTCATGCTGTGTGTCCAGACACTGATGGCATCTCAGAGAAAGCCTTGAGGTAGGAAAGGTTTCCTTTAAAGCCCTGTGAGCTCATGAGAGTGAGATAGTGCATTCCCATGTGGTTAAGTTATCCACTTACAAGCTCTGGCTAGAAGTGTTAGCATAACAGCCTTGGGTTGCTAGGAGGTGCTGTGTGGGGATTAATTAATCAGGATGGTTGTGCCTTCTGCTTGCCATCATTGCTGATACAGAAGAGAGGTTTTCAAAGCCAAAGGTTGTGATGGACTCTTGTCAGGCTGACAGATTTGTGTAGAGAAGCACACATTAAGGCAGTTGTGGCATAAGTTAGTCACTGCAAAACACTGCACAGGGAAAAAGCTGAACTGTGGGGCCCACAAGAGGCTCTGTCTGCTCCAGGCTGCTCCTCTGTCCACATTGTCACAGGCAGCAGCAGCACTGAAACAGCTGAGACTGCTGAACTAAAAGACTTTCCTATTGCACTAAATGGGTTAAAAAGGCTGAGATTTAGCTCAGAGATTTTTGATCCAGTTTTGAAGCAACATCCTAAACTTTCTTAGTGCACAAGTAAGAGATTTGGCTTGCCCCTTGCAAGAGCAGGGGATGCTACCTCAGGTTGCATCTCCTTTACTGTAGCTGGTTGAGCTGCCCAGATGGTCACTTTCTGATGTAGTTTCACCCATATGGCTTAAGGCAGGATGGGAAGGAGCTGGGATAACAGTAAGGCAGCAGACAAAACAGAAAATCCATGAAAAGAGTGATAAAACCTAATGGAGCTTGGAGCAATCTCTCCAATTGGACAGCAATGAGTGCCCAAAGCTCCAAAATGCAGTAGACACAAGACAGTCTTGATCACATGCACAGAGAGGACTGAATCCACAGAGCTTTTAAATGCTTTATAAATGCTTTAAAATGCTTTAAAATGATTTTAAGACACTAAATTCATTGAACAAGCAAGCTTGCTGCTAGTTGTCTCCAAGCACCACTCCCTGGCAGGTACTATCCAAACAAAAATATTTGGTTTTCCCTCAGTTGAAGTCAGGTGTTTGCTCAGCTCTTTGAGAAGAATGCAAAAGGAAGGCAGGCACAGTGCTCAGATTCCAAAAGCCCTTTGCAGGTGACCCTGCATGAGGAACTTCAAGACAGCTGGCTCCAAGGGTCCTGTATTCAATGTGCCCCTAACTGATGAGTGCTCTAATTCTCTCATGTATCTCAGAACTGCTGCCTGGTACATGCTGTGTGAGACTGGGGCTCAGAGCCCCCCACCAGTTTTGTCTGCTGACTGAAGAGCTAAGTCAGTGCAATCACTGCAGCATGTCCAGCACTTGGTGGGGTGTCAGCAAGGGAGAAGGCTGCATCCAAAAATGAACATGAAGTGAACTCTTCTGCTGCACTGTAGGGGAAGCACAGGGGCATAGCCTTAATAGAACAACCCACGAGATCACACCTAATGCCTGTGTGCACCCTTTTCTGTTATCTTTATTTCTCTCAGCCATGAAAAGAGGGACCTGCATGGAAGGTAGGGCAGCCTTTTGGTTAATAGTCAGTTCCTTTCACCATTCTTCCATAGGGGAGCTCCATACTCTGAAGGAATTCAGCTCTGCAGCTTCCCCTTCTCAGGAGCATGCTTGTCCCCCTGGCTCATAGAAGGATTGCAGGTGACAGAGCAGCTGAATGCCAAAATTCACCCACCGGCTGCTGATCTTCATGGAAACAATTCTTCATGGAAACAATCTGATATATAAAAGCAGGAATGTAGTGTAATAGTCAAAAGATTTAGTTTGGAAGGGAGGACATGAGCTTCCTCTTTGGGGCCTGTGTCATTTCCTTGGGGGTACAGTGCAGCAGCCCAGGGTGTGCATGGCTCTGAGTTCCTTCCAGGGAAAGAGAGGAGTACATACTGCTTTCCCTTTCCTGCAGGAGTGCAGTGGCCACAAGTCTGCTATGAAAACCCTGTTGGAATTAATTTCAGGACAGAAATGACTACTGTCTGGAGGGTTTTTTTGTTTATTTTTTTTTTTTTCTAAATGGATATTGCTGAGTACTTTAGATGTGTGCTAGAAGTCCCTAAAGGACCAGGCTGTCAGATAAGTGACCAGTCTGTGATTCTCAGCAGAAGAGTTATGATAATATTGGCCACAGCAGTGGCACCTGAGGGCTCACACAGTGAAGAATGTTAAACACCTGAGAACATTGTTAAGGCAAAATCCTATATGCCTATAACCCCTGGGGTGTACTGTCATTCTGGTGTGGTTTGGTAGCTTGTTTTGCTAGTGTTGGTCACCCAAATTCCCACTTGTATTGCATTTAACAGCTCATGCACACATTTTTCTCCCTTGCACCATTGCTAGACATGAGGATGGGCAGTCAGTGCCTTTTCTGCACTCACAGTCATGTACAGATTACAAGTGCTGGATGTGACCCTAGTAACCTCCCTTCCTGTGTGCTGCATGCCTCCTCAACAGCCTCAGTGCAGAACACTCCCTGCCCAAAGCTGAGAGCGGGGGAAGGCCAAGCAGGTTTTGTTTTGCTCCCTCCAAGAGGTTTGAGCCCAAGCACTGCAGGATCATGTCCCAGCTGCTGCTCTCACTGCTCTCAGCACTGCAGTAGCTGTGTGGCTCCTGTGATAAGCTGTTTCTCAGCCTGCAGTGACACTCTGCTATTTATAATGAATAGTTACTGGAATAGCTCGAGACAGCAGCCACAGACCTGCAGAGCAGGCACTGGAGCTACCGTAAATTAGGCTGTGGAGTCACGTGTGCACTTCCAGGAAAAGAAGGTTATGCTGATGCCAGAATAACACATTTCCCCACTGATGCTGGCACCTCTCTCTGGGCACTGTAACTTCTAGCAAAAGGTTTGCATAAGAGAGTTGTTACTGTACAAGCTTCTATTTCACATCTGTCATTACCTGCACTTACTGGGCTTGTTTCTGTATGCCCATCTGCCCAGACATCAGCTGCCTGCCAGGGTCATGGAAAGCTGGGGCTTGTGGAAGTCAGATCAGTGCTGCTGCTGAGGTCTGGTAGCCACTGGTGATGGTGGCTTTCCATGCAGATGGCTGCAAACTGTTTTTTACTTTCTACCTCTTCAGTGAGCGATGGTAGCCCCAATTCTGCAAGTTATTTAGGTTCCTGCTACTGAAATCTGTGGGGACATAATGTCTAAATTTAATTTTTCAGAAGGTGGGACTGTTCTGCTTGCTGCAATTCAAATACATAGAAGGATCCCTATAAATATTTCATGGCCTCAGGAACAAACTGTAATGTGGCTGCAAAACTAGGCCCACATACATCTCCACAAGAAAAATCACATTGCAGCAGCAATGGAGAAACTGTGCTCCTAGCCTGTCAATACTTACAGCTGACAGATGCAGAAAGACAAAATACAGTTAATGTTTTAGAAATAGGCTTTGCACCAATATAGGTTTTCAGTTTCCAGCATGCTTTTAAATGAAGCAGAAATTACATGCCTCTCTGCCCTCAGATTTTCCTCGTTAGCATTAATCAAGCACACTTGACTCACTTACAGATGAATTTGATTAGGATCATGTATACTCTTAGGAACCAAAAATAATGAATCATGACTAGAGTGTACGTGCTGTTACAGCCAATATTGTTGCTTGGTGCCTGCTGCAGCAGTGAACTACTAGAAAGCTCCTAGAACTGGGTTCCAAACCATTGGCAACAGGAGGTGGTAAATGGCACACATGAAATAAAGCAAGACCACAGAAAATGGAAAGCTATGAAGTGCACAGCTATTTAAGTGCCTATATAATTGGTCAAAATTCTTTGTTTTCTGACATAGGAAAAATTAGAATGGAAACTTGACTGTGTCTACATGAATACACAAATATTTTTTGCATATGTTCCAGCCTCTGGCCCACAGTTGCAGCTTTTAGATCTTTGAGCTCACTTACATGTCTCATTTCATAATGTCAACAGATTCTTCTGCTCATCTTTTAGCACTATGGAAAAAAGATGCCTTCCAAAAAAACCCCAAAACCCCCCAAAAAACTATGTACAGTAGTAAAGCTCTGTGTGTAAATCTCATTTTACACATTCACTGCTGCACATGTAAATTCATGCAAAGCCCATATGCTCAAGCACTGATTCAGAAGCAGCCATGGGATGCAACATTTCACTGCCTGTAAAAATGTTTGTTGATAAAAAGATGAACACAGAAAAGTGTTTCTGTTGTGACATTTTATTGACATTCCACATAATTTATTCTGACCTTCTGACATCCTCCATTTTTTTCTTCTTTTACAGTTAGTTTTATTGTACAGCAATTCTTTTTACACTCATCTCACCAGCGAGGTCCATGAGGACTGTGTGTATGATGAAAGAATATGTAATATCTGTAATCTCTATTATCATGACAACTGCCTGGGCCTTTGACAGTTCTGCAATCTACTTAATCATTTACCTAAGCGACTGAAAATGCCTGTAAGAGGAAAAGTAGACATATGAAAAGGGAATAATACATAAAAGAAACATCTGCATTGAGATAATTTGTCATTTTTGGAAAGGCTTTGGAGAATGATGCATACATTTAGTATAGAGTCATGCTCATGACACTGTGGATCTTTTACTCTACTTGCAGGCCTTATCTGGCATGTATTGAGCTTTTGTCATGTCTACAAGTTCCCTGCTGTGTGCCCTGGCTGCAGGGCCCTCCCTGACCCTGCCCAGTTCCTGCACTGGGTGAGGAGGGACTGCTCTCCATACTATTCCAAGCTTAGCAATGCTTAGTTTGCAGCAGGTGCCTTTTCCATTAGCTGTTTGCCTTTTTTCTTCTGCCATCTCCTGTTTGCCCAGCAAGCCCCTGGGGCTCCCTATGCTGTCACTGCTTTCCAGTCTCTGTCCCATTGCTGCAGGCCTGGCTGCAGGGTGACTTCTCCCCGAGCCCGGCTGTCACAAGGGCATCCTGTGCCTTCAGCTCCTCCAAAGCACATTTTAAGAGTTGGCTTTTCAGAAGCAAGAACCAATACATATGACATTATATGCCATGACCAGAGCAGGTAACTGCTGCTAAGGAGCAGAGGATGCCTGGGAAGGGAGCATCAGTAAAAAAATTCCACATTAATTCAGATCCGTGCCAGGGAGTTGCAGTTACCTTGAATTCTCTTTGTGATAACAGCAACAGAAAACCTCCCTCACTCCCACTGCTTGCTGGTTTAGGGAACACTGGAATGGCCTTGGAGCTAGGTCACTGGCAATTATCAAGATATTAGGAGAATATATAAAGAAAGGAAAGTTTGAAAAGCATAAACATATTTTATGCAAGGTTTTTATGGACATTTCCAAGGGTAGATGTGCCAAAATGTTTCCACTGGAAACTTTATATAAAATTATTGATGTGAAGGGGCTCTGCAATCCTGGCATGTGTCTCCCCTGTCCTGAGAGCTGTTGTAGCTCATGACAACTCTGTTCTGTGTACTGGGAGCATCAGCAGCTGGAATTTATCATCTGTTAGTTTTAGTCTTTATGTAGCTCATTTTAGAGACTCCACTGGTAATGACAGCTCTTGCCCTTTTACCTTCAGGACAGCTTGGAATTCATCTCTTAGGGCCAGAAATCACTCTAGCATCAAGTTTATAACAAGAAGAAAAATAACCATTTATTATAGTATCAGGCCAATTTTTGGCATTCTTTAAATTCCTTCAAAGGACAGTCAGAGGGACAGATGTGTCATTGCACCTCTGGGCTCTCTTTCACCCTGCTCTGTAATTGTGTGATGCTCTTCTGAAAACCTTCCCTTTGCTTTTTTCACTCTTCCTTGCCCATCTAAAGATTTTACCCAAGAGTTTTCTGGTGCCTCATGGACAAATAGCTACCTTTTAACCTCAGGGCTCCCTAATGAAATTCTGGGGTTTTTTTTGAAGCTGTGAGCTGCCTTGGAGGTGTGACTATCCTTGGCTGCCCACTGCAGCTCCTGAGCTGGTGTGTGCTTTGGTGGCCATGCAGTGGAAGGTATCTTTCTTTGAGAGGGGGAGTTTGGGGATCTGTAAGTTCAGGAAACACATCTCCCAGGGCTTCTGATAGGGTGGATTGTGGGACATCTCTTCTGGTTACACCTTTACCATAATGTCAAGCTGTACTGGACAGAGAGGTTTCCTGGTGGCTATTTGCCTTCCCAGAAGGTGGGAAGAGTATAGTTTCTCTTCTTGCTTGGCTCACAAGAATCATTTCCATGAAAAGGCTGACACAAATTGAATTCCTACATAGTAACCAGAGGGACTGCAGTGATGTCAGTCCTATTCTGCCAGCACGTGCTGTGTGTCAGAGTTCTTAGAATAAACAAGGTTTATTCAAAAGAGATTAAAGCTGTCAGCTACAGCCAGTCACAGCCAACAAGGTGGCCTTTCCCTTCTCACATTCCACTGACTGTTGTCCTCTCTCTGCCTCCAGATGGCTCAGTCTGTCCTCTTGAGGAGTACAGCATCCTCAGGTCCTCATGCCCCAGGTGTTTTAGACCCAGGAAGCCTCATGGCTTATGAGTATCTCTGTGTGGAATCTCCTTCCAAATGGGAGGGGATGCACATCCATGCCTTGTCCTCAGGAGGTTTCCAGCCCATGCTGCCTGTGGGAGAGCAGTGAGGTGGCACTGCCAGCAGTGACCCCACTGCCATGGGGATTTCCCCTTGCCAAGCAGTTCTTTCCAGCCCTTTTTTCTACTGATGCCAAGGATGTCTGTTTTAAGGAGCCAATGAATCTGCCACAGGAATCTCTTGTATTGGGATTACATGTGCTATTAATAAAAATTGCCTTCAACTTCTAAATCGAGGCACTTAAAACCCACAATGAATGCATTCTGCAATAATGAAAAAAAAACCCAACTTTTTTCTTGAAACTTAAATAGATCCATGAACTTTTGTATCATGCAAGCTATTTTAAAACTGTAAATCTATTCCATTTTTTCCATTGTGGCTCTTTTTATGTTTCATTGTGCTCTTACATAGGAAAGTCTTTGGTCTTTTAATAGAAAAGATTTTATTTTTCTAGGCACAGGTTTTTGTGCCAAGCTCAACAGGCTTGGTAAGAAACTAGTTTTTTGACACTCTTTTTTCTATGGTACAAGATTTAAGAAGGGAATGAAAGAAAGTATTAAAGTACAATCATATTAATAAATTATTAAGTTCTGGAGACTTAGATTAAGATGTTATAAATATTTCTTTTAAATAAAAAAATAAAGGACAAAATCTAAATAGTGGCAAGGTGTTCTTTTCTGTGATTTCTGAGAAATCCAAGCATGACTCAGACTAACAGACTGTCTGAGGCCAAATGTTGTATTATTACAAACATGGCCTGAAACTGGATGATAAATCCTATAGGTAGTGTAAAGGTGTCCTAAAAGCCCCAAAGCTATTTAAAATTCTGCTAGAAAATGTACTCAACTCTGCTCCCCCACCAAAAAATCTCTTATCTGTAGCCATGGAGAATTTATCTACACTTTTCATTCGTACATATCTTTTTATCTGCTGTCCTTTGTGCCTAAAAGATCCCTATGAGATCACAGAGCTATTTCATTCTCTGTTAGTTTGCATAAAAGTAATTGACTGTTCTGCATATATTTGATGCCTGTTGTGATGATGATTTGCTCTGGCCATTGCCTTTCCTGTTGACCAGTGCTCTCTCTTTGTTTCCTTCTGTTTTCCATGCCTCCAGTTTAATAATGAGGTTGACAGTTGCCTGGGACAATGGTTATGTTTTTAATACATGTTTGTGTAGTGCTTGGCACAATGCAGCTCGTGCAGCTTGGTCTCTGACTGTGTATGTCAACCAATAATGATGTTGTTTCCAATTGTTTCAGTCTTCAGAAGTCCTCTTTTAAACAGTTAGAAGCAAATTATTATTTAAACAATATTTTCCAGTTATGATTTCTTTAAATGATTTAAGTGCTTTTTCCAGTGCTCCTCATAAGCACTGTGTTATGCCTGGGTCATTTTACTGATTTAAAGCCAAAGATCCAATGATACAGAGATCTGCTCCAGATGTCTGTATAAAACTGCACAGTGCAGCCACTGAGCACCAAGTGCTGCTGCTCTGAAGGCAGTGCCTTGCTAGTGAGAGGCAGCACAGCAGGTGCCTTTTAATACCTGGTGCATGCACTCAGTGCCAGCAATAATTATTCTTCAGCATTATTCCCTTGGAGTATTTACCTGCCTCGTAGTACTTAAGGGATGCCCTTTTTAAGCACAGGAAATGACACAAACAGCAGAGATGTCACTGGAAAACATCCCTGAGCAGGGGAATCCACAATGCGCTGGTTCGTCACTGTGTGTGAGCTCTGCTCTGATTGTCATGTTAATCTCTTTCTATTTCCTAAGAGGAAATCAGGATCTACTTCTGTACTAAGCCAGTCTCTAATCCTCGCTCCCAGCTAAACATAACAACAATCTATTTATATATTGGGCTATCCCCAATCAAACCAAAAAATAGCATAACCTAGTTCAGCTGTTGGGTAACACCAAGTATTAGCAGTAGTTATTTATATCCTTAAGATGTTTTAGTTTTCTGCATAAAATAAAAGCTTAAACTGAGCTTTTTAATGTTTGCTGTCACTTACAGCCACATTGGCTTGAATGTGTAACAATGTGATGATAACCCCCAAATTTTCTGGGCTGGCCTGGCTCAGCTGTGGCCTCCTGCACGTTCCCTGGCTGGGGTGGCAGCTGAAGTACTTGGCTTGCCTGAGCCCTGCAGGACACAGCCCCTGTGGCAGCCGTGAGTGTTCCCATGAAACTCTGAATTTGGCAGCTCCTTCCCTCCACTGCAGCTGGCGAGGTGACAGCAAGCAGGAGGGTCTGTTCAACCGGCTCAGGAATTTCTCCATGTGTGCTGGTGTTTGATAAATCACTTTTGCCTCAAATGCATATAGCAGAGTTTGTGTATTTGAACAGGTGGGTTTTGGGAACTTGCTGCTCCATTTGCAGGAAAGTATACACTCCACAAGTGCATCATGGAAAGACAATAACTAAAGTAGTGACGCAGACTTTAAATAAATAAAAAGGTCACTACCAGGTGATTTGTACAGCTCTAATATAATTAGTAATTAAGTTTCAAGGCAGTGCATTGCATTTGACTCTGCAAGGCACTATATCTTACTTTCTTGTGTCTGAGTTTGGGTTTATTCTGTCTTTTCCTTTGCTACAGAATGCACAGAGCTGGTGTGGCTGTCAGTCTTCATGCATTACTATGACTGTCACTGTCACTGGATTTAATTTTTTAAAAAAAATTATATGTGATTGCTACTTCCATTACTTCAGACCAAACCAGGACCAGGATAAAGCAGCTCCCTTAGTATTGGGTGCTCTACTGGTGAAAGTGGAGAGGCATCTTCAGCAGGGACCAGTGATACATGCAGCTGCCACTGAGAAAACACTGGTATAATCTGGAGGTGAAATTACAGTGGTAAGGCCAACAGCAGAGTGTTGCTGTGTGCATTCAAGGTATGGAGCAACCCATTAAATAGCTCACTTTTCACATGTTGTCTGTTGAGTGTCTGCTCTTTCACTTCCATGACTTTTTATTACACTTTTCTAAAATGCAGGAACTTTTCTCCTCACTGAGCAAAATATTTTCCAGTGTTCTTCAGACATGGGAAAAAAAAATCCAAAAACCAGTGGCATGTAAGCCAGGCATGTCCTTCACAGAAAGTTTCACTATGTGTCTGATACCTCCAAAACTTGACTGCATCCTGGGTGAGGGAGAAGTAACCTCATCTTCTCTCAACTCTCTGCACTGATAAAATGCTGTTGATGAAGGCTGTCCTCATCTCCACATCTTCATCCCAACTTTATCCCAGTTCCACACACTTTCAGCCTCAAGCTGATGAAATGTGCAGGTTCTCTTTTCTGTTGAATTTGAACAAGCCCACACATGACTTTGTACATTTGCTCCTGATCCCCTGATAGGAACAGAGCAGCTGATGATCCCTTCAGGCGATCTGTGAGGGTTTTGGAATCAGCCAGCGCAAGGGCACCCACAGGGAAACTTCTGGTTTATCACAAAGCTGAAGACCTACCTCCCCTGCCTGTGTGGTAGGTGAAAAGGGACTGTTCTGTTAGTGATGCTTGAGAACACTTTGGAAAGCTGAAGTGGGGCAGCACTTAGGTCTCTCAGAGTTCCTTTGGGCTCCAAAGGGTTAGTTCCTTAGTATAGTCACACGACTGTAGCAATAAGAGACTGAGGCATTGGGAGTTGAGGGGCCTCCCAGTACTTTCCTGGGATCCTGGCGATGTAAAAAGTGAATTACACACTGTAAGTGATATACTATCTGCAAATTCAACACTTCTTGAACCTACATGGTCTCAAGGAGTCTATTCTATGAGTCAGACATGTGTCTCTGACAGTCTGTCTCTTGACCTCTTTATCTCATCAGGTTTTCTTTTTTATTCAGATAGAAGGTTAACAAGGGCAAATTAGGAGGAAACCTCCAAAGGGGTCCCTCTAAAAAGCAAATTCAAGCAGCTCTTCCCCCCCCGACCTGTTCAGGAGATAAAGCTCCTTTGAGGAAAGTGGAAAAAACTGTTTATTTAACAAGCAAAGTATTCACAAACACAAGAAAATGAATAATATTAAACAATAGAAGCCTTCATTGTTCTGAAGAAATGGCAAATTCCAAGACAGCCCTTTTGCAGGTCAGAGTCCTTTTCGTGGGTGTCCGTGGGTGTGTTCTCTCGGTCTCTCCACAGTTTCGGGGACCCCTGGGCGATAGTCCTGGTGTTCCCGGAGAGAACAATGGCTGAACAGTTCCAAAAAACCCTTCTGGCCTCAGCTAACAAGAGAAGAACCAGCAAAAACAGCAAGGGAAAGCTCCCCATCTGTCTGCAGAACGTAGAACTCCAAGGGCACTGCTTATCTCTGTGCTTTGAATACAGCCACGAAAAATATTCCACTGCTTTTCCTTCTCCCCCATGTTTGCTCTCAGGTCTAGTTTTAAAGGTGCAGAACTTATTTCTGAGCTAAACAGATGAATGGGGATACAACTCAGCATCATGAAGTCACCCCAGGACAAAAAGTTAACAAGCTGCATGCAAGGTAATCAGAAAACAATCCAGTGGTGATGCTGAAGGCCTCCAGTGAGGCAAGTGAAGATAACAGAGAGAGTCCAGGGTAGTGAAGGCAGTAGAAATGTTCTGTTCTCTGTGAGAAGTGTGAGCATCCAGCACAGGTGCTGTGCAGTGTTGTTGAACGAGAAATGTGCAGGTATATGGGGCACAGGGTCTTCATTCTCTGTGGAACATATGGACTTACTGCTGTTTTGTCTTTCCATAACTTGGACATGTTTTTAAATCTCAGTTATTCTTGACTTGACTAAATTTAAGGGTGGTTTCTGATGTAGTGTGAGAGAAGAAAGAGGTATTTCATAGGAGCAGATATTTGAAGATGCTCAGATATGCTGTCAGACAGAGTTTTTCCATCTGATCCTCTAACCAAAGAACATTTTGTACCCTAAGGGTGCTTCTCCTTTTAGCTTCACCTTTTCCTTAAGCTGTCAGTGAGGGAGAGCATGGGAGGCAATCCAGTGCCAATTCCTGCCTTAGCTGCTCTCCTCTCCTTGCTGAAGGAGCCCATTTCCCTCCACTGCCTCACTGAGATGAAGTTGCTCTTCTGCATACCCTGCTAACAAGGCAAAGAGCTACTGGAGGTAGAGTTATACTGGCCAGCAGGGGTGATGTAATTGTCAGCAGCAGAGTCTTGGGTCAGAAGTCAACCAGGAGTGGGCTTGTAACTAGGAGATCAAAATATTTTCTCTGCCTTTTGCAAAGGGACGTGTCTGTATTGTTCCCCCTTGCTTCTCTCTTTGTTGATATGTTTTATCATTTCAGTTCATGTTTGTGGGTCTTACTTGACAGCGTGACAGAATTGTTTAAAATCTGTCAGAGCAGGGCTGCAGAGAGGGCACAGTGCGGTGGGAGGGACAGAGGGGCTGTGCAGCTGCCTCCCCTGCTCAGCTCCAAATGGGAGCTCATAGAACTGAGATTGTAGAGCATCAACAATCAGATCTAGTTTAGAAGTCATGCTAGAAATCCATTCCTTGAGCTTGTGACTTTGAATTAGCTATTTTGCTTTTAGCTTCTCAAACTGCCAGCCTGACCGTTGAGTAAACTCCCAGTAACAGAGGATTAGTGAAAAACAGGGCTACTTCCACAGCCTCAAAAAAGTCAAAACTTTTTCCTACTAGTTTTTCAAATTTTGTACTTCACAAGAACAATGCATGTCAGGTACCCAGTTCAGAGCAGCTCACCTGAGAAATGGGCTTGATGCACAAGTGACACTTCTTTTCTAGTCACTTGCATCTTTTAATCAGTAGCATGCTTGGTGAGATGATGAGAAAAATTCTTCCCTTATTAATAAGAAATTTTAGTGTAGAAAATGCTCAGAAAGTATTAAAAGATGTGTTAATTGCTGTAAAGGAGGGAAAACATGACAGAGACTTTGCAGAGTTCACTGCTGAGAAGGATGGTGTTGTCTCACACTATCACAGAGAGGTAGAAATATGATTTGCACTGGAGCACATTGCAGTGAAATTACTGGAAGTTCTGCTAGTCATCAAGATGGTTGATTAGAGTTATTAATGATGGCTTTTTTTTCTATGCCCAGCTCCTCTGTTTACTGCCTGCTTTCAAAATGAATAAATTTGATTAAAACAATAGAGAGAAAGAAAAAGACAAACTAGCAGTTGTAGGAGGTCACTCTACATGCTTGATCATCATCATCATCCACGTGTGCATGTGTGTGTCCTAGCTAGAGGGCTCAAGAAGATCCTCCTGCAGCTGTGCCTCCCTTTTCTGGCTCCTACAGAACCCAAGAGCCTTCAGTGCCAAGGAACTGGCTTCACAGCATAAGATTGCAGCTGACAGCATTGTAACTGCTGCTGTTTTACTGAGTATGCTCCCTGAAAAACATGCTAGCTGTGATCTCCCTTTCTCAGGAGGCCTGCTGGACGGAGCAGGACGTGTCTGTAGTGATGCACTGACAGCATGCACTGGCTTGCAGAAGCAGGGCAGAAAACTCCACAAGCCATATGTTGTCATATGTCTGAGGCTGTGAAGAAACAGCAGTTGGTGCTTGGTCACTGGGGATGGCAGCAGAACTAATTCCTCCCCAGAAGTGTCTCAGCAGCTACTGGGAAAAGACCCCTGTTGCCATCCGTGGTGAACGTGGCACCCAGTAAAGGTTTCTCCTGTTTTATAGCCAAGTTGCTTTGTGTATTTATGCACCCTCTGTATGAGAGCAGGAAAATTCTAACCATATGCAATGATTAAATCTTAAACCTTGTCATACTTATTGCCCACCTGAAAAGGACATCAGTAAAAATCATCATCAAAATTACCCTTTAGGCCATTAAGGATTTCTTCATTTCACTTGACTGCCAGTACAGCTTTCAGACAGTGCAGTTTAAAATCAGCATTAGTGCAGAGAGACTCATCTCCCCAACCCTCTGTGGTCAGTGGGGAGAGAGGCATCTCCATGATTCATCAACCTGTGTTAGATGAATCACCCTGGAGCTACTTGGTTAACCCTGTCTGCTTCACTCTGGAAACAAGGCAAGCAGTTTGAATGAGGTGAAATTAATCCTACCTGCAGGGGCCAGTGCTCAGTTCACCTGCCATGAACACTGTACAACAGAGGTGAAGAATTAGCTATCCAAAAAGAAAATAAACAATGTGTCTTCAGTTATAGGTCCATTATCGCATCTTATATTTTGGAAAGTGGAAAGTACATAATAAATGACATAAGGGTAAAGCCATGTAAATAAAAGAGATGCTGTTGTTCAATTAAGTAGACATTATTTATGCCTGACTGTGTAGCGCATCTTGCTCAAAGGCATTTTGTGTGGCTCCAATCCGCTTAAAGCCTGACACTGGAGAGGGTGTGTTTTGCTGATAAACATGAGCCCAGGAGCCAGAAAATCCAAACAAGGCAGTGAATCACTGGGCAATCACATGAAGCATCACTTTACTGGGTGCTAGTGTGGCAAGCAGGCAGCCGAACGCTGAACCAGGGACACTGGGGTGGACGATACTGTAAACGGGGAGAGATCAGAGCTCCCTCCAACAAGACCATATTTAGCTGTGGTTTTGACTGCTGGTTGACTGCACAATAAGGAGAGCTGGGAAAGGATATGACACCCAGACACCACACCCCAGCTGTGACCCAATGTTTTGGAGGAAGAGCTGGTTTAGCCACTGCCATGTGTTTTGTGTGACATGTGTTTCAGCCCGACACTTTTCTCCTGGTGCAAATGTGAGTGAAAGACCTGGTGTGACCTGGACTGAACCAGCCCAAGCAAATCCAGCTCTGCCTCAACCATGTGCCACCACCTTTCCTCAAGGAGTGCACCAGGTGGGAGTTGGGGTCCTGAGGACACCCACAGCCCTGCCCATTCTTCCAGGGCTCCTCCACCCTGCTCATGTCATCCTTGACCCAGAAGTAGGACTCCTCCACTCAGACAATGAGTCAAAAACATTTTTTGATTATGCAAAACAGAAGGTGTTTTGCAAGCCAAGGTGGGTCAGAGAGCTCAGTGGTGCTCTCTTGCCATCCTAGGATAGCTTGTTTTGTAGATAAATGCAATCTAGGACCTGAAAGTCAAGATCTGACCACCATGTGGAATATTTTTAAAGTAGATTTGCTTCTATTGGCAGGGCTTCCTTTGTATTTCTGTGTGAGTATGCCTGAGTATTGATAATTATTGTTGGCTGCACTCGGTGTAAGAGACTTGGAAAGCAAAGTGAAGAAGAAATTGCATTTAGAGCAAAAGACCTTTTCCTGGATCTCCCTTCAACAGGTCTGAAGATCAGAATAAGATCATTGTTCTGCTGAAGTTTCTAACCTATGGTTTGCTGATGCAGCATTTGCCTATTTTTAAATTACTATCTTCACTTAGTGGTATAAAATCAAGATGTAAAACTCTGTGAATCCTGTAGCTGCAAAGGACACAGTGGCTCCTGAACCTGATTGCACTGAGGACTGTGGCATACTACAAGGGTCCCAGCTACAAAAAAGTCTTCTGTGCTGGTGCCATTCATCTAAAGGTTTTTTTAGCTCAGTATTTGAAAAAATTTATGGCTAGCTCACATTCAACTATTGTTAGTATTATACGATTTTTTAAAATTTGCATTGAAAAGCACATTTATTTATGCCATATATGACTTAATCCCATTCCCTGGACAATTATTCATTAGCGTCATTGAGTGCAAGACTGGGAAAAAGGCAGTCCTTTTGCTAAGTAACTCTTACTGAAATAATCCAGTTTTGCCATTTACTTTTTATCATTGCTCTTTTTTCTCCCCTCAAAGCTGACAGTTCTTTTCATTTCTTTTCAGTTAACTAGACTAAAAAGTAACTTGTATTTTATTATGAACTGAACTGCATTACTTCCCCTGGCTGCTCATTTCTCATTTTCTGCTGAGTCTTCCACTGTGCTGGCTTAATGCATTAATGAGGAAAATACCTTTGGACACTGGTTATAGTCAACAAAGCTCTGCAGTGCACAGATATAGAACACACGTTCCTTTTGGTACATCAGAATCCAGATTATCTGCAATAGACTAATAAGAGGTTCTCCAATGAGTCAGCTGATTAAAGGCAATCCTATTCCCTGAGAACTGTAATGCTGGCTTTTACAGCTAACTTGTGCAGATCAGTGCTTCTTCCCTATCCTTGTGCCCATCACCAAAGGGCCATGTTCCACTTCAGTGCTCAGTTAAAGAATTGTAGAAGTGCTGCTGTGATGTGGAAGGAAAGGAGCTGGTGGAACAAATCCAGTACTCCCTGGAGGCAACTCTAGGAGCAGGGCCTACCAAATCTACTCCACTGAAAAGAGCAATTTTTTAGATTGGATGCTGGCACTTTCAGGTGGTTCTGATTGCATCCCTTTAAATGAAACAATGTTTTATTATTCCTTAATTTCTCAGTGTCTTTCTCTGCCCTGTCCCCCTCTTAAAATCCTCAGTAATTTACTTAAGGCATATAATCCTTCACTTCCCTACCTCATACATCCCAGTCTCAGAGTGTTTGATCCCTTGTACCTTTTCAGTCAGTATGACACTTCACACTGAGTCATTGGATGTGAATAGGGATCGGCAAAGGCAAAGCTGTGGACATAAGTTGGTGTAAGTAATCCAGTGGTCCCACTGCTGTGGGCCTAGTGCTGCTTCATCCCACATCTATTTTTGCCTTTTGTACTACATTTGCTCACCAAGCTGCCTGTGGCTGCCTGTGCAGAAGGAATGAATGGTGACAATGGAGCAGCTTCCCTAGGGAGGACGTGCAGTGACTGTGGGCACTCCCAGTGTGTCCAGCACTATCCAGCCCAGCACTCAAATTAATTTCTGTCCATAGATGCTGTTTTTGGTAGGGCTGAGAATAGCCAGGGGCCTGCCAGCACTGCCAGATGTGAGAAGCAGAGCAAAATGTGAAATGCCACAATGGTCTGGAGGAGAGGCAGACCTCATTCACTGCCTGTGCAGGCAACTCACTGCTGGGAAAAAAGGCTACTCAGTCAGGCCTTCTGAGGGGAAAGATGAAGGTGAACTTCTCTGCTGGTTGCATGGGGAGAAAGTGTACTTTCAAACATGCTGCATTCAGTTTTCATCGAATGAAATCTGAATTTTGTTTTTCCTGCTTTTTAAAATTTTTTTTTCCTCTCATGAATTTCCCTCCCACTCCGAGATTGTTTATGTCCTCTCTGTGGACAACCCTTACACCAGAAGGTTTGAGAAACTACTTTTGCCATCATATATATAAATTCAAACTGGCTAATTAAGTGTCAGCTAAAAAGCACTGCTTTTACATCCAATGGAAAATTTCTGCCTAATTGCTCTGGGCATCACCTGGTCTAATTGTAATTGGCTGGGGAAGGATTGCAGAACCGCTACTCTGCAATGTTTACTTCATCCTGGCTGCAGGGAGAATTCCTTTAAGATGTGATTAATGAAACAGAGAGTGGATAAGATGGAAGAAAAACAATGGCCCTGACTTTTGGTATTGCACCAGGCAGTTACGTTCAAGCACTCGTGTGCTTTGCGACAGCGCTGGCCTTATGGTTTGTCTCTTCTCGTGCCTGAGCTTGGGCAGGCACGAGACTTGCAGAAGTGTTGACCAGCAAAGAGTGCAAAAGGGCTGAACAGACCAGGACTGCACCAGTCTCCATCAATCTGGGGGATAGTTTTTGTCCCTGAGAAGGACTCAGTTCATATATTTCAGTGATCAGCCTGCTGTTATCCCTTGTAAGTAAGTAGCCGGAGGCTAAAAAGGCTGCATCTCTCCCCAGCTTTAAAAACAGTTAAGAAAGTGTTTCCCCCACAGATGGAGTGAGTGAAGTTCATGAGTGCTGGTGGCATTCCCTGAGGAGCAGCAACGCCACATCCTGTGGGTCTGTAGTGCAGAATGGAACCTGGAGAGTGAATTGTCCAGTTGGAAAACCCGAGTCGGCTCAGAAGAGACAATACAAAGGAAAACACACGCGCAAGTTCCCCAAGTACAAGTGCTTCATGCCATGGTGGGACAACTGTTCTGGATGGCTTCAAGGAAGAGATACATTGTGTGGTTCTGGAGAGATGTGTTTTCTTTGTCTGTCTTGAATTTTAGGGAGAGGATATGAAAGATGATGTCTAACAATTCCTAATCTAACAGTAACTACAACTAAACAAAAAGGCTTTTCTGACTTTGGTTTATTTCTTCTGTCTGCACTTTCTGCTGTGATATATGTTAAACATTTGGGTGAGACATTAGAGCCTGCAGTTCTGCTGCAATCACTCTGGCCATAAATCTCTCCAGTCCTGCAGTGGACAGGTTTTGCTTTTTTACTCAGCAGTGACAAATTACAGACAACTTACACAGAGCTATGCAAACCTGAGGTCCATAGTACTCCAACCACCCACTCACCTTCATGGTTCCCAGCATGTTTCAAAAAAACGAGCAACTACAGCTGGGTATGCCAACAGGAAAGGTATTTTTGCAAAGTACTGTCCATGCCACAAACCTTCCTGGACAGAGATGTAGTTACATTTTGTGCAGTAACTATTACAAGCCCCTCTGTACAACCTACACAGAGGGATGTGGCACTTTTTGTTCTTTGGGATTATCACTCAGCAGCAGAGGCCCAGAGCCTGATGAGCAAGAGACAGGTGAGGTGAAGATGCAGGACCTGGGGCCAGTTTAGCTGCTGCCAAGCACTGAAATACACATGAGGGAAAATCAGGGCATATTTTTGCCCAATTCTACCCTTGGTAGATCTGCATAATTTTCATGTACATTGATGAGTACCTATTTGTTTGTGAAAAGCTCTAGGCTTTTAAAACTTGAGAATGGCTTAGGAGGTCCCTGAAAACCCTCATGAAAGACACAGGAATGCAATAAAGCCAAAGGGGAAACAAAGCAAGGAGATTTCAATTACAGTGTTAGCAAGAGATGTTTTCTGCACATCAGTGTTCCCTTCAATAAAGATTTGCTTGCCTGTAGAATGGAAAAAAAAATTCCCTCTGTTTAAAGCCAAAGTTGTTCAGACTTTCTAGGATAAGAACTTGTCCTATCAGATTCAGGGACCAGGAGATTGTAAATATAAATGTAAATATAAAATGTAAATATGTAAATATAAGAGAAAGCTGTAGGACCGCATTATATTTAATCCAGAGTCTGGATAACTGGGAGCTCGCTACAGGGTTTGTGTATACTTATATAGAAGTTGTGGTAGCCCTAGCAAGTAGTTCTGTCACAGTTTCTTACTCTTCCTTTGCTAATGAAGAAGTATGTTGTTACAAGTTACAACAGGTTTGGATTTCTTGCCTTCTGGCAAAATTTCTTCTACCAATCAGCTGTGAGGTTATAAAAATCTAAGGACCAGACCCTGGGTTTGTGATATGTACACTATATAGTGATTGTTCCTGTACACAGTGTCAACACTGTGTGACTTTATGCAGACTTTGTGTGCTCTGATGCATCTTTGCCAACATCCAGCTGCAGTAACACTGAATTAATAGTTGGATGTCTTTTCAAGCCCTTGGTAATTAAATATTGGAGCAGAAGGGAAAGAGAGATGGTTGTACAGTTCAGGAGACTGGGTACAGTCACTTGGAGGCTGAGAGAGAATAACAGGTTTGTTAATATTGGAGTTTTAAAAACAAAGAAACAAACAAAACCCCAACAAAGCCCCTAGAATAATATTCTTACTTCTAAAAAATTTCAAATAACATTCAGATTTTTTATTCTAGAGAAATATTTTGTCCAGAAGGGGGTTAAGTGTGTTTTGCAGACAGAGAACAGATACATAATACATTTACAGAAGTTCATGCATTAAATAAACTTAGATAAATTTTAAATCATCATTAATTTTGATAACATTTGAATTAAAAGCTCTCTGAGGCTAAATGACATGTATTATTTATTTTTGTTCCACTTTCCTGTTTTCATCATGCAAGAACCAAAAGTGTTTATTTTACTGGCAATATTAAAACAATCACATGATTTTGAGTAAGTCTTTTGAGATTGTTTTGAGAGAAGTTTTTCTCTTCTGCATGTCTGCTTTCCCCCAGCTGGGGGCTGGCTGTTGTATGGAAAGTCCAGCCACGTCACGGAAAAGCCCTGTCTCTGATCAGATGGGCTTAATATAAACCAGGTTTGCTGAGAAAGAATTAAAGAGGCAGTCCCAGAGCAGGGGAGGATTGACTTCGGCAGAGCTGCTCAGTGTGCCACAGCGCAGCGAGGGAGAAGGGCAGGAACAAAGGACTGCTCTGGCTGCGGGAGCCTGGCACAAGTAAGAGTGCTTTTGGACCCAGTCTTTTCCTGGAGGTGCTGGAGACCCAGGCAGCGGAATGCAGTATGGGGTAGCAAAACCAGTTTGAGCTTGGAGCACAGGGTGTGACAGGGACTAGTTTGGCTTTTTATAATGAGGGATGACAATTTGTTAGAGGCTAAATTGTAAAATGTTTGTGTTTGTGGTGGTTTTGTGAGTGACTGCTTGTTTCAGGTTGTGAGTTACTCTCTGCCGTTTGACTGAATCAGATCTGGCTTTTTTCATCTGGTCTTTTCAATGGGCATACTGCAAGGAAAAAGTGCATTTTAGAATTCAGCCACAGTAAATATTTAATTTTGTTTGTGAAGAAGCCTTTGCTTAGTGCGTGATTTCTTCTTTAGATGTATTTCTTGCTGACAAAGTTACTGTGACTAGGGCCATGTAAACGATCTCCTTTTGCTCCAAAATACTGCACATCACAGAGAAAATATTGTGTATTCTGTAGTAAATTCAGACAGTGCTTTTTCTATATATTTGTCCTAGGTCCTGCTGGGAATTTATTCATAGAAGTTTTCAGACAGTTTTGTATGAAGAAGAATAGCAATTTGTACCTGTTGCTTTACTGTTCTTTTTATTGTTCATGACCTATAATTGAGGTTTGAAAGTGCTTGGGTGAATTTTATGGACAATTAGCCTATTTACTGAAATGGAGGAGGGAGCCGAGAAACATCAGATATAGGGCAAAAAGGAAAATATCTAAATAATGGTCACTTTGGGAGCTGGAATGCATCAAAGTAACTTTCCTAAAAATGGTAGGTATTGGCCTGTGAGAATGACATCACTCTTCTCTGCCTCCAAGCAAGGCAAAATAGAGTTTGCTGAGTAAATTATAATTAAGAGCTATGATTATGTAAGAAGAGTGAACCTAACTAATTAATTGTGTGGTAATGAAGTTATTGATTTAATATCTATAAATTAATGAGCCTTTACTCTCAGTTGTATCTCCTGGGAGATACAGCTATAACTTACACCTCCTCAGAAGAGCTGTTGGATTTCACTACATTCTCCCTCTTACCAGCCAAAAAGTCACTGTCTGAGGCAGAATCATTCTTTGTTTACCTGGCCACAGACAAGACCCAAATCCACCCCATCATGGCAAGGCTTGCTTGCATGACTTTTTGTACTAGGGTTGTCTCAAGAGTGCAGTGAATGATGCCTTACTTGATGCCAAGAGTTTCAGCTCTTAACTGAGTCAATGAGAAAGATGCTGTACACCCAGCTGCACCAGCAGTTGGAGGCAAGAGAGACCAGAGTCCCTGTTTGTCCCTGGTGATGCCTAAAGGAGGTGAACATTGCCTGTACCACAGGCAGTGTCTCGGCAGGGCTGCAGCTGCTGTGTAGGACTGGTGTGCTGAGCACTGTCCCCTCCTTCTCCTCCTGGGACACAGCAATGCCTCCCTCTTTCCAGGACTGGGCTGCATCCAGCACAGCCAGGAGCCAGTAAAGGCTAAACAAGATAAGATTTAGCATGTGAGGTGGGATTATCCCTGGGAAACAGGCTCTGTCTCACTACCTAATAACTAAAATACTTTGTGCATCACCAAGTACACTAGAGTGCAGAAAAACTAATTTTTTCTTTTCTCACATATTAGGTGATGTGGCCCCTTGAAGCTAGTAAGAGAGCATTTCTAAATATTTTGTGGGTAACATTTGTGATTTCCCTGTTTTTCACTAGGGGTTAAAAATGACTCTCAACAATGTTACCATGCGTCGCACCCACAACAGCAGTATGCACCAGCAGCAGCAGCGATGGAGCATCCCTGCTGATGGAAAGAATCTGCTGGTCCAGAAAGACTCCAATGAGTACCACCCACAGAAACGATACACTATCAGTCCTGATGAATATTACAGAAGGAGCTGGTCCTCGGAGTCATCCGACTCCGTCATCTCCTCCGAGTCTGGCAGCAGCTGCTACCGCGTGGTGCTGATCGGGGAGCATGGCGTGGGCAAGTCCTCGCTGGCCAACATCTTTGCAGGGGTGCACGACAGCATTGACAGTGACTGTGAGGTGCTGGGAGGTAGGTAATTGTGTTCTGGAGTGTTGGGGTTTGCTTGCAGTCGGCTCTGCCTGTAGTAATTGGCACAGAAAAAGAGAGAGGCTGTTTAGTGTAAACCAGAAGTAGCAAGTGATTGGATGTGAGTATCAAAACTGATTGAACTCAAGCACCTTCTTTAAGAAAACAAGAAAACAACAAAATGAGTAAGATACTCTCCAATAATGAATCAAAGCCACTGAAAGAGAGCAATTCAGATTCCCACACTAATTAATTCCAAAATACCTGTTGAAAATCTCTCATTCCTACCTGTGATAATGCTACACAAGAGTCTGCTTCAGCTTTCATGCTGGTCCAACATTTGTGTCACCACTGCCATCAGAGGGCTGACTCCAGCTTTCCTTGTGGGAGAGAAAACAACTGAAGGTCCTCATGATTTACAAGAATTAAATACTTTAAAATCATATATAAACAAAAAGTCACTTCCAAAGTATTTGCCATTAGAAGTCATCTCAGCCTTTCTGTATAAACACATTGCTTTAGTACAGGCTGTATGGACTTTGAGTAAAATAAATGAAATTTTGAGTAAAAACCTTGTTTCATGTTATTTGCACAGAATGGGCTCCTCCAGGAGGAAAAAAGATATAGGTCCTTCAACAGAGTAGGAAAAGTCCTGTTGCCCACTGGGGGAAAGACACAAGCTGTAGGGTTCTCTTTGATGCTTGCCCCTTGTTTCCCTGCCTTGCTTTGTTTAGGATTGCAAAGTGTTCTTTAATCCCAAAGATCAGGCCATGCAGAAGGTGAAGCTGTAGCACCAAGTCCTGAGCTATGCTGTGGGCCAGATGCTGATGTGGAAGGGTTGTGCTGCCACAGAAACCTGCTGTGTCTCCAAGGACGTAGTTGCTGTTGCTTTCAGGGGACATGCAGTTTGCTGATGGGTTTTCTTTGTCACTGTGCAGGGCTTTCTTTGTCTCTCCCTTTTGTCTCCTGCCTGTATTCTCTTGGTGTGATGGTGCCAGTGTTTTCTGGGCTTCTCTTCCAGCCTTCAGTGGGGCATAGGCAGGACAGCTTCTTTTTTGTGTGTTTAACTCTCCAGTTAGGGGAAGTTTTGCCCAGGATTTAAAAAAGCCCAGTATCAGGAAGGTGTGATACAAATTTTCCTTACTTGCTGTCTCAGACTGGGGACACAGAGTTTTTTGCCTTTGGGGGATTTCAGATTCACTCATTTAGGCATGCTCTGCCTTCAGCATCTGCCATCAACTTTTTCCATAGCTCTACCAGCTTCTCATCCTGGAGTATCTCTGATAAAAGTTTTCCTAGAGCTAAATGACTGAAGTAGAGTAGGATCCTTGGACAAGCCATCAGGAAGTGCAGCTGATTTGCTTTGCACACCCCTGTCTGGCAGTTTTCTTTTCCCTCATGTGAAGCTGTGTGGTTTCCTCTTTCCATCACACTCCCAGCAGCATTCCTTGGAGTATAGCAGTGACAGATTTTTCAAGGCCAGCTCTGAAGAGATAATTGGAAGTCTTGCTGTTATCTCTCTTTTTTATTGTCAGCTTCAAAAACAGCATGAAATGAACTAAGTGCTCACTTTCAGTGTTTTTTATATTTTATAGAAGTTCCTTAGGATTGACCAAGGTGCAAATGAGTGCTGAATATGATTATTTAGGCATAGTATTTTCAAGGAGTGTGATCATGCATTTGTAGCTTTTCTATATGTAATGCAGTGCAGAAGGAGTCTTCTGGATTTTGTCCTCTGGTGTGCATGGAGCTTGTTCTTGCACAGATGCTCAGTCACTTGAAGGAACTATTTACTTTAGCATTACAAACTGGAACTTTAGCTTACACACTGGAAATTTAATTACATGAGAGGATAGTTTCAGGGTAGCCAGCTTACAGAGAAGCACAGCTGCTTTTATGGAGGGGCTTTGCTACTGACTGTAAGATGAAGCTAACTCATGAACACAAGCCTCATACTCTTGGGACCTCAAGGGAAACCACTCCTAGTGATTAGCTCTGTCTTTTTAGTCTTGACATTTTAAGCATGGTCCCATTTGACTTTATTTTAAATGTGTAATATTTTTGGCTTATTCTTTTACTGGGATGTGGATCCCTAGCTTTGAGGAAAGGCTCTGATTACAATTTAGGGGAAAGTTCACTTCATCAGTGCCCAGCAGAAGTCTTATGAGGCACAGGTTAGACACAACCCTATGTACAAGTGTGATTGGGACAGATCCTTTAAATGCTGCAGTACCTTAAGACTGTTTTTTTTTTCCACTGGCCACTAGTGTGAGATTAGAAATGGGTCCAAACTTCTCACTGCTCATCCTACTGTCCCCAGCTTTGGTGAAAAGAAGAAAGATTGGTATTTGAAGCAGATTTCACAGCAAGGGTTGATCAAAATTCAGAGTGGCAACAGCCCCCTTTAGATCCCGCCTCAGGCAGAACTTTGCCACATGGCATTTCTAATCTAGGCATGAATTTTTATGGCTGCAGTACAAAATAGCTGACCTGTGCTTTTTTCATTTTTCTGCTATTTGACATCAAAGGTGATGTGGGAAACTGTGTAATGGGAGAGAATGTGCAACTGCAGTCTCAGTGTCTCTCAAACTCAACAGCTGTTGTCTCACAACACCCTGTCCTCCTCACTTGGTAGGCTGTTTGCTGTATTGCTCTCAGCTGCAGTGACTGTTCACCCGTAAATTGTCCATGCTAAAGAGAAAGCAAATATTTTCCATTACTCAGCCTTGCTGGACTCTGCTGCTCCCATGGGGCAAATGTTCAGCCTTTGGTTATTTCTTCCACTGGTTCTATTTTTTCTCTCCCACATAAGATAAAGAGACTATCAGCCAAAATAATGAACATTTTGTTTCCTGATCTTTCATCTATCATGGAAAGTAAGGCAACCAATAATGAACAGAGTGCAGATTCAGTGCGGATAGAAATGATGAAAGAACTGGATGTGAGCCGGCCTAAAATTTGGCTCAATAACTCTGCCAACAAATCCCCCACATTCAACAACTTGGATTTTTTAATGTATACGATGAAACACAATAATATATCACCAACCTTTCTGCTTTTCTCTCCAGAAGACACGTATGAAAGAACCCTGATGGTGGATGGGGAAAGTGCGACTGTTATTCTGCTTGACATGTGGGATAATAAGGTACTATAATTTGTTCCAGTCAAATGCTGACAGGAAAGTGTATATGAATAACGGCTAATATAAAAAACAAGTTATCTTTGTGAAAGAAAATAGGTGTTTCCATACAGCAGAATCAGGGAAGATATAGGATTAACCCTACCCAATGTCAAGGCAAACATGCCTAATGTCTCTGCACTGGGAGTCTGAGAAGTGCAAGTTTTCATTTTTTTTAATGATAAAACAAAACATTCAAGCTTTCTTTCCAGACCCTTTTCATTCCAGCCTAAAGCCAGCACAATAAATTATCTGGGGCAATTTTTTGCCCTCCTTTGTGGTGAAGTATTCATACCATCACCACTTTGGAATTACTTGTAGTATAACTGTGATTCAAACCATACCCATTACAGTTTAGAGCAGGAATGCATTTGGATTCTCTAATGTTTTACTTTCTAAGTAAAATCTGCTCTGGGCATAACGATGTCTGACCATTTAATTTGAACAGCGAGAGGGAGAATGGATTCGAGAGCACTGCATGCAAGTGGGAGACGCCTACTTGATCGTCTACTCCATCACAGACCGGGCAAGCTTTGAGAAGGCCTCTGAGCTCAGGATACAGCTCCGCAGGGCACGCCAGAAAGAAGATATCCCCATTATTTTGGTTGGCAACAAAAGTGACCTTGTCAGGTGCCGTGAAGTTTCAGTGGCAGGTAAGGAAATTATGAGCATAAACCTGAGATAAACATTAAAAGTCATCTAGTAGCTTTTGGACAAACTGCAGTGCTCTGGCTGAGGGAGTACATTGTGATCAGGACTAGGCAATAAAAGAGTAATAAAATAAAAGAAGACTGGAGCAGAGGGCAGAGGACTGGGTAGGGTCTGCCAGATCCTTAAGCCTTCCTTGGTAATACTGTTATATATCAGATGATCCCTTCTCTATATTTATTAAGTACCATCATAAATGGGATTTCTTCCCTTCCAGCTCCTAGTGTAAGACCACTGCAATATGTGATTTCTCTGGTAGCTGGAAATCCTTTGTATTCCCAATGCATGTTTATGCATAACAAGTTTAGCCCCCTTTATTCTGCTGCCAAAAATTCTCTTCTTTATAACCAATTCTCCATCCTCCCTGACGAATTAAAATTCCCTCTCCATCTTTGTTTTGCTAGTCTAGGCAGGAACTGTGCAGCCTTTTAGAAGAGGTCTCCTTACTGCCTTGCTTTGGGATGCTAAATCAGCCTTTCTTTGGCTGCACACAAACGAGGAACCACTAAGCCCATAAATAGGAATGGAGATATTGTTGGGAGCACTGCTGCTGGCTCTCAACATCTGCAGCCAATAAAATATCTTCTTGGAGAGTCTTCCCTGAGGCTGAGGTGGCACACTGTAGTACACAGACATGCATTAGATGTCCTTATCTTGGCCCATCAGAAACATGGGATCTTCTCCTCAGCATTTTCTTCTCTCTGCAGCTGTACTGCTCTTCTGTTTGCCAGCTGAGCTAGACTTTTTTCTTTGCTTTGTGGATGTGTGCAGTTCCTCTGGCTCCTGTCACAGCTGCCCCAAGTGAAGAGCTTGAACTGAGGGATTCATAGGGAGCCTGGGGTTGCCTTTTCATTCCTCTTTGCCCAGATTGAAAATTCCTTAGAAAGATGGCAGGTGAATCCATGTCACTTTAATGGCCCTGGCGATGAATTCACAGCAAGCCAGAAATTGGCTTGTGTGGAAGACAGCTGTCAGGTTTAGCTTAGGCTCATGTATTTGAGAATAAGAACTATGACTTCAGATGCACCCCTAAAGCCATAGACACCCTTTGTTAAGGGTTTTGTACATGGGTTTTGTGTCTGTTCTCACTGAAATTGTCACAGTTCTAGGGCTGTGGTTTATACCCATGGCCCTTGAAGGAGGAAAGTGCTCTGCCTCCAGTGCTGTGCTGTATGCCTGGAGAGTGCCATCATCAGCTTGAGGGAGTGTGTATTGCAGATGGTCAGGTGGTGTTGAGGCATTGCTGACCTCCCAGCCTTCAGTGTCTCAGTGGCTCAAGTCCATCATTCTGCGCTATCTTCACAGCCAGCACTGCGGGCTGAGCTTTACTGGGAGGGGATTTACCCCCCATACACCCCCCACTCCCTCTGGGGAGCAGCTGTGACACAGGGCAGATGGATCCTGGGCTAGCAGGCAGCACCAGGTGATTAAAGACTTACCTGTGCCTATATTGGGTTTGAGGAATTCCCCGGTGGCTCTGACTCCCTGCACATGGCAGCTTGTCCCTGCTCCCTGTGGGCCCTGTGACCCCATGTAATGTTCCCACCTTGGGATTTTGCAGAGGGGCGAGCCTGTGCCGTGGTGTTTGACTGCAAGTTCATCGAGACCTCAGCAGCTGTGCAGCACAACGTGAAGGAGCTCTTCGAGGGCATCGTGCGGCAAGTCCGGCTCCGCAGGGACAGCAAGGAAAAGAACGAGAAGCGCCTGGCGCTACAGAAACGGAGAGAGAGCATCCCCAAGAAAGCCAGGCGGTTTTGGGGCAAAATAGTTGCCAAGAACAACAAGAACATGGCCTTCAAACTCAAGTCCAAGTCTTGCCATGACCTCTCAGTACTTTAAGAACACTGGACTCTGCCAGAGCTTGTGGCATTTTGCGGACATTATCTAACTTTGTCATAGGACAATCAATCAATCTATATTAGATTGGGCTATCAGTGACTTAGGTTCACAGCTGTGATTGTGATGATATGTGCTGGCATAAGAACAGCACAGTGCATGGAAATAGCTCTTCCTTTTTTTTTTTCTGATTTTTTTTTTGTCAGTAGTTTTAAAAGAAAAGCATAGACCAGAATGACCCAAAGTTATGCTGGGAGCTGTTCTGGAATACACCTGTTCTTTCTCCTCTCACCTTTGGATAATAGTGTAAGAACCTCAAAAGCCATAACTTGGGAAGTGAATACTACTGTCTTTACTCTTTCTCCTTGCTAGTAATATTTCTTTTTTAAAAATGTGCAAAGAATTGAGGAACTGACTGGAGATTGGTCCCTTGTCAGTTGTCTGGTCAGGCTTGAGCACCCACAGCTGAAAAAAAAAGCATTTGTAGAATAACCACAAAGATACCTGTTTGGTATTTTTTCTTTATTTTGAGGATTAGTTTCAGTGAGTTTACACATCTCTTACTTTGAAAATATTTAAAGGACAAATCCTACAGTCAAACAAATTTTCCTCTCATGTTTTCATATTATGGGACTGCTTAAAAATCATAGTAAAATTAAAATTAAAGTGCAAGTTGTATCAAAGTGCATCAAGTGCAGGATGCCAAACCTTTAAAAATCACCTGAGCTTTTTTATGCCACCACGTGGACTTCTTGTATCCATCCTTGGCCTTTCTCTATGCCAGAGCTATGCTGTATTTATTGTTGTGCAAAATAACAAGCATTTTAATGTCAAGGGGAAATGTATTTATTACCAATTTTCTTAAGATAATAATGTTAATTTTATTACTGTTTTCTATCTAATATCTTTTTTCAGATATGCAAGTTTTTACTTACATGCCTTGTAATAAAATAAATAAAATATATGACTGCCTTTGAGCCTCAGTATAAAATCCCTAAGAATGTTTTCAAGTAGAGAAAAGATTGTGCATGCTGGGCAAGTTTGCTTCTTGAGAGGTGCAGTGAGGATTCCTTACCTCTCTGAGCACAGGTTACACAGCAACCTAGCATCTCAAGGCAGGAAGCACCAGGAGCCTCAAAGACAAGTGCACAATATCCCTCACATAAAAATGGGGTTGGGGTGACAGAGTTAAAAATAAATCACTTCTAGCAAAGGTGTTTGGCTTTTAGCCTAGAAACACTTTAGAAATGTAGATGAGTACTGTTACCCCAGTTTTGGAGATGAAGAGAAGTGAAATGGACAGAAAGCAGGTGGCTGGCATGGTGTGCCCTAATCCTCACTTGCTGTTGGGCATATTTGTGCTATTTTCCTCTTGGCTATGCTGGTCAGAGGTACAGTCATTACATTTTCTGGTGACTCAGAAAAGCCAAATCTCCAGCCTGGCAGCTCATCTTCACAGATGATGAAGCTAAAAACGTGCAACACCAACAAGGTGAAACTTGGATTTCCCATTTTGGGCTGCAGTTTTCATGTACCAAATGCTCTGGACCAGAATGAGCCTGCTGAGGGTTTGCCCACAATTTCCTCTGCTGAGGAGATGACTTCTAGCAGTTCTCTAGGGGTATAACATCCCATTACAGAATGACTCAATGCTTGTGTGGCATTAAGATCTCCCTGGAAGGAAATTTCTGATCTAGAATAAAGTGTTGACAACAACAGAAAAAAACCCTTTGGAAATGAGCACAGACAAGATCCATGTTGCTGCATTTTGGATAAATGCTTTTGAACTGTCAGCATGCAACCTAAGGTCAGCCCAGAGCAGTCTAGAGAATTTAGTTTTCAGAACTTTTAAACTCTCAGAACCTTTCCCCCATTCAAAAATGAAAACAAAATTGCACAAATTAATTTTTAGGATTATATTTATGAAATGAAAGTATAGCTTTAAGCAAGCAGCACATTTCCTTAGTTTATTCTATATCTGTCAAGCTACAAATCTAAACCAATCAGGTTTTGAAGAAATGCAAATTGTCCATGTTGATCATACATACAGCCCTTAGGAATAAAAGGGTTCATGCATGTTCATATGTTCATAACATCATTATGATATCAGGATACATTGATGGCATGATAAAAATTTGGAATTGCCCCGTAAGTTTTCATATCCTTGCTCATCTCCTTCCACTCCTTCCAAGATAACAGAATTTCTTTCTAAAACATACAATTTTTCAAAGAAAAAAATCCAGTGAGGTAGGCCCATTCCCCTGAGATGTCACAAGCTGCCACAGAGAGCTGTGCAGTGGCCATGGCATGTCACCTGACTTTTCCTGTTCACAGCAAGCAGTCATCACTGCAGTTCTATCTTCTGGGGCTGCTGCTGGTCTTTGTACAGCACAGGACTGCCCTTGGACCAAAACAATTTAAACGCATGGCTCCACCTTTCCTGTCCCAGGCAACCTCTCACAGCCCCTTGGTTCATCCTGCAGGCTTCATGCTTGGGGGAAAGTCCACAAGCAGCAGCATCCCCTCCATGGAGCTGGAGCTCAGACACCACCAGGGTGTGTTATTTCTGACCTGTGGATGTGGAGTGAGAGAGCTGGGCCTGAACATCTACACTTTGTGCATTTCAGGGCTTTTCTTGATTTGAACCTGGTCTGGTCCTGTGGATTGAATGTCCACCTGGGACTGCAGTGCCTGAGATGCACTCCTGAAAGGCACTGTGAGTTGCACCTAAAGGAACCCAGGCTTATGCTCTGATCTAAATGGCTGCAGCAAGCTGGGCATGGAGGAAGGGCTGGGGCTTTCCCTTGCAGCTCATGAGATTAATGTGAGTCATGGTTTTAGCTGATCATCACCAGATTACCAAATACAGCAACTCTTACTATATGTAGAAGCTAGTGTACCTGCAATGACTGATTAATACTAATTTACTCTGGAATGCTGACATTTCAAGTCTTCAATATCTTTAACAGTCCCTCTGTTCATCTCAGATGTGAGTGTCCAATACTGTGGAATGGATCAATCAGCAATTCTAATCACTGTTTGCTATTTATGAAGTCAGGGCTACAATGACAGATCCTAATGTGATAATTTCAGTGCTGGACCCAGAGATTTGGCAGTGGCTGTGGAATACGTGAGTCACAGCACTGAGAGCACCAAGGCCAAAACAGCAAAACTCACAGAGTCCAAATAAAATAAAAGAAAATAAGTACAGAAAAAAAAGAAGTCTAAGAACACACAAAATGCCAATTATAGTGAAATAGCTGTTATAAAAATCTCTCTTCAAGAAGAAAGATCAGATTTGTAAGAGGAATTACAGAGCACGTCCAGCTCTGTAATCTTTAATCGTGACAGATGAACTGCATGAAGAAAAGTTTACTTATGCTTTGTGAGAAAACAACTCATTATTATGGCACTATGTGGATTTGCATGGTGCTACAGGATTTTGGATTTGGGAGAATTATTGATAAAATTTAGTTAAGTAAAAGAAAGATATTTTCAATAAAATCAATGGATGTACTGTGTATTTGACCCTCACATATACAAGCCTCTCAACATCAACCCCATGGAAAGCCATAAAGACCTGAGCTCTCTCTCTTGGGATTTTTGGGGCTCAGATACAAAGGGGAGAAAGGGCTCCTTACAAGAGCAGTGCTGGTGAAGATAGGGGACCTACAGGGGGCTGCTGCAGAGGAAGGAAGCAGTTGAATTCTGCGTCTTTACAATCTTCTACAGCTCCTTCTCCCTGGGAAGGCATTTCAGAGAAAGCTGTGGCATGCAGAGAGGAGAAAATGTACTGATGAGATCCCTGGACTAATAAACTATTGACTCTCCAAAAGTGAGCCCTGCAACTCATTTCTTGCAACACCTCTGAAGACCATTGAGCTGAATGCATCATGCAAACCATTCCTGTGTCTGACTCACAAGCACAGGAGATAAGTGCCACTGTGAGCTCTGGGGCTGGTTCTCCTCCGGCTCTTTTCCTGGACTAACTCATTGCTCAGTTAGGAGGGCAAATGCTGTGGGCTGAGGTGGTGTTCAGCACACTGTAGGTTTTGTCAGATGTGGCTTCCAAGTGCATTAAATAATATTTAATGAGACCTGTCTGCCTTGCCTGCAGTCCCATCAGTTCTGGTTCATTGTGGTAGCACAGGAGAGAGGACAGAACAAAACACTTTCTTTTGTGTTTTCTCACTTGTAGAACCCATGCAACAGTAGGTTTGCAGTAGGACCCAAGACACTGGTGGCATCTTGTGTTAAAATCTTGCTAAAATGTCACATTGCTGGTCATACACTGCCAGCACTTTTAAACATAGCAGACTCTGTGGGAGGTTTATAGAGTGACTTCTAATTTTCTAAATGTAACCCCCTGCAGTTAAAAAAAGGGAATAGCAGGTCATTCTCTTCACTATGCTTCAGAAAGCTGTGGAGAAGCCTGTGTTTCTGCCATTGCTCTCAGAAGGGACCACGAGCCAGGTGTAGGGATGCAATGCAGGGTAGGAATGGCTGTAGGAAAAAGGGTGACTCTTGCTACACAGCATGACCAGAGAGCCCATGATGTTAGTGTGCAACCTGACAGCTTCCCCACCTGCCCCTCCTGGTACTGTCACTCCAGAAATCTCCCACAGATCTTGCAGCAAGTCCCACTCCTCCCTCAGTGACCACCTCACATAGGGGCCTGAAATACTTCTGCATTTATCCTCTGTAACCACAAATTTGAGATCATCAAGGTAATGTTTGGGGTTTTTTGCCTAGAGCCACTGAAATTCACTGTGCAAGTTCCTTGTGATTTTAGCAGTTTTGCTGCAACAGGTTCCCTGCAGTCAGACAGTGGGGACAACACACCCACGAGAGAGCACACAGGTCCTGTGTGCCTCATTTTGCAGTGCTACCTGGAACATGGTTAATAATTTGCTGAGAAAATGATTAGTGTAATACACTTCCTCCAAGTCTTGAAAATTATGCATGAGTCATTTTAAAATGAAATTACTTTCTAAATAGGACTTGTTTCTGATACTCTGCTTGTGTGCACTCAAAAGCCTCCTGTTAGACACAGGGTGCCCTGAGCTGACCTCTGACTGCTCTTTGGGCCAACAGGAGAAAGGCAGGTGGGAATTTCAATGAGAAAATTCAGACTGTCACATGGATACACTGAAGGATGCCTGACTTCAGCTCCTGCATCTGTACTAACTGCATGCAGGCACCAGCCTTTCTTCCCCACTTGCATTTGGTGGGTGAGGCAAGCCTGGGACACCACGTCCCCGATCAGACCTGGTGTGGTGAGCAGTGGAGAGCAGGGGGAGCAAGGGGAAGGCACTGGGCTGGTGTCCCTCCCATGCAGGGATGAGGGGGAGCTTGGTGCTGCTCCTCTGGAGGAAGGCCCTCCAGCTCCACTGAGCTGTGCACCCTCTCTCTGCTGCTGTGAGTGTCTCACTGAACTGCTCACTGGTCGAACTTCCACTGAGCTCAGAATGGACCACAATAATTTTGGCATGGCCAGGCCACTATTTTTATGTCTACCTGTGCCTTTCATTTCTACAATCCACAGCTTTGCTCTCACATTGTTCAGGATGAATTCCCTCTCTACACACCTTGAATCCCTGAGTGGTGCCCAGTGGAATACTCTCAAGCTTTACTGACACAATGCTACTTTAATTGCTTTTAAACTTTATTCTCAGTCTTCTGTGCTTTAAGGTTTTCCTCCTCCTTTTGGTGCAATCTATTGTCATCAATGGCTGCATTTGCTCCTCCTTGCCTTGCTCCATTCCAAAGTAAGCCACTGAAGCTGGAATGCTCCCTTAGCAGCCACGGTAGGATTTTTGCCAGCAGTAGTATTTGGAAGTTGCCCAGCCCCACCAGGATGTAGGGCACATGGACTTGGACAGAAGCAGCTCCACTGGCATCTCTGCTGGGGCTGGGATGGTGTGCCCAGCTAGTGAAGCCCTGGGAACAGAGGTTGCCAGTGCAGCTTGGCAAAGCAAATTGATATTGCTTGGTTTATGGACTTCCGACTGACCCTGAATAACTATCAAAAAAGAATCTAAGAACCCAGAGAGAAGAAATGCCCTACCACTTTGGACTTGTGGCTCTTCCAGTTCTATGCTGTCTCAAAGTAGCAATAGGAGATGCTGTTTAGAATATCACCTATGGGACCTTGTGAGAAGGAGTTTTTCACTCACTTTCCTCACTAGCTTTGTGAAACTGAAATTATCTGCAATCTCCCCCTCAGCCTTCTCCTCTCCACTCTGAAAAGTCCAAAACCTGCTAGTACTTCCCTTAAGGCAGCTGCTTGAACCACTTCACTGTGTTTGTTGCTCTTCACTGCTCCTTCTTTCATGCTCTGCAAGAGAGAGAGGCTGCAGCTCATTCTGCTCTAGATGCTAAATTTTAGAGAATGACAAAATATAGGTTTTTTTCCTGTGTTAGAGTGACAAAATGTAATTTTCTTTCATGCTTTCAGTCCACTTTTTGACTATGTCCCATGTGTGTCGACATGTTTGTTGATGTTTGGCTGCCATTAGACACCATCTTCAGACCACAGTGAACTGTGACTGCTCACCTGCCATCTTTCTACCCACTCAGTCTTATGAGATCCTTCCTCATCAAAAAATAGTTTTTATGTTAACTATGCTCCATTCAACTGCATCTCTTCCATGCAATATTCTGAAAATTACCAATTTGTAATGCACAGCTTTTGTCCTAATTAGGGATGTAAATACATATGTTTGGTTACAGGTTACAACTTCTATATGCTGAGTGCAACAAGATTTTTCCTCATAAGTGTTATCAGATCAAGACCTTGTAGATAAGTATCTTATATGGAAACCTGGAAAGAAGTGACAAGTTGGCAAAGGACAGCTCTGTCACCCCTGCCAGGGTTTGGGATTGCATCATACAGTGAGCAGGAAGACAGATGCCTGCAGCAAACACGCTTGCAGATTTGTACTCAAGCAAATACTCTGGCTGATGTTACTCATAGTAATGGTCTTCTGAGGACCAGACTGTGTCCTTTTTATTGAATCAAGAACCACTAGGTGCCAAAAAAGGATCAGTTGCTTTGTTTGTGAGTAAGTTACATCACTCTGCTGCATGAGCAGAAGTATGTCATGGTTTCACCTGGACCACTTCCTTGAAGGTGTGCTCTTATCTCCCATGGGTGGGGGCCTGGAAGTGCTCTGTACGTTGGCACACATAGAAACTAGATTGTATTGAGAATAAGCACAGACTTTTCTCTAAACTGCTTAGAAATGGAGGCATGTTGGATGAAGGAAAATAAAATTTCTGTGTAAGTCTAATTATCCATTTAGTTTGTAAAGGCAATGTCTTTAATAACTTGTGGTCCATATTTGCAAAAACCATTAAAAAGAGCTACAGTCCATGTGATAGCATGTAGTCCACTAGTTAACTCACATTTTGCCTGAAAAAGTAATTTCGTTAATAGAATTTGGTTGGAAAGAGATCCCTCTGAGTTTATAGCAACTTCAGTGCTAAGAATGATGTCTTAATTTTAATTATAATCTGTTCCTTGACTTCAGGTGCAATTATAGACAGTCTGCTTAACAAACTGGTATATAGGAATGTGCTTTTGTTGATGGAGTGATAAAATTATCTTTTGTCTTCTTAAAAAGAAATAAGCTCAGAAGTTTCTCTTTTTAATTAGGTGAAAAGACATCTCATAGGACCTGGGGGACTTCAAAGTTAAGGATAACTAATTGGACAGATGCCAAAAAGTCCCGCATGGGCAATTTACTTGACAAAGAAGAGAACAAAGAAACTAATCGCTTTTGTGAGGTGTTTTACTAAGGGCAAAGGCTCTTACACCTAGCTCAGTTTTCCTCTGTAAAGTTTTGTAATTTTGCCTTTTATTAAAACCTTTTTGTTTCCAACACTACCCCAGAAGCCATCCTGCTGATTTTATGCCTTCTAAAGTAGCTGAATTATCTTGAGTGTGAAGTATATCTCCAAAAGCTTATAAGGCCTAGTTCGAAGAAACTCATATTTCACTTGTGTCTCTTCATGCTCTCTTCATGCTGAGAGCAGTACTGCCTTATGTGGTTGAAAGATGTCATTTTGAGTGCCAGTGCAGGACTCAGTGCTGTCCACTGTGTTTGGGAAGCCTGTTCCTCAGGAAGAAGTAGCTGACCTCCAGCCCTGGCAGCCACATGTGGAGCATGGTGCATTTGCTCTGCAGGGACATGAGGATGATAAGAAATCTGGGCTCTGCTATGAGAAGGCTGAGGACTTACAGACCTGCTGCTGGGAAAGATCCAGACAAATCATATTTATGGTCCAGCTCCACATCTGATCCACTACTTTTATAGTTTCTACTTGCAGTATTTCACCAGCGTAGTGATTGAGAATTTCTTTTTAAATAGGAGAGACAAATGACCAGAGTGCTTCAGATCCAAAAAAATACTTAAATACTTTTTCCTGTAAAGCAGGATTTTCTATGAGTGCCACAGGGGCTGTGCAGAACATCTGCATCCCTGGTGGATGGCACCTGCTGCAATGCTGAAGTACAAGCTATCAGTGACAACTCTGGTTTCTGGGGGGAATATCCTTGTTCCTGGTCCACCTGTGGGTGGTTACAACACTCTAGAGTGATGTATGCTACGTGGTAGAGGAAACCCTTCTGAAGAACTGTAGCCTTAGTCAATGTGCATGCTCTGCCACTGTGCAATTACAGCAATGATTCTATCCTTGGCAAAATCTTTGCCAACATTTGCTGCAATACAAGTAAATCAACAAGCTCTTCCCCCTCTAATTAAAAACTAATTTAGCATGATGGCAAGAGAATGCATGTAAGGCATAGAGTTATATAGTGTTGAGATTTTGACCTTGAAACTTGAGATTAAGAATTACACTTGTCTTCAGAAGTCACATTGTTGCCTGCATGCAATATATATTTAAAGCAGTTTCAGAAATGTTAACCACATTTACAGAAACAAAATAACCTTGGTCAAGTGCTTACATGTATGCCAAAATCTATGGTGAATACCAGCCTAGCTAAAGAAAATTAAACTACTTGACATGAGAAAATACTGCGGTGTTTCTACTGTGCAGATTCCCAGATCTGCATGGATTTTGGTGTAGCAGAAGCCTCCCAGCACAGCACCTCTGAACATCCCCTGGAAGACCACATAGCACTGTGGCCCTGCTCTGCCTGCTGAGTCCTGCCCTCCTGGGCTCTGTCAGTAGCTCCAATGCAGCAGGATTGCTCTCCATCGCAATCGATGCTGTTTTGCAACAGCCCTTTGCATCAAAAGCTCTCAGCAAACCCGTGAAGCCAGTGTCAGCCAGCTGCCATCAGCTGGTCTGACAGCAGCCCCCTGGCTCCAGCAGCCTGTTAGGAAGCTTTCCTGTCAGACACTCAGATGCTGTCAGAGCCCAGGAAATTCCTCTGGCTGCCCTGGAGGGCTCGAGCCCCTGCCCAGGGGGCTCAGAGACCTTGGCACAGAGCCCAAGACCCCTGTGCCTTTGATTTAGCCCTTGGAAAAAACAATTACCAACCTTTAAATGAAGAATTACAAGTCAAAAGAGTTTAAGTAGAAGAATAGTTTGTCATGGGGCAACAAATAGATTTTTTGGGGTTTTTAGAATGGGGGCTCGGGGTCCCAAGATGGAGGAATTTGGGTGTGCCCTGTGCTTCTTCTTTCTTCTTCCTAGCCTCCATCTCCTGGGTGATGTTGGTATTTTTAGATTGGTTTAGAGTAGAAGCTCACTGTCTACCATAGGTGATGGGTATTGGAAAGTTATTGTAAATAATGTATATGTAGTTTTTAGTATAAAAAGATAACACCGCCCAGGGGTGGGCAGAGTGCCTCTGACTGTCCTGCTGAGCTGAGACCTTGGCAGGCCAGGAGAAAGAATTTTATAGATAAGATACAATAAACAACCTTAAGAACGAGAACTGAAGAGTTCTGACTCCTTCTTTGACCACCGGTCTGAGAAAAGAGGCTTTCTAAGGTGTCTCAGGGTCACTCTGACCAGCAGCGATTCCGAGAGGACGCCCCTCTGGCTGGCACAGCCCCACCCCACGGGCTCGCAGCGCTGGACCGACCCCTGTACAGCAGGCAGCCCCAGTGACCCCACGGCTGCACCTCTGAGCCCCTGCGCGTCCCCCTCGCATGCAGCCAGACCAGATTTCCTTAGTAGCTTGATCCCAGACCTCCCATAGCAGCATCTCAGAGCTCTGACTCCTTAAAGTGATTGAATATTGGTACAACAACAGAGGAACAGAGCTGTTCAGGCTCAGAGGGACCCTGAACAAAGGAAACCCTGGGCTTTCATGCTCTCACAGTCTGTGTGGGTGTTACTCTGGGTTCTCCCTTGCTGAGCCCCCAGCTGCTGCTGTCTCTGAGCCTCTCTGAGTGCCTGATCACCCTGCTGGTGCCGCAGGTGCTTGGCCTGAGTTACTTGCATTGAATGTATTCCTCCACAGGCTCAGCTAGAAGCTGACCCCTGAAGCAAAAGTCACCAAGAGAGATCCCTAATGGCATGAAAATATATTTCTGGAAGACCTCTGATAAAATATAAGATTTTTTTTTTTTCAGATTGGGTAAAAATTAGTAACAACAATTTAGAACAGTGCTACAGGTACTGTTATGTAGTTATAATGGAATTGTGCTAAAGGTATGAAGTGTTTGTATTACGCATATGATATAAAGAGCAAATACATAAAAATTAAATTAAGGACATATGAATTTATATGTTATATGAATAAAATCTTTATTATTTATAATAG
Source organism: Molothrus ater (assembly GCF_012460135.2). Lineage (NCBI taxonomy): Eukaryota > Metazoa > Chordata > Aves > Passeriformes > Icteridae > Molothrus > Molothrus ater. The sequence continues at coordinate 132,219,840 of NC_050478.2, forward strand.
ACTATAAAGATATGCTATTTAAACAGGATTTATTTAACATTCATATAACATTCCCTTATACTTGTGCTTACTCAAAAAAATTGCTTTTCTTTCTGTAGGCAACCTAGAACACGTCTACAAAAAATATGGACTTAACTTCCATAGTAGTAGAAAGCAAAGAAAGACAAACCTTAATCCATTAAAACTGATATTCACTCTTAAAGGGTAACAGGAAGTCTGCATATGTTTATAACAGGACTCCACAAACAACAAAAAAAATAAAGAAAATAAATTTATTCCTGTCATTCTCACCAAACTGAATTCAGCAAAAGCTTGCAGAGACATGGTGACCAATTCTAAGAGTAATTAGTACTTTGTAGAAATTAACTGTAAAAATCTCCTTGTAGTAGAACTATATATACACAATTTCAGCTTTTTTTTTTAACCTGAAATGCTATACCATTGTCAAAACCTGCTACTTCTCTCAAGGCTGCTTTTAAAAACAACCAGAATATCAAATGCATTATTAGGCTTGTGTATCTCTCTTTATTTCTGAGTTAAAGCAATTTGCACTTATGTAAAGAAAATTCAATTCTTAGTGAAAAAGATCCTTTTAAAACAAAACTTCATTTAAAGAGAGAATGAATGAAAGAATCGATGTCTGACCAAGGTGGTCTTGCAGTTAGTTGATGCCATTGCAGCTGAGACTTAATGAGAACACCTCTCTCCAGCAAAGCTGGCTGAGGTGAGCAGGGTGCACATCAGCATCCACCTGGGAGTGCTTGTGCAGTGGACCAGGCTGGTGAATGCCTGTCCCCCTACACCACCACCCCAAGGGCAAAAGTGATGGACACACCTCTCAAATACGGGATATAATTTTTAAAATTGGACACTTTTTTATAGTAGTGAAGCACCATAACCAAAAGATGCAAATAGGTTAAGACTCCAGGTCCATCTGAGGGCTGCAAAGATGGTTAAGGGACTGGAGCATCTTTCTTAAAACTCTTCACAGAGTTGGGCCTTTTCAGCCTGAAGGAGAGACAACTGAGAGGGGACCTCACCAATGTCTATCAGTCTCTGAACAGAGGGTGACAAGAGGATGGGCCAGGCTCTTCTCAGTGGTGCCAAGCAATAGGACAAGAGGCAATGGGCAGAAACTGATGCACAGAAAGCTTCACCTGACCATGAGGAAGAACTTATTTTCTGTGTGAGTGGCTGTGCACTGGAACAGATTGCCCAGAGACGTTGTGGAGTCTCCCTCACTGTAGGTGAGCAGGGAGGTTGGACCAGATAACCCACTGTGGTCCTGTTCCTTCCAACCTTACCAGTTCTGTGATTCTAAGAGAAAATCAGCCAAGAACTATACAACATGGAAATCTCAGGACTGAAGTAAAAGTAAAATACTTTAAAATGTAGCTAAACAAATTTTGAGCAACAAAGGAGCAACCTCTCCGGTTTTATTAAAAGAATGTGGACAGGTACCACAAAGAGCAAGATCCCATCCTCATCCCATCTCTCCTCTCTGTGATCTAGTTACAGTAGGTTGCATGAATACCAAAGACATTGGAAATGTATTGCTTCTCTTTCTGCATTAGCTGCTCATTGTCCTGTTTAACTTACCAGCAAATCATTCACAAAAACTTACTACCCGAACTACTGTTTCATGAACATCACTCAAAGGCTGATAACAAGCTCTTTATGCTTTAGATCAGTTAGAGATAGGAGATGAAGATCTCTGAAGTTCCAAATAGCTCAGTAATTCAATTGAAAAGTACATAGGAAGTTCAGGCAAAGTTATATTTTTATTTTCTAATCATGCTGTGTTGAAACAGTCTTATTTTTGTTTGATAGACTCCACAAATTAATGAGTATGTGAGAAGGTTTCTGTTGCTCAAAAAACTCCCTCTTATCTCCATTACTGTAATGAAACATTAGGGTCACATGGCAACAGGCAAATAAAATATGTTCATTCATTCATTCATTCATTCATTCATTCATGTTGTTTTTATTGAGACCTTTTTAAGACCACCATGGTATTTTGGGGCCTGCTTTACTGTTTTTGAATGCCTGGAATTGATGGCAGAACCACTTTTGTGGAAAGGAGATGGTTTTCCTTATAGAACTTGCAGTATTTAATTAATCCAAGTCTACAAAATACTTGGAACTCCTATAATGCATTATATAAATGTATTTATTAACCAGTAATTGATGCAACTTATTCAATATCCCATGAACTGCTGTGTTCACTCAGCACTTAGACAAGACACATTAAGACCAAGAAGTTCAGGCAAAGTATTCTTCATCAGGCTGGTGCTGGTTTAATAGATGTGCTCGAAGTGTGTTGGTCTCCCTTTGGACTGGGAGGAGAATCCAACCCACGGCGTAGAGGTTGCTGAGAGCCAGGACTCTTGTTTGCTTAGCCCTGCCCTGCTGTCCCTGTGCTGGTGATATGGCCTGGGCTGCACCTACAGGGAGGAAATGCAAGCCATGAGGTGCTCCCCTGACCCCAGCCCAACCCACCACGAGACCTTGCTTGGAGTCCAGGGGAAAAGGAAGTGGCGCTGTGCTTCTGTCTCTAAGCGAAACCTTTGACCTCATGTTTGGGCTCCTCAAGAGGAAGTCTGTCCTGTTGTCTTTGAACATGAAACTAACCCCTGCATGCACAGCATTTAGTTTCATCTTTGCTGGGCTTGGATCACTGAGGTCTAGGATGGATATTGGTGCCAGCAGCCAAGGCCAGCACCACAGCATCTCTTCTCATGGGCATTGTTAAAGGCAGTGGTTCATTCTCTGGCTGCACTGACCTTGAGATGCAAAAAGGCAGAGGTATTTCTAAACTGATGAATTTACCCTGCTGACTGTCCTTATAACTTGAAAAGTAATGAGATAGATGCCCACTTGAGGCTTGAAGATGAGAGATGATGGAGGGCATTAAGTCATGGAGTTTCCATAAATGTCAAGCAGAGGTGTATGTCCAGGGAGGCATTTCCATATAAGTCACAAGGGAGACAGAAAAAGAGCTAAAATGGTTGCACTGTAATCTTTGGAAGTACAGAAGTGAACACGAAGTACATACACTGATAGCCCAATACCACAGTTATTTAGTCACAGAAATCAAAGTCCCACAGAAAGTCCCTTGATGTCCTAGCTTGTGTATGGTGTGCCAACAAAAGCTGGTCATCCATAGCTGGCAGAATAGAAAATTATGTGGTACTTTTGACATTTTCTATTCTGAGCACAGGAATTAGTTCTTTAAATAGTGTTCACTGTAGGTGGTGGCAACACAAAATGTGCACCCTCCTCTCTTGAAGGCCAAAGGCCTCATTCTCTAATGGCTCACCCATATGACCAGGTCTTGATTACCAAAGTGGTAATTGAAATATGTGTGGTTATTTTTGCTTGGCTTGGCCTCTAATGAATGTAGAATTGCTTCCAATAGCTCAAGGTCAGTCTCAGCATCGATTCAGGTTTATCAGGTGAGCCATATAATTTGACTCTGAAGTGAAATTGCCAAAACCCTAGAAGGTTTATCTCCCATTTTGTCACTTTGGAAGTTTGTAATACTTTCAGTGGAGGGCACAGCTGCAATCAGACCTCATGGTCCTCCTGAGATGAGTGGTAACACAACTGATTTGTGGCAATTTTTGCAGCAGAAATCACATTTAGGGCCATCTGCAAGCTCCTCTGAAAAGAATGTATGCTAAAATGAACCCCAAGTTTGATATTTGGACATGAAGGTCTTTTATTGCATGTTCAAATCAATGTGAATATTCAGTCCCTTGCTATCTATTCCTACCCTTGTCAAAGGCTTCAAGGAAGCTAATTCAGTGTCAGAAATGCAGGTATCATTTAGAGAAACATACTCTGGGAACTCAATTGCCTGTAAGAATTCCTGATGAACTGAAATTTGCTGCTGTTCTTGCTATTACAGTTGCTAGTACATGTATTTCACACAGAAATCACACAGAAATTCTAGGTTGGAAGAGACCTTTAAGATCATCGAGTCCAACCCATGTTCTAATACCTCAACTAGATCATGGCACCAAGTGCCACATCCAGTCTTTTTTTAAACTCTTCGAGGGATGGTGACTCCACGACCTCCCTGGGTAGATGATTCCAGTATTTGACTACTCTTTCTGTAAAATACTTCCTCCTTATTTCTAGCTTGCATCTCCCTTGGCGCAGCTTGAGACTGTGTCCTCTTGTTCTGTCGGTTGTTGCCCGGAGAAAGAGACCGACCCCCAGCTCACCACAGCTACCCTTCAGGAAGTTGAAGAGGGTGATAAGGTCACCCCTGAGTCTCCTTTTCTCCAGGCTGAACAACCCCAGCTCCCTCAGTCGCTCTTCATATAGCTTGTGTTCCAAGCTCCTCACCAGCCTCGTTGCTCTCCTTTGGACACGCAGGGGTGGAGCTTCCTGAGTTGCTGCTGAGTGGCTGAAGTATATTTATAAGAAGTCCTGTGCTCAAGGAAACACTTGGTATATTATCAGCTTTGAAAGTTCCACCCTGTGATGTAAAGCAGTGTCAGTATGAATATTGTCTGCATGGGGAAGAGAAGAGATAAAACCAAGGGGAAAATGAGCCACGTCTGATTTGTCTGTGCTCAGGCTAAGAGGTTTTTTTTAACCTATCCCAGGACAACAAGCTGGTTGGTTATAAACTATAAACCTTGACCAGTTTTTCTTCACTGGTCAAGCTCTGCATTTCTGAGGCTTGTACTAGTATGGCAACAATAAATCCTGCCCTTTCAAGTCATCAGAGTTGAGATGAGGGTGTTGGAGTGATATTCCCTCCTGTTGCTGGTTTTACACAGTCAAGGCAAAGGGAGAGTCAGGTAAACCTGAGCAGCAGAAACTCATTTCTATTCACAGCTGGGAGGTTGGGAGGGGGGCACACAAAGAGCACCAGTTTCCAGTCATTTGTGCTGGGTTTTGAAACGTGTTTTCATTCAAAGGCCAGTTTTCCAGGTTCAGAGCTGAAGGACATGGACTGCCCAGGCACTGCAGATTTGTCTCTATGGTCCACGGAATTTCAGTTTACTTTGTAAGTCAGTCACTGTAAACATATTTCATATCTCATACACACAATAATACCAATTTTTAATTAAGAAATTAAGAACAAGATATAATAAAAAGTTGAAACACTGCTGGGCTTTTTTTTTTTCCTCAAGCACTGAGCAAAATTAATTCCTAAAGCTCTAAGCCTTTATTCCTGACTCAGCTAACAGGGCCAGCAAAAACCTCAGGAGGGCAAACCCAGAAGGTGAGGAGGTGAAGCAGTGAGCTGCAGTAGTGGGGACTTCCCTTCCAGGGAAGGCTAAGCACAGGGCTGGCTGTGAGCACCTGCCCCAGCTCTGGGGCTTGGACGTCTGCAGGAAAAATGTTTGTCCCTACACCTGGGAGCCAGAGCTGCAGATCCTGCCCAAGATCTGGGGGGATTGCCTGGCTGTGATTTCTGATAAGAGAAAGAGAATGAAGAGCACCTAAATCCTGCTTCAGTGTGAAGGAGGAATCTTGGTGTCTGGACTCTGCTCCTGACTTTATTTCTGATTTTCACGCAGTGATTGCTATTTGTAATAATTCAGACAGCAGAATCTGTGATCACAGTGATAAAAAAGGCCTAGAGACTATGTTGCTTTATCATCCCTATTTCAGTGTCCTACAGGTGGGCACATACACCCAGATGATAGACTCCTCTGAGACCATGTGCATTTATGTATGTGTGTGAATAAAAAAGAGAAGCATCAGACTGCCAGTTTGATGGTTATTTCATGTCATAATACTATCAAGCCTTGTAAAAAGACTATAGATGAGGAAAGATTTGCATTTTATTTTTAGATTTTACACAGTGTTTTATATATATAGTGAGCTATATGCAAATTTGGACATGTCTATATAGGTATTGAGTTATGGATGCAAGAGGTAAAAAATTGTTTCTTCCGCATTTATGAGGAAAAAATTAATTTTGAAATATGCAGTTTATAAGTCTTAATGCATATGCCACCTTAAGACATCATTTTACAGGACACCAGCATACTGAAAGAAAGGGAATATCTCCATATTACAGTATGCAGCTCAAGTTTTATCTTCTTTGGAGGTCTTGCATGTAGAGTAAACACAAGTAATCTCTAGAATATGCATTGTTTATTCCAGAAGAGCCACTTGGTTCCATTATGTCATTGCTTGCAAGAAGAAAAAGGCAAACTAAAATCTATCATCTTGACCTGTGCAAGTTTAATAGCTGAGGAGCTCAACAGCATTAGCTCAGCAGCTTACAGGGGCCAGGGTCTGGCAACAGCAAATTGGGGAACTTCTCAGCAGGCCTCTTGTGCCAGTGGTGCAGAGGGCAGGACAGTGAGGTGTGTGCAGTGGGAGAGGTGACACTGCCACGCCTGGGGACAGAGCCTGGGAGTGCCACAAGTGTGTGGGGCACCTTCTGCAGGGATGGGGCTGACCAAGCCCTCCAGGGAGATCCTCTGAGAATGGAGGTGGGCATGTGCTGTTCATTAGTCAGATGTGCTGCTGATTCAGCTTCCTCCTGCTTTGAGAGCAGCCACACCTACCAACAGGTGAAACCAGCTTAGGAGACATCTGTCAAGCTGAGAGGTGGCATCACTGTCACTGCAAGCCAAGAATGAGGTGCCATGAGGGTCAAGGGCTGCTGGGGTGGTGGCTAGGCTGAGACACAGCAGGGGCTAGGAGAATTACACCAGTAGAATGGACATGGAGTACTCTGAGGACAGCCAAACACAGAAGCTGGAGATACATGGCAGCACCAACAGGGAAGGACTGTGCCCCTCAGTGGGGTTAAAACTGTATGTGAACTTCCCTGAGAAAGAGCAGAGCCTATGTCTTCCAGCAGATGGGCAATCCATAATGACTGCTGAGAGGAAGGAAGCAAGCAGGAAGGGTCTCTGCTTCTAAGACAGTGTTGGGGAACCTTTTCAGGTGCCTCTCCTGAGTTCTTGGTCATCTGTTTTCTGCTACCTCAGACAGGAGGATTGATCCAAATGAGAATTCAGATTAGCAGGTCGAAACTGAAGCGCATGTTCTGGGAGCAGGGGTGATAGAGGCAAAGTTTCATCATCCAAGGCACAGCACACACAGACCAGTCAAAGAGCCACATCTCCTGGACAGGAGAACAGGGCCACACAAATGGTGTAGCTTCACTCACTCTGGCCAGCAAGCATTAGTACTGTGAACTACTGGATACATCTACCTTCCCTCTTTTGTGCAGAGCTTGCTAAACAGTCAGTGCCATGCTTTGGTCCTATCCCAACATATGCCTACCTGGTTTACCTCTCCCCCTTATGCCTTTTATCATGATGTCTCTTGTTTTGGATGATTGCTCACAAAAACATGTTCATCTGCTTTTCTTGGTTTGTGCTTTTTTGTCTAGGTACCCTCTCCTCAGCACATTTCTCACACCATTGTACAAAGACAAATTATCTCAGTGTGAACTGGGGTATAAACAATAGAAAAGGGCAAAGCTACCAAAAGAGAGTGAGAGATGTCAAAGGAAGGTTTGAAGAATACTTTAAATGGAAGGAATATGTGGTCCTTTAACACTTAATATATTCTCGAGATTATGAGAACTACAGGGATTTGACTGAATAATTTAAGACTGAATTGTTTGTGTAGAAGGGTAAAGTGTTTCAGAAAGAATTGTCAGGAAAATAGAACTGTCAGGAAAAAAGTGAAATGTTGATGGGGATGCATGTACTTATTTTGAAGTGCAGGGTACAAGAGATAGCAATGATATAAGTGTTGGTAATTATACCATGTTGAGAATCCACAGTCCTCACAAAGGAAAAGAGGGAAAAGTAGAAAAATTACAGTGAACTTGGAAAAAGCTGACTTATATAAAATAAGATTAGTGATAAGAAGAATTTCATAAGCAATAAACCAAAGAAAAGCATTAGCAGGAATGACTAGGTCTCTCTATAAATGGAGTGAATGACATATGTCCCAAAGCAAAAGTAGTATTAGGAAGGTTAGTAAAAATAAACTAAATCAGAGCTAATCTTTGCTAAATCAGAGCTCGTCACTGTCCTCAGTCTCTCAAAGAAGTTCAGACAATTATAAGTAGGTTACACCACTAAACTGAGTATATAGAGTAGGCAAATACAGACAAAACCATAATTATGTCAGTGCAACTATCAGAAAAATGGACATAACATGAAAATACATGATAAATGCACTGGTAAGAGGTAGATTGTTTGGGAGATACTTTCTGTAGGAACCTTTCCTCAGCAGTGCTGTGAAGTCTCATCTGGGAGAATATGGAGGCACAGGTCATCAGCAAGGGTGGAGGGACTGAGCAATGTACAGAGGGCATCCATGTGGATGAGCAGATGCTGAAAGTCCCACAGTGCATTAGGTATGGAAACTAAGGCTGGTCATTATTTGCATCTTTACAGTCAGGGAGGTTGCAGGTATAGGTGATTCTGCCACATGAGAAGTGAAGGAACTAGGTCAAGAGAAACTTAAATTTGTTTTCATCATTACTTTTCCATGCTTCTTTTTCCTCCAGTGGTACTATCTCATGTTCACACACATTAATTATATTGTGAAATTATCATACCGTAATAGATCCATAAAAGAAATATTTTCTAAACAAACAGAAAGGGAAGGAAGCTGAGGTCAGGCAAGTCCAGCTAGTTTGGGAAGTGGAAGAGGTACATGGAGAGATGTCAGCTGAGTGGAAACCAGGAGTAAAAGTAAAAAGACAAAAAGAGAAAATGAAAAAGGAGCGGGGGAGAAATGACAAAGTTGATAAATGGGAAGGGTGAAAAGGATGTGACTAATGATATGAGAAGAGTTGTTTCTGGAAAAACTGACTCGTTGAACAATGATTCACACAATAAACACCTGGACATTTGCCTTTTTTTTCGTTGGATTTACTCAGAGAAACAGCTGGCTCAAGGGCCCAGTCTCACTGCTGAGTTTCTTCTTGTGATTTTATCTGTGGCACCATGTTATGACTGTTGTAAAGCCATAAGTACTTCTGGACTTTGTAATGCATTTGACATGGGAGGCTTTTTTTTTTCTGCTGTGCAGTTGCAACCTGTAAGCAGTTGCTCTGTGCCTGGGAAACTTTTTCAGCCAGAGAATAATACTGGGTATGACAGGGTCACCTCTGACTTTAAATCATGGGGACATTCAATTAGGCATACTAGGTACCTTCCGTCTGTGTATTTGTACTTCAGGTAATACACTGCACTTCCAGGGAATTGAACTTCCAAGCAGAGACACTAGCACTTGAAAGGCAAATGCTTGACTTGTTTATAGGGATTGCACTTCTGACATCATGACTTGTGTTACTCTACACTTGTCATGTGAAAGAGGACAAAAAATGTCATTAGGAATTTGTGGATGTGAAGTTGGTTCTGCCACGTGAAGTCTCATCTCGCTGTTTTAAAATTAGTACTTCTTGTTGAAAATACTGCTCATTCATATCCAACTAGTACACAGTTAATCTGCATGTAGGTCACTTAAAATCAACACATTTCCGAGAAAGTTAATTCCCCTCTCCTTATTATATTTATTTAGAAATCAACAGCAATGAGTTTTAATGCTTTATTCAAAACTGGTTTTGAGCTGTGCTCTAAAGATAACTCACTGCTAGCAGACAGCTTTGAGAGAGTCTGAATCATTCTGAGTGCATGAGTGAATGGAGAACACTTGTGTTTTAAAGCATGCTGAAAGCATAGCCTAGAGGTTTTTTCCTGGAGAAACAAACACTGATTTCAAGGGAAAAGTGTGATCTGAAGCACAAATAGAAGGCCTCACTTTTCCCAGAACTGTACACCTTAGAGCTGCAATCAGTTCTAAACACTTCTTTCTTTAGATACATAATTCAGAAAATAATGTACTGCACAGATAATTTAACAGTGTTCAAGAGCAATCTGACAGACTGAGGAAATTGAAAGCAGAAGTTAGAACCTGGATGAAAAATAACATTTCTCAAGACAACAAAATAAGCCTGTCCAAAACTTCTGAAATAAGCACTATATTAAAAAGTGAGATACAAAAAGCATAAGATTTTAAGAACTGCAATTAAAAAAAAACTAGTTTATTTTTCAAATATATTGTATTGATTATTTGTTTGACCATTGTCCTTTACAGCCCAATTGATTTCAATTCCCTTTACTGCAGGTGTCGTAATGCAGACACTAGTGGGGACTAGTTCCCTTGAAAGGCTGCGAACGTAAAACAGACGTGAGAGATGGCACAAAGGGAAAGGAATGATTGCATCCATCATGAGATTATCTGGAAAAGGGCAGACAGACTGATTTGCCCAAAGTTACCCAAAGTAAATTTTTAGCAGAGCTCAGACAGAATTTGAACTTTCCAATATGAGGACTGATGAATTATTTTAACTCGTCTAGGTCCTTCCCATGAAAGGATCTGCTGTGAAAACAAGCCACCTTTATTTCCAAATTCTTGTCTTCTGAATGTGAATTATTCCTGCGACTAGACAAGTAGCAAACATGCTCTCCACCCAAGGCCCATGCCCTCTCCTCTCCACTTTTAGAAATGCTGTCTTTCCCTTGTGTCTCCAACCCATGCCCTGCATGTTCTTTTCTCACAGTCTGACTGAAAAAAAATTTAAGTCAGAAAGAAAATCAGAAAGTATGTAAATAATATTGAAGACTGTGAATTACCTTGGAGCTACTTTTCTTCCTTACAGGGCTGCTGGTTCATAACACACCTAGTCATTAGAATCAATAATTGTCCTGCAGTTAATGTTTGAGCTGCTGAATCTCTGAGGGCAAGTCTGAGGAACTATAAACTGGATAAGCAAAGACAGACATCACCAACCTGTGCAAAGGTGATTCACACAGCTGAAAGAAAGAAGCATTTTTAGAGCAAAATAAGCTTTTCATGTTACAGGTAAGGGATGATCTAACTGACATTTCACTGAAAAATTTTAAAAGCTGAAGTGGGGGTTTTGCTAGAGGATTTTCAGGCAGTGTTAAGAACACAGCTGTCGCTGTAAAATGGATGACTGCTGTGCTAAGGCTTAATCTGGTTTATATTTGATTTGGATCAATTTCCTCTGTTTTCTCTTTGCTGAATTTGAACATCTGAAATCAATCAACTAAAGAAAATAATACTTTTTTCCATGGAACCAAATACTTGTGATTGTTACTGATCTTTAATCTCCGGGAATATTCTTTGTTCTCTGAATGTTTATTATTGAAAGTCACTGGAATATTTGTATGATGGTTATCCTAGAGATTTCTCTTCAGTCATGGGAAGCGTGAGGGATTATTAGGGATATAGCACTGAGATGAAGCTAAGAAATGAAGGAGAAAATATGGCTCCAGTCCTCAACCCAGATCTCAAGCTGCTTTTAGTTAAGCTGATGCTATTCTAACCCTGATGCTATTCTAACTGCCTGTTACTGAAAACTTTAAAATGAATCTATATATACTGGAACTCTGTTCTGAGTGACAGAGGAGTATGGATTTTGGGGTTTCGGTCCTTGGCAGTGAGATGGTTCATGAGACTTGGTAACAGTTTCCACCCAAAAATAAATGTTCAAGAACTGATCAAAACTTGCAATAGGCGCCATAAATGATATGACATAAGGAAATTATGTTTATGTTCAAAGAGAAGGGAACATCAAAGGCACTTGTCATGCAAACTGTGAAATGGCTGAATTTCCACTGCTGCATTTGGTAGTTGGATCTGGACAGGAGAACCTGGCCATGACACAGCCACATTTAGCAATTAATTTGCCAGCATTTTCTGTCCCCAAAAGTAAGGTGGGATGTTTGCCCTGAAACTTTCTCCTCCCCCAGTAGGTCTTGCTCCTTCTTTTTTCCCTGAATCCAGACCATGGTACCCCAGACCACCCCATACGGTTTTTTCCCTGTTTTGATGGCCTCCCCCAGTACTTTGAGCTCCCTGGTATTCCTCCACTGCTGTCTGGCAAAGGGGCACCTCCAGCCATGCCTCCTCCAGAGGGACAGATAAAACCCTGCAGAGAGCCCCTGGGCACAGACTGCTGCCTTACAAGAGGGAGAGGGAACACTTTGGGCACTCTGTCCCACCTTCTGCCACAAATTAAGGAATTCTCTTTTTGAAGTTCCCACATGGCTACTAAGTGCAGCAGGAAAAGGCCAATATATTCAGAAGAGAGTGGCAGGAGGGGTGGGGAGGGGAGAGGTTGTATAGGCAGAGGAACAGAAAGAATTTTCATTGACTGTGTAACCAGAATATCAGCAACAGTTTTGGTTTGAAGTGTCCTTCCAGGAGGTTCAAAGGGTATTCTCCTTCTTTCTGCCCTGCCTGTGCCACCTCCTCTGGCTCCAAGAGGTCTGTGAAGGACCCACTAAGGAGGCAACACAGCCAAGCATCTACAGGGGGCTCAATTTCAGCCCTTGTCTCCTGACAAATTTAATGATTTTTCTGATCACTTCTGGTTTCAAAAGCGTGTCGTATTATTTTCTTCCAGAACTCACACAGTTATCTCCAGTCCAAGGAAAGAGCCCAGTATTTCAAAGGGTGCAATTGCACACACAGTATAACACAGCTCAGAATGGGATTTGGAAGATAAACTCCTGTGGCATGTCCTAGAATGAGTGCTTGAGAGAACAGCACTGTGGGTAGCAGTTTCTGTATTTACAGGTCCCCTTTTTGTTCAGCCATTGAGGAAAGAAAAGAAAGGGGGGAAATGGTGTGATGAGAAGCCCAAGCAGGAAGGCACCTGGAGGGAGCTGTGCCTCCACACTGTGTTCTTCCCACTGGAGGCCTCCTTGGGACAGATCTGTGGAAGGATTCCTGTAGGTGTGAGCCATATAACATGAAGCACCACTGAAGATGGCAGCACAATATGCCCGCTTCACCTCCTTCCAGAACTGGCCCCATCCTCTTTGTAAAAATCTGGAGGCAGTGAGGAAGTAGGATAGCATTTTGCAAAAGCCATCTAATTTTCAGGAGGATGTAACATAAACTGTGGAAGTGCGTGCTCAACATTTCTTTGAAATTTGAGGCAGAGAGGGCTCCTTGGACTTGGAAATTTTGTTTCCAGTAGCTATGTAGTTTTAGGGAGTGCAGACACCTTAGGCTTCCTTTGCCTCTGCAATCTGCAGGAAATTTTTGAATTTTGAATTTGAATTTTTGGAACTAGAAGACAGACACCTCATGAGATTCTCTGCAAGATTTTTGTCCTGTGGTTATAACATTTCCTGTGAACACCTCATTGCTTTCAGTAAACCAGAAATGAAAATGGCTTTGTGGTACAGAATAATTGTAACAATGTGGTTGCAGGGCTTTTTGGTGCTGGGTTTAATCTTTGAGATCTCTTTGGGAATCTCACATATTGCCTCTCTTGCACCATTAGGCAGAACCGGATGGGCACAGCCTTCCTTGGCAGCCCAGGGGTACCAGTGCTCTTGTCTCTCCTGAGCAGATCTGCAGCTGCTCCCTGGGGACTCCTCAGGTCTCTCCCTCAGGAAAACTCAGCCTTGGTGTGCAAATAGCCTGGGCCAGCTCTGTGGGGCTAAAGTGAATGTCATCTCTTTGCAGGAGCTGAAGCAAAGCATATTCCAGCATGCCTAAGCTGTGTGGACTTCAATTTCTTCTCATTCACTCGGTGAGTTAGAAGTTTTCCTTTGTTTATCTGTGAGCAAAAGGCAAAGGTTGCCTGCTCTGAGCTCTAATCCATGGGTGTGCCAGCCCACAGGTCAGGCAGCCTGGTGCCAGCACAGTGGCTGTAACTCTGGGTGTGTCCCCAGCACAGGTGTGTGGCCCCCACAGCAAGTTGAGAAGACATCTCAGTCATTAGGGGAAAAAAACTTCAAAAACCTAGAAGGCACCAATTTACTTGTTTTCCCTCTTCTACTTCCTCTTTAGATATCACTGTTTCCAATACATGAATTTCATGCTAGAAAATATTTAAACATACTGCAACAAATCACCAAAGAGTGAAAACATCAGTATCATGAGTTCTGCATTATAATCCATACATGTTCTGACATATTAAATGTATTCTAAGACATATAATGCCTCATAGCTTAAACTGTGCATGTTAATTTTGTATCCTCATTATTTGATTCCTGTGAATCCCTTTTCAGAGGATTTTCTGGAACTGAAACGTGTTAATTATGTTCTTTATGGACCTTATGTATTAAATGCAATAGATTTACTGATGTTTGCAAAGGCTACAGCAGTGGTGACTTCCACTTCACAATTGAAATTAACAGAAAAGATTGAAAAAATGTGTCAAATTCAAGTTCAGTAAAAAATGCCTCAGAGTATGGAGACCTTGAGGGGTGGCACAGTGAGCACCTCCTTTTCCCTTCCCATTTCACTGCTTGTGGCAGTGCTGGCCCCTCCATGAAGCCACTCTGCAAGCATTATAGCCATCTTCAGAAGATATACCAATGGATATGGACCAAGAGGTAAAGCCTCTTTCCCTTCCAAGCTCCTGAACAGTGATTCATGTGGTAGAAATATGTTTGGAAATATTTATGGTCCACATAAAGTAATTTTAATCAACAGAAGTGATATCGCTTACTTGTTTCACAGGCTGCACTTTGAACTTTTTGGTTTTATAGCATCAGCCTTTGTTCCTCCATGGCAGGGAACATGATAAAGCAAAATCTGTCCATAAAATGGCCCCAGGAGCAGCCTCCAGGAGCCAGGCTGTGCCAATCTGTGTGACACGGGAACAGCTGTAGCAGGTCAGATTCAGGGTCCTGATACCTGGTCCCTGGCAAGGCCAGCAGTCAGCATTTTGCAAAAATATTAAAAAGGTAGCTGCAAAGTGCATTTTCCTGGATGCATAGCTATCAGATTACATTTGTTGATATTCTTCTGCTCACACTATTATTCACTAACATCCTTCCCTCTCCTTCCCCAGCTCTCTGCTTTTCCCATTTTCAAAAGGAGTCACAAAGCCTTGTAGGCAAGCGGGACAGCATCTCTGGCAATTATTAAGAACAATATGGAATTATTGAAACAGAACTTGTGACACACACACACAGAGCAGTGCTTTAGGGTGAATTGTGCTGAACTTTGCTATGTTTTTGTCATAGGCAGAATTCAGTTTTCCCTTGGTAATATGCAGACTGTGCTTTTCTGTCAGAAATTGAATAGCTGTCCCAGCAGCAATAGGATCAAATCCAGAGGAAAAGTCATGCAGCAGAGAACACACATTCAACTCTGTGGTGTGATGGACAGGGTGGCAATGGTACTCTAAATCTGTAAAGCAAAATAAATTAATTTTTACTATTGAAGAAAAGAAACTTTACTTGTTCAGCCAAATAATGGAGCCCTTATTCTGACAGGCAGACACTCAGCGTTGTCAAGATAGGTGGTGAAGACAGGGAAATTGGGGAATCTTGGTCTTTCCTCTGAAGAAACAGGTTGATTATCTGAACCAAAGTGTGAATAGTCTTGTGTGCAAGGCCTGCCCTGAGAGGCTCAATTTTGCTTTGTTTCTTTTGTTTGGAAGCAAGAACTGCCTGAAATGTTAGGGCAGGAGTGTGGAGGTCTTTCGGCACTGGGGAGTGTGAGGTTAAAAACCTAATAAAAATTTGGCAGTAAAACCCCATGATGTTAGGACATTGCTAGCCATTAGGAAGACAGAGGCTGAGACAGATTTGTGTGACATTTGTGCCATCAGGTAAAAGCCAAAGATCTGAAGGACAAGTTTGCTCTCTCTGTGGTTTTCATTCACATGCAATTGATGTGAAGGCACAGGGCTCAAGTGGCTTGCCCAGATGGCTGTGGCATGAGGGGGTGCTGTAGGAACCCAGAGAGGGCCACCTCATTCCCATACAAAAAAAGATTTGATTTACTGGGGAAATTACAAAAGGTGCAGCCACAGCTCCTCCTCATCCCCAGGTGTGATGTTTGATTTCCAGACACACTTGTTTTCACAGGGCTTTGTGGCTCTTGGATGGGTCATGGATGGTCCTGCTGGGGACACAGGGGAGATCCAGCAATGATTTTATGAACTCCCTTTTGCTCTTAGTCTACTTTAATCTATTTTCTTCTTCTGTTTGCTCTTGAAGGTAGATCCAATCTCATTTAATTATGTAGTGGTCAGAAAAGGGCACAAGCCTTTGTTCTCTAATTAATTAATAAATTTCTGCTTTTAAAAATTATGTACACTAAAGAGCCTGTAGATGTTCAGTGCAAGCCTGGAAGAGTCTCTGCCCTTGTGCTGTAGCAAAAGAGCTCAAGGAGGCTCAGGGGTGGGGAGCTGCTGTTTGTGTGTGGTGGCAACAGACATCCCTCATGTGCTTTCCTCCATCCCTCTCTCTCACAGGCCATGTGGCTTAGTCTGGAGGGCCTGAGTGTAACTGGGCCTCTGAAGGACATTGACTTCTCTGTTCAGGAAGGAGGGGGTCCACGCATCCTTTACCAGGTAATCAAGTGTCTTGTGTTATCCACTCTAGTCAAGAACCCCCCAGCCTGCACAAAGAGACCACATATGAAGGGTTGTCTCTGTGCTGGTGGGAAGAACAGTCCCTCAAGAGGATGCAAAATTAATTTTTAATTCCTCTCTCTGGGAATTCAAGAGGCTACATGCAAAGAGCAGGAGACAACCCCCTCTCAAACACATATTTAAGAGGATATCCTAAGACAGGGATTAATAAAATCAACATTCCTGGAGAACTTCTTTCCATGTAACTTGTGTCATCATTTTCCTTTGACTCTGAGATTTTCCTCCCAAAGCCATAGCCACAGAAGGACAGATCCAGCTCCCAGGCAAATGGAGGATGTGTGTCATTTTTTTCCATTCCCATTCTCAGACAAAGCCTGAGCAGACATTTGCTTTGGAAACAAACTGCAGTCGGGATTTCTTGCAGCATTCAGGAAACAATGTGAAAACTCCTCTGCTGAGGATCAGAAAAGAGCAGACTTCAGGTCTGCTCTTGGAAGTTGAGCAGACTCGTGGAATATCATTCTCCCTGCCAAACACACTGTTGGCAATAGATTTTAAAAGTCACAAAAGCATGAAATTATTTTTATTATGGTGAAAATGCTGAAAAAATGATGATTTTTCCCTCTGTTTTTTGTTTGGGTTTTTTTTTTTTTTTTTCCATTGTAGTTCAAACTTGAGCCACCTGCTGTGAGTTTCAGAACATCTGGTGAAAAAGCTGGAATTATTGCCATTGAGCCGAGGACAGGCATCCTGTATATCAATGGGTCTCTGGACTGGGAGACCAAAAAAGTGCACAAGCTGCAGGTAAAAACTCAATGAAAAATAGGAAAGGAGAAGTATTCACATTCATCCTCTTTGGGTATACCTGGTAGTAAGAGAAATCGGTGGAATTTGGAATCTTTTATTTTGCCTATGTTTACAGGCAGGTTTTTCATTTTTAATATCAAGATTTGCTGGAAGACATATGGTTTTGTAGCTCTCAAAGACTGAACAGGAAAATGCTCCTTAGCAGAGGAAGGCTATGTTCAGAAAACAAAAATTGTGATGCCAGCACAACCCTTAGCTCTCCTAATATGAGGGGAATACTTGACTGGAAGTAAAATCTAACCTCATGAATGAGCTTTTCTTGTTATCCCTGAAGGCTGATAGGGTGAAGTCTATTTCTGAAGTGGAAAAATGAACTATTGTAAGAATTTAGAAAGCTCACAATATACATGGTGACCAACTGAGATTAGCTCAGTTGGTTAGAGCATGGTGCTAATAATGCCAGGCTTTGATCCTTGTATGGGCCATTCACTTCAGGGTTGATGATCCTTGTGGGTCACTTCCAACTTGGAATATTCTGTGACTCTGTGAAACAGTGTGAGTGAAAGACATTTAGGCAGGGAGGCACAGATCTAACCTCTGTCAGATAACAGCAGAAAGCTGTTGGGCAGATGTTGGACTCTAAGAGAGGAAAAACTTTGTGTGCTTGTCCTGCTATTATGCCTTTTTCATGAGGATCTCACTAGTGCAAACACTGTTGAGAGTGGATGGGCAGTCTTTGGGTCTCAGTGCATCCTTGTCCTCTTAAACCATGTCAAAAATGGTGCTGTCTTTTTCTGAGGCACCAGCAGCTGAGAAGAGATGATCATGACAGGATCAGTACCTGAACAGGCA